>NC_137696.1:107813310-108168827 GCF_964034855.1 Anser brachyrhynchus | reverse complement strand
TTGCTTAAACCATTTTGTATATGTCATTTTTTTGGATACAAATGCTTGTGAATGCATGATCTTGAAAGAAATGTTTATACCACAAATTTTGGTATAAAATGTAACCTGAAGCTATTTGCCTGAAAAACTGTGTGTGAGATAAGTCCTGTAGTTTATTCATGGCTTGCTCATCAAAAAGCAAAATTTATTGAACCATGGTTTCAGAATTACTCAAAATTAGATCTCTGCATAAAGCACAAGTTGTCAAAGAGTGCTGCATACCTTCAGGAAAGAAAGAAAGAAAGAAAGAAAGAAAGAAAGAAAGAAAGAAAGAAAGAAAGAAAGAAAGAAAGAAAGAAAGAAAGAAAGAAAGAAAGAAAGAAAGAAAGAAAGAAAGAAGAAAGAAAGAAAGAAAGAAAGAAAGAAAGAAAGAAAGAAAGAAAGAAAGAGAAGAAGAAAGAGGAAAGAAAGAAAGAAAGAGAAAGAAAGAAAGAAAGAAAGAAGAAAAGAAAGAAAGAAAAGAAAGAAAGAAAGAAAGAAGAAAGAAGAAAGAAAGAAAGAAGAAGCAGAAGGAAGGAAGGAAGGAAGGAAGGGAGGGGGGGAGGAAGGAAGGAAGGAAGGAAGGAAGGAAGGAAGGAAGGAAGGAAAGAAGGAAGGAAGGAAGGAAGGAAGGAAGGAAGGAAGAAGGAAGGAAGGATGGAAGGAAGGAAGAAAAAGAAAGAAAGAAAGAAAGAAGAAAGAAAGAAAGAAAGAAAGAAGAAAGAAAGAAAGAAAGAAAGAAAGAAAGAAAGAAAGAAGAAAGAAAGAAGAAGAAAGAAAGAAAGAAAGGAAGGAAGGAAGGGGAAGGAAGGAAGGGAGGGAGGAGGGAGGGAGGAAGGAAGGAAGGAAGGAAGGGAAGAAAGGAAGGAAGGAAGGAAGGAAGAAAGAAAGAAAGAAAAAGAAAGGAAAAAGAAAAAGAAAAAGAAAAAGAAAAAGAAAAAGAAAAAGAAAAAGAAAAAGAAAAAGAAAAAGAAAAAAGAAAAAGAAAAAAAGAAAAAGAAAAAGAAAAAGAAAAAGAAAAAGAAAAAGAAAAAGAAAAAGAAAAAGAAAAAGAAAAAGAAAAAGAAAAAGAAAAAGAAAAAGAAAGAAAAAGAAAAAGAAAAAAAAAAGAAAAAGAAAAAGAAAAAGAAAAAGAAAAAGAAAAAGAAAAAGAAAAAGAAAAAGAAAAAGAAAAAGAAAAAGAAAAAGAATAAGAAAAGAATAAGAAAAAGAAAAAGAAAAAGAAAAAGAAAAAGAAAAAGAAAAAGAAAAAGAAAAAGAAAAAGAAAAAGAAAAAGAAAAAGAAAAAGAAAAAGAAAAAGAAAAAGAAAAAGAAAAAGAAGAAAAAGAAAAAGAAAAAGAAAAAGAAAAAGAAAAATAGTCTGGGGGACAAAGGGCTCCCTAAGAATGTTTGCACTATTTTTAAATCATATATCCTCCTTGGACTTAAATCCTCCAGTTTTAAATTTTATAAAGGTATTTTAGATAAATATATGTAAATCCTTCACAAGCTATATTTCCAAAATGGCCACCCTTCATCGAAAATATTTTTCAAAATAACAATTCTGTTTTTCCCTATTGTCAACAAAAAGACAACCACTATGATTTTTAAAGATAGACATATTAATTGACTAATCTGGTCTTTACTTTTGCTACTGACAGTTTCATGCATCACCACTTGTACCAGACCCTGACACAGCAGCTGAAGCATCACTCCCTGACAGTACTTTCTGCTTACAGATACTCCATGATCATTTTTATAATATTTCCATCCTTAGATGATCTACTTTTTCTAATCTAATGGGTAAGAGTGTTGTGTTCCTCTGACCCTCATGCATACCTGAGACAGCCTGTTAAGTAGATGCTTTCAATATGGTAATAAAAAAGGAAGGCACGTTTGAACTTTTACTCCCTTAACTACACTGGCTGATAACATATGAAAAACAGGCAGGCTGTTTAGAAATGTTATAATAGTTTCTGGGATACTGCTCAGCATAAACGTTGTTGTATTAGTGTGCTGTATGAAGAAAAACCTAGTAATGTGATATATTATTCACCTCCGCACCACATTCAAGGTATTTTTTTCTTTTGGAGACAGAGCTAAAAAGTTGGCTCTAGGGTCTGTGTGATTAACATCTCCTTCTAAATACTTGTGTGAAACAGAACATAGGCTGTTTACTACAATATTTGCCAAAAATATGCCAATCTTTAATGTAGATTGTTGAAAAGATGAATAATTCAAAATAAAACTATGACTATGTAATTCATGTCTGGACTGGGGAGGGATAAATAGTAAATCTGAAAATGAGTCCAAAAAAAAAAAATCTATATATTTTGCATAGTAGTGCCTTATCTGTCTCCCCCTTTCATACGTCCACTGAAACCATTCTTTAATAAGTTCATTAAAGCTGAGCAATATCAGCCTCTTTTGAGTAACGAAACAGGGACAGACACAAGCTTTAAGTGAACTGCATCTCCTCCATCAACATTGAGAGTGACAAGAGCTTTTTGGCATGGACCGATAGCATAGGAGGACCTGCAGCATAGCCATGGCTGACTCTGTCTTCCTGCTTTCATTGCATGGTGGAGATTTAAAAGCTACCTCTACTGTGATGAGAAAGAGCAGGTTACTAATGCTGTGTCATGGGATCATGTAGCTAGGAGTAATGAGGAGGTGTAACTTTGTTAATAAGCCTTGGAAATTTTTTTTGAAAGGAAGACTGGTACCTTTCAGATCAATGAAAACTGAACTGAGCTTTTTGCTCTTCATTGTTGGGGTGTTCTGACCAACTACTGTGTCCAGAACCCTGTCACATGCAAAATCCTCTATGCCCAAAGATCCTTTACATGTAGACAAGTAAACTACCTATAATCAATCTTTGGAAAGATTCCAAGTGAGCATGTGCAATATTTCTCCAAGATGGATCTTTTCTCTTGAAAAAAGGCAAGAAGACAATGTTGTGTTAGTTCAAAATGTGGAGCTGTGTCACCCATTATTGATGGGTAAAAAAGGATACAGAATTCACTAGGCAGCATGCTTCTGTTTTGATTCCTAATTAATCAGGTGATAAAAGCACCTAGAATTATGATTCAAGTCAGACCATGGATAACAGTGGTTCCAAGTCTTAAAAGGATTAAATGAGCTGTGCTCTGCTAAGACAAAATGAGATAGCCTCTGCCAACAGTTATACTCTTGCAGTCGCTTGGAAGCTAGGAGGACTGTGTGATGTTACAGCCACCAAATTTAACCCACTGGATATAATTCAAACAGGATTTTTTAGATAGTGGCTAAAAATCTCAGATGTAGTACATCCACAGAGCTCTGCAGAAGCCAAGAGATGTGGGTGGTTTTAGACCACATAGAAGTGCAGGCAGCAGTGTTTCAAAGGAAGGATGATGGCCAGACTTGGAAAAAGTTGTGACAACATCCTCAGTCACGTGTGAAGGTGGTACTCCAGCTCTGCTCTTGATGGAAGCCAGCTTGAATGTAAGCAGACAAACAGCCAGCCATTTTAGTTCAGTTCTCACACAGGATAACCATCCCAGGCAGGCTGAACCTCCAAAGGAGGCAGTGTGTGGGAATGGCTGCCTTCCCAGCTCTTGGTAAGCAGCTCAACACCCAGAGCTTCCTGCTAGACTAAACCAACCTTCCTTCCTTCCTCCCTCCCTCCCTCCCTCCCTCCCTCCATCCCTCCCTCCTTCCCTTCCTTCCTTCCTTTCTTCCTTCTTTCTTTCCTCTCTCTCTCTCTCGCTTTCTCTCTTTCTCTCTCTTTCTTTTGTCATATCATCCCATCATTTCAACTCAAAACTAAGAAGAAAGATTATTTTAAGAAGAAAAAAATTGACCAAGAAAGCGGTACATGGGCTGTACATTGAGCAAGAACCTATCTTTCAATTAATCCTTAATTTGCATTTGTGCAAAGTCTTTAACCATAACTGCTCAAAGCTGTTTTCCATGACAGGTGTACAGAGACATGACAGCTCTCCAAGGCAGCTCCTTTGTTAGCACTATTTTAAACTTGCATGAAGACATCTAATGTTCAGGCTGTAGCCCATACATTGAAGTATCAACATGGTGTTTCACTGATGGCTCCACTTTATATAGTCTTCTCTGTGGTTAATTGGGATCTAAATAATTATCTAGTTGTGTAAAGCAGGATTCATCGTAATTTAGAGACCTGAAAATTAGGCATTTAAGTTAAAATTATTTTTCACGTTCCCCCTGTCATCAAGAAAGACACATTTCCAAAGGATCAGTTCCTCCAATTTTAAGGTAAGTATCCAGTACCTATGATTTGTAGGGTGACTCACCACAGGAGAGTAAAATCGTTTCACTTTGACTACAAATGGAGTCTTAGACAGCCAGAGTATTTTTGGGTTGCATGTAAGTATAGTTGAGGCAAACTCCATCCTGAAACTTGTGAGTCAATATTTTTGTGGTGTCCCTCTCCTAAATTTAGAAATAAATCTCCTAAAGTAAAACTTCATACTGTATGTTGGTCACTGACTTCCAGCATGCTGTGATCACATTCCACAGCTCTCTGTGCTTCCGCTGGAAAAGAGGAACAAGAACAATCCAAAAACCCAGCTCCTCAAGAGCACTAGGAGGCCAATTTGATAAATACCAGAGTAGTTTTCACACCAAGCAGTGACAGTAGCAAAACTCACTGCAGAACAGTATAGACCACTGTGCTACAGCCTGAATATGTATTAGCGTTTTAGCACAGGTACTGGCACCTCTATCCACATGAAATTAGTTCTGGATAAAAGCCATGCGAGTCATTAAACAGAAAAGTAGCAGATGAAATGCACAGTTGCATGGGTCTGAGTTGGTAAATTCTGCCATCACACTTCTCTAAGGTGACAATTTTTACCAATTTCATAAGGCAATGGTGAAAAAAATACAAGTGGTAATTCAGAGATTGCCTCAGCTGAATCAATCAAATAACATATATTATTTATTGCAGCTCTTTATTTGTGAAAATGTATTGCTCAGCCTGTGCTCCCTTCTTCTCTATTCTTTGTATTACATTCTCAATTTCTTCAATACATTTTAGACATTTAGATATGCAATTTCAATATGTTTCATTTACATACCATGTTTCATCATCCTGGAGCACTTCAAAATTTAAGGACAGAATACAGAAATGCTGAGCCAGATTGCAGCTGTTTTTTCTTATACATGGAGGGCTAGACTTTCTGCCCAAGCATCCCTACTCCCAGCTGCTATCCATGCAATCTTCTGCCTGCAAAGAATCTTATACACAAACACCACCTGGACAAAGAAGTGGCCAGAAAGAGGAAATGTCATTGTATTCTGCTTTATTTGACATAAAGTGAGTGCTTCCTGCACAGGGGAGCATATAAAGAATTCTCTTTGCTGTATAAAGGCATCATTTCCTTCACAAACAGGTTATCAAAAAAAAAAAATCCCAAATCACATATATGCATGTATGTATACATGAGTGTGTATGTGTATGTACATGTGAAAGTACATATGCATTTAATTTCTGATTAATCAACATTTAAATTTGGAAAACAATACTATAACTAGAGATTTTTCCATCAAGGTCTACTGTCAATAGTGTGTAGCAGCAACACACAGCAGTTTAAGAAAAGAGATTTCATTCACTATTGAAGCAATCAGGGGAATTTTAGAGAGGTGAAATGTAATTGCCTCTTACAAACCGGTTAACTGTGCTTTCATTATTACTATTATTTTTTTAATATTATCTTTGATTACAACACCTCTGCAGACTTTTGCAGGTGTGAATGTCTGAATTACCCACTGGCTGAAAAACATAATTTATACCCTTTTAAGGTTTACCTGAACTGAAATGAACAATACATATAAGCTTACACTGACGGACTTAGAGGGGTTTGAGCCTTTCAGCAATGAATACATGAATCAGTTCTATTGGCTAAGTATTTTCAGTGTTGATTAAAGAGACGCTTCCTAGTAATGAATATTCATGGTGTTATACGTGAATACAATGTGTTTGTCATGTGGTTTCTCTGACAGAGAATTTGAACATCCATTTGGGTATTTCCTGTTGTATATCCTGTTGAACAGCATGAACAGACATTTCTAAATTACAATATTAACTGGAAAAAAAAAATAAAACAAGAACAAGAAAAAAAATCAACAAGACCAAAGAGATTCCTTATGGAAATGAAATTTTCGAAATGTTGAGGGAAATATTTGTTGTATTTGGGGATATATCTTTGCAGAGCTAGAGGTTTTTACATGCATGATACTTAAGTCTGAATTTAAGAAGGATAAATTCCTTTTTTTTTTTTTTTTTTTCATCTGCACAATTAAGCAGAAATGCATGTAGGCTTCTGAAATAAATACACCTCTCAGAGAGTGCTGCAACTGCCTGACTATGAAATTTCTTTGCTAGGAGCACTGCTTTTCTTGGTGAGATTTAGAGGGGAAATGTCTATTTATGCCACTAGTATTTACACGTCTAAAATGCTTGTTGACATGTATAAAATACAAACTGACTAAAAACTAAACTCAGAAATGAGGTTCTACACCACAGGATTAAAGTCATGGGAGCAGTCTGAATGGAAAGCATCTGACACATTTTCGGGCCAGCTGTCTGTAAATTGCCCCTTCTGTGCTAAGGTACTGTGTGGTCTCTGCTTCACTGCGTCATGCTGCAGCCATGCTACAAAGGCAAAGCTGAAAGCCAATATTCAAATGAGGCCTGAAGCCGAAATACTATTTTTCTCCATTAGAGGGTGGTCCCTCCTCATCATGGTTGAATTCCACTGGCAGCAGGAGAAGACCTGCAATGCAGTCAGCTGCGTCGTAGATGACACATGAATCAGGAGATGTCTGCGTCTTTCCTTCACGTGCCTTTCTCTGCCTTTTGAACATGGCAATTAAAGAAAATAAATGTGCATGGCCACAGGCCAAGTAGGTATACACATACATGCAGTACCTGTCTTCTTGCATATATTATGTATGCACATAAACGAAGACACCTGCACATGCATGTATTTGTACCAATAAGGCAGCTTAAAGACAGCTTACAGCTTTCCCACAGCAGCTGCAATGAAAGGAACTGAATTCACCACTGCACAATTATTCTTCTGTCAATAACACCTACTTAATTTCAGCCATGCTAATGAACTGTACATATATATATATATATTTTTAAACATTCAGCATATGCTTATAAGTGCAAACAAATAAATAATGTACTGGAAATAAAATCTTCACATTAAGATAAAGTTGTGATTAGGAATTTGAAAGCCAGAAAATGCCAAAATGCTACTTGCCAGAGAAATTTTGCTGCACTCTTGTGTGACCATGAACAATATAAAAAGCCTTTCACAACATGATTGCATTCGTTATTGTAATACCCTAATTCCATGCAGGCAACCCTATTCATTCAGCCTGTTTTCAAGATTATATATACATGGAGTAGGGTTCTGTTATGTCTTTTTACAGCTCAAAGTTAATAATAATAATAAAAAAAAAAATCAATAGAATTTCCTACTGTACAACATACTACCGAATAAGCGTTGCAATGAAATGTAAGAAAGAATTGCTGCTGGCATAATGAAACCACTTACACTTTGTATTTCATTAGCTTAATAGTAGTGAACTGTCTCATTCAGAGCATTGCCTATTATGAATCGTACATGACATGTAACACCCACAGAAAAGGCCTTTGAAGATTTGTAAAGGTAAAAAAAAAATAATATTAAAAAAGTAAGAGTCCTCTTCAATAAGAGCCAAAATAGAGAAAGCTGATCCCAAAAGAAGTTTGGACACTGAGAGCACCAATGAAAGCAGACTGTTACAAACAGATGAAGGTGGAATTGCAGGGTAACAATACTCCTGTTTTAAATTGACGTTGCTCCATTAAAGGCACTTCAAACCAGCAGAGGGTCCAGTCTCGTCACGGCCTGCACCTACAAAAGCATTTAATTCAACTAGAGTAATCTGGGAATGGAACCACTGAAACAGCAAAAGACTTCATGTTATGTGCATGTTTAAACACTTCTGACTGGGGACATGGTATTTATCTCCTCCCAGAAAAAAGCTTAATTCCCAGCAGCCAAACAGATCTATTTTCTATAGGTCATTTTTACTGTCTAGTCTACATCATCCTGTCCTAGGAGCGTGTCCCCTGTGAATGTTTACATGCAAAGATTTTTCATAAGGTTCTTGTAATCACCTCGCGTACATATAGAGAAGCAAATATCAAAGGTTTTGTTATGCTTAAAAACACCTATTCAGAAACGAAACCTATAGCAAGTACACATTTCTTTCACTTCGCTCTCTTTATTATTCTCCCTCATGTTAATACTAAAAGACAGAATTTCATATGAAAAATTTTCCAGATGCCTTGCAGCAAAATAAACAGATATACATTCACATTAATAATTCTGTAAGGTCAGATACTGAGAACTAAAGCAATCCTTTCAGGGTTGTTTTTCAGCCTTCAGATTTCAAAGATGCACAGCATATGGGCTAGCTATCCATCAGGCTCCCTCTGACTGTGAGCCTCAGACCTAACAAGACTGCACTTTAGAAAGCACATGAGCATTTCCTTGTAGACAGTATAGCAGAGAAGCAATAATTTGTGAAAAAATGTAGATCCACAGAGTACGTGCCACACAACAATTTATGCAATGGAAGTGTAGAGCGGTGGTCTTATTAGAATACGACCATTCTTACCCAGTGAAAGACTCAGACAGCTGTTGTATGGACAAAGCTTAATATTCCTTCATTTCCCATGCAAGCCTATTTTTCAAGCCCACAGTGTACCCACTCCACTGAGTTACATTTAAAACTACCTGGAGAGCTTTTTCATGTAGAGCTTGTGTTACTCATTCTACATATGGTGTGAAGTTCACAGATGAGAAATGTAAGTGCCTAAAATAAATACTACATGAACCCTGAGATGTGTGAGGGCCCTTGGGAGTTCAGCAAATGAAATGCCTATCAGTCTCTGACACAGCAGACGCTCTCTACAATTGGCAGCTTCATGCTTCATTATGCATGGATCAGATATATAGGTATGGCCCCAGGCAAACTCCCTGGTTTAATGGAGAGGTGCATGCCGGGGAAAGGCAAATGTCATTTGCCCATGAATTTGAAAGATGAGGGGAAAAGGGGAATGGAGTTGATTAATCAAATGTTTGAGGGGTTTATTTTGTACCATTTATCCTAGAGTTTCCTCACTGAGAGTTATTTGCAACATTATATGCATTGCACTTTTTATGTTTTGTGGATTTGACAATGTTTAAAAATGCAATTATTCTTGTTTACCCTGCTGAACAGATTCACAATAAATAACAAACAGCCAGGTTGTTACCTGCAGGAAAAAATAAAATAAAATAAAATAAATAAAATAAAATAAAATAAAATAAAATAAAATAAAATAAAATAAAATAAAATAAAATAAAATAAAATAAAATAAAATAAAATAAAATAAAATAAAATAAAATAAAATAAAATAAAATAAAATAAAATAAAATAAAATAAAATTTGCTCTGCCTTTTATAATTCATGGAATGTTTCCTATGTTTGCAGCGTAGGGTCAGCAGACATTTGCTGAAACTGTCCAGAATTTGTTAAACATCGTTAGAAAGTATTGTGCTGCCTTAATGGAAAAAACAAACAACCAAAAAAATACAAAAAAACCCAGCCTATTCTAGAGACTCTACTACTGCATGATAATAGTCATGGGCATTCCTTGGAATGGAAAAAACAAACAAATTAAAAACACTAGTAGCACAATATTTTGCTTCACATGTATGTAGTTCTAATTAAAAGAAAAAGTGTAAACAGCAAATCCATCGTGACCCACAATTAAATGAGGTGGAAGGAAGGGGAAGGAAAGAATAAAAGAGAAAATTATTACTGACAATCTCTTAAAAAAGAAAAAGAAAAAAAAAAGCCTAAAACATTTATGGGAAAGGAAACTGCATTTCATCATTCCTGAGCAAATTATGACCCTGAGGGATCAATGCAGAAGAAGTGCTACTGGGTATTGGTGTGTCTTAATGAAAACCCTTCTTTCCACCTACAGCGTTTTCATTTGGAGATTTCAATCACGATATGTTCTGTCATTTAAACTTTAAAATAGCATTGTGAATATATTTTCTACCATGCCAACAACAATCATGTCAGATTGTCTTTGGGGTCATTTATATATAAAATTGTGTGTGTGGTACATCTTTTTCACAGTGAGCATCCCACAGAAGAATGGTATGGAAATGTTTTGAGCCTAAAACATGGATGAAAATAAAGTAAACCCAATCTATAAAACTGAGAATCTTAAGAAGATAAGCTTTCAGCAGCTGTAAAAAAATAAAGTGACAGAGGAAGAAAAAGAAAAGGAATGCCACTAATGTCTCTCAATGCTCTTTCTGTGTGTCCAGACAAGTTATGGTTAGGAATGTAAAACTTGAATTTAAAGTGCATCTGGTAGAGATTAAAAAGGATAAAGGGGGAAAAATCAGTTTGATGTACACTTCAAAATGCTGCTCATAATATAGTTTGTTCTATTACTTGAAAAGAGGGTATCACTGTTCTTTTATGTCTAGTTTTTAATCCTATGCTTTTAAAGTATCTTTTATTTGCTCCTATTTGAGGTGAATTGCCTTTCTTCAAACCTTAAATCTAGTCTGAGGATTTTGACTGTAGAGTGGCTTCCTTTGAATAATCTTCTGAAGTTGTATTTTATCCTCCATTTTACCAGTTCTCAGGTTTTCCTGGGTAGTTGTGAATATGTGATCTTCTGCAGTGAGAATCACCTGCAGGCTCAGGAATGCATGTTTCATACTGAAGCTGCCAATGTGTTGTGGCAGGGTCATGGGAGAGGTATTTTCTCAAGTTTGCTGAATTATGAACATGAATATAGTCACACTGAGTCATGCAAACATAAATCCTACTTCATTGCTATTTTTATATCCTACACTATGCATTAGCTTCTATTGAAAAAAAAAAAAAGTTTTGGTCAGTTTTGGAGCATGTTAGAATTTATGAAGTGAACTTCAGTAACTAATTACAAAACACATAAATCCCTCTGAAATCAATTAGGATATTTATCTGTTGGTAAACTACTTAGTCATTTACTAACAAGATAGAAAGAATGAAAAATATGAATTTCTGCTAGCACATCACTGAATGAAGACCGTGAAACTAAACTCAAGGGGCCAGAAACTGTAAGCAAAACACAACTACGCCAATGGGATACATGAAATACATGCGGAAAAAAAAAAGAAAAAAAGTCCACTGCAAGCAAGTAAGCCATGGCTACTTCACAATTTTTCATATGATTAAAAAGAAATTTAGAGTATTCTTTACAGAACTTTGTGTTCAACTAATGTGGAAGCTCTTTGTGGCAGTTCCAAATTTTTTTATTGTGTTTTAACATTGATTTGCTTGCTGAGGTATTGGTGGATGACCAGTGCCTGTAGTTCTGAGGCAGAGATAATAAAACATTAAAGGAAACTATGAGGTCCTCGAGGCATGATAATCTGAGGCTTGGTGCTTATCACCACATTCATTTATAAGTTCAAAATTCAAAGTATACACATATGTATTGGATAAGATTCTCATTCACACTCAAACAGAGGGGTACTTGTCTTTCAAGAAGACGAATTGAATTCAGCATAAAACAACTTTATACTACCAACATAATATAAAATGGGCTCACTAAATACAAAATTCAGGCTCTAAGAAAAAGCAAATGTTTTGATTTTGTATTTTAACTTAAACAAACAAACAAACAAACAACAACAACAAAAACACCTGCAGCCACTCAAAGTTCTTTGGCATTTTTCTTGTCACAGGCCTATATATTAATGGTGTACAAATCTCACTAATCAAGGAAAAATAAAAAAAAAAAGAGTAGATTATTTTTTGAGGCATATGATCAGTCAGTGAGCTGTATGAGACACTTCAGTTAACAGCCAAGTGCAGGATAAATGATACGGAACTGGTGACATGAACACCAAGAAATTTATGAGCAGAAAAAATACTTCAGATTTCATATATTTTAGAATTCTTGTACGGCTGGGAGAATTAAATAGCCATTTAATATTTGATCTACTTTTTAAACAATATTAAAACAAACTACTTTTTAAACAATATTTAAACAAAATTAAAAAACAATATTTTTAAACAATATTTTTTTTAATATTCAATTTTTGTTGAATATTAAACAATATTCAAAACTGAAACCTGTCATTCCAGTTCCCTGGCTGTAGTCTAGTCTTTAATAACAGAAAGATCAGCTGCATGTTTTCTTTAAGTGGGCATAACTACAACTGGATACGGTGTAAGCCCTGTAAATTATAACCAAACAGTTTTATAAATTTAAATGCAGATGCCATCAGGAGAATAAGAGTTGACCTGTGAGACAGTGCAAGACCTTCAAAACTCTAAGGGTGCCACAACAACACCACTTCACATCTCTTAATGGTACAAATTGGACTTCTTCCCCTCATATAGGAAGCCTGGCTACATCCCAGTTGTAGCTATTGGCAAGAGTTAGCCACATTTATGAAAAGACGATATCCTGCAAATAAAATGCTCTTAACCCTCGCCAAGAATTTAAGAAAACCACTAATATGGGGAAAAAAACAAACAAACAAAAACAAAACAAAACAAAACAAAAAACCAAAACAAACACCTCTTAGCTTGATAGATTTTAACCATGACTCCAACAGAAAATATTTTAATAGATTGCACCATCCTGCAGAGAAAATTGGGTTTTGTCCCTGCTTTATGTCCTTTGTGCAACCATCACCTCTCGTCTCCTTTTATCTTCCTCCACAGTCATCAGAAATCTTTTTTTTTTTCTTTTTTCTTTTTTTCACTTTCCCAACTCATGTTTTTTTCCTTGAGGTGTAGAGTACTGCTTGTTCAGATTGACGTGTGTGACTGGCAGTGAGAACTGAAATGAAGGATGGCTACATGCTAATGAGAGCACCCCTCTCGTTCTGTGCTTCACACTCAGTGGCAGCCAGTGATTAATGGAATGAATGGAAAGGAGGGCTGTGTGGATAGGTCCAGTGCTGCTGTCAGGATCCATGGAGAGCAGCAGGAAAGCATCCACCTACATTTACATCTCTCTGGTCTGCCTCAAACATTTGCTGTGTACCCCTTGCCTCACTTCTGCCCTATTCACTGCTTTCATCCTCTCTCAGTCTCACTACTCCTTCAAATATCTGCATTTCTTCTATCCCTCTCAGAACCTTTAACCTTTGTTGCTGCTCACCAATGTGCAGATACCTTTGGTGAGGTGTTGGAAAGCTTTATTTTGCCTATGAGATAACAGCAAGCACTAACCAGGGAAAATGTCCAGAACTCGTACGTTGTGAATACTCTTGGTTTGGGACACAATATAAATCATTCTGCTTGTGAAATTGCCTTAGCTATCCCAGTACTGCTTAAGGAGAAGGAGAAGGAGAAATGTGATCAATCCAAGAGAACATGCATGTGGGGGAATACTTAGACAGGATAAAGTGATACTGAGGAGAATTTCAGCTCAAAGTCCAGCTGTTTCCTTTGTTTAAGGCTGCAAATGAAGCAAGTAAAACCTACCATTCATCAGGAAGGAAAAGATAACTCCCTTTTTTTACTTTCTTCATACACAGTTTGGGAAGTATAACTTGTCTTTTCATTTAGTTACCATCAGTCAGACTGCACTTATCTTGTACCCTATCCTGTCCCCTTTGCTCTAAGCTTCCCTCAACAGCCCTGTTAACTCAACAACGTGCAAAAGCACAAATGCTGCTGCTCCAAAATTATAGTGACCATATCTCTGCAGTTTATGATTTAAGGATTGCACTACCTCTTCATGGTTGAATCAGCAGCAGTTAAAATGATGTTAACAGTTTTCCTAAAAACTAAAGTGAACTTGCTTGAGGGGCTCTAGTAGCTTGATCATACATCTAGTGTCCTTTTGTACAGGATGAACTTCCCTCAAACTGGAAAAATACCTATTCCAAACCTCTAGTGTAGTGTTAATAATCAGAGTCACTTTCCAGAGTGACTAGTTTCACAACATGACTAATACTGGTATTGGGTATCTTCATGCAGGACATATGGTCACAGAACTTCTGCTAAGGAAACCAGTCTTGAAAGAGCGGACCTTGCCCTGAAACCTCTTGAAACTGACAGGACATCAAGGGAGATTATTAGAGGTGGTTTGCTATTGTCCTTTTGCAGGACTTAGGAATTGCAATAACCTTTGTTAGTCTTGACTTCTGTCTTCCCTGAACAGCTTCAGAGAAAATGTTCTCAATGTACATTTTGAGACAATTAAGTATTGTTTGTACCAAGTAGTATAATAAAAGCCACCGCTCTGCCAAGATCTATATTCCCAGGATTGAAAAATGGATATATTTGACATATATATGATATTATATCAGTCTTTTCACTCACTGTATAAGAAACCAGCATTACAACACTATTCAAAAGGTCGTCTCACAGGTTTCATGATTTTTTTCCAGATTATATATCAAAATATTTTATCTGTTAGTTTCAACCTTGTTCTAGTTGCATTGACATATGATCCCAAGCCAGCACAATTTGGCATGTTTTGAACAAAGTGTCATTCAGTTAGACTGTAAATGTGGGTTATAATTGGTGAGATTAAAAGAGAATGGAAAAAAATTATACCCTTTGTAATGAGGTGTTGTTTTTCTGTACAAATGACAAGGGTCTACCATGGCAGCTGACATCAGCAGAAATGTCAAACCTCTCTGCTGAGCAAAACTCAGTACAGAATACAACTTGAGATTCTCATTTACTAGCCTTGTTTAACCTCTTATCAGTGACACATACACTTTTAATAATAAAATAATGATTGCAGCAAAAGTTAAATTTCTGCCTCTAGACTGAGGGATGTACTATGGGATCTCTGAAAGAGCCCCAAATATATTTTGTATCACCTCATATTAACACAAGCAATATAATCCTAATTTGCATAGCTGCCGTGAGACACGTGCAGGGAAAATTGCTTCCTGGTCTTTAGAAACAGCTTTTGTCTTTTCCCATGATATGAATTTGTAGTAACTGGAGTTACAGTGTGTGTACCATTAGAAAGGGATGAATAAGCATTGACTCATTGGAATTCCAGAAGGATGTAGCTTTTCAGGGTAGTATGGAAGCTGTTGCTCATGAAATTTTCAGTGTTCCTTACTGCAAGAATGCCACTGCCATAGTGTGGTTTGCCTCTTTGTTAATCCTTCCATTGATACTTCATTAATCCATAAGAAGGGTGAATGAATGGGATGATGGAAAAGAGATAAATAAATTCTGTTTATTTACATTCTGACCTTGCAGACACTTTTGATCTCTGCATGTGTAAAAATTAATTCCCTAGTCACGGCATCTAATACAGCAGAAAGTTACCCATGAAAAGAGCTTGCCTACTCAGGAAAATTGACAACCGAATGGGCTACCTTAAGAGGGGCTTTGCCAAACCCTTCTCTGTAGTCAAAATTTATGTTCCCAAAGCATGCAGAATAAGACAGGTTAATTTATCCTGTACTCTGAAATCCCCTCAGAGTCTGGGGTGGTAGTAGAGGTGGTTTGGTTTTCTGCAGAAATCATCTGTAGAGACCTCTTGACACTGTGTTAATGCTGGCGTGTTCTAATCATGCTAAAATGCGAAGCAAATGCTATTACAGTCCAGAGAAATGAATAAGACATATGAACGAAGTCCTTTCAATCTAGAACTTGGAAATATTTCACTAGAAAATGGAAGATACATAACAAAACATCTGTGATAGAACAAACGTGTAACTGTTATAAAGAAATACTCATGAATTCTTCTTCATATACTTCAATATTTCATGAGTTCTTCAATATTGAATTTGTCACAAACTCACTGGTTGGTGACAAATCTGCCATTCAGGTTTAATTCTGAACCATATTGGGGTCTTTCCTCATCTAAACACTGCATTGCAACTGCTATCAAACCCATTTGTATTGTGTTTTGTTTGTTTGTTTGTTTGTTTTTGAGCAGAACTATTATATTTGAATACAAAGTAAAGATGTGGCAGGAGTGTATTAAGTAACTTAAATGGAAAGAGAGGAGAGAGCTATACTGTTCAATGAGATTGTCCCCACCTTTAAACCAATGGGTTGCTCACTAAATGATGACAGTGAGCTTCTTGTAGTCCAGGACCTTCTGCTGTTTTCTGACCTTTCTGGCAGTAGGCTGTCCAAAAAATCGAGTCCCTTAGAGCTGTGATCTCTCTCCCCTAGTGTCCTCTGTCTCTTTTTCTCTATGAAGTCTCTCCTCCAAACTTTACCTTTCTTTCAAAGATCTCCTTAACCATTGCCTTCTCTTCCAAAACCTTTCCCACGCCAGGGAATGTTCCACTTCATTGGTTCACTCTAAAATAACTCCTACTAAAGAGATTTATACCTTTGCCAAATGCAATGCTTCCTTGCTTCAAATCCCTTGTCTCCCACATTTCTGCTCTGGTAGCATCATCCCTGAGTCACACCAAGATAACCAGTAGTGCCCTACAGATCTTTCAGACCCTTTCTTAGCCAATAACATTAATCCTCCTATATTTCCATAGCCTAATGAGACCTGTTACCAGATAGTCTTAAGGGACGCACATGACCAAGCCCATTTCACTCAGCCAGGACATTGTTTTCTCAGGAGCTCCACCTTCAAAAGCTAAGGTCTGGCAGAACTGATGATCTTTAGAAAACATGACTCTTCTAGGAAATAACCTTATATCCCAGTATTGACAAATAGTTGAAGAGTTAGGACGTAAAAGAACACAAAATGATTGGTTGTGGTGGCATGGGTAACACTGCACGCCACATCATGTGAACATGTGTATGAGGAAGGCAGGGGGGCAGGATGGCAGAGTCATCCACAGCCCCTACTGCTCAATGGAGTGCCTCTGCTGAGGCTGGACAGGTGCTGGAGGACGTGTTGGAAGGCTTGTGGGAGCCAGGTCCGGGAGGTGCATAACTCATGGCCATGGTAAGATATATTAAACACTCCAAGGTTCAGCTTTGCAGAAGTGTTTACAGTAAATGTGAATGCAGACGCAGTTCCTGTTGATCAGCTGACATGTAGAAAGCAGCTCATTCTCCCAGAGATACAATTAGACCCTTAATGAGCCTAAGCACTTACTTTGGGTACCAGTGGTAAGAACTATTGGTAAGAACTATTGCCAGACCTTTTATTAAAAGAATGATTGCTTCAGCACTGGATAACTCTGGTAGTTTTATTATAGCCTGGCTACAGTTAGTATATTTTCTTTAAAGCTGAATGAGGGTAATGAAGAATAATTGTGAATATGTGAGCCATATTCAACAACTCTTAATCTACCTTGTGCTATTCTGAAGCCATAAAGCAATTATTGACAGCTACAGCACAACAGACAACAGATTTGCTATTTCCTTGCATTACTGGAGTGGCACAAACCAGACAGAATCTGCCAATAAGTATCACTCTTTTGTCCTTTGAGCACTTTGGTTCAGCTATACCATGTCTGAGCAGTATTCAAAGAACTGAGGTAGGCAGGTTTGAAATTCATATCACAAATAACAGTGTTAAAGACTTTTCAAATATCCTTATGCTCGTACAGTGTTGAGATGCACTTCACTTTAATGAATTTTTAAATCGCAGAATTGCCTTGTGAATGCTCTAGAAAAAATGAAAGACAAAAAATAACAACATTCTATATGCATAAGTACTACTCAAAGAGTTCTAATTTCTGTATAGCTCGTGCTGCAGTATTCAGGCTTTATAGGCTTCCAGAGAGATCTTCAGTTGAATTATTGTTGATCTTTACAGTATGTCTCCTGACACTGAAATTGATGTGTATTCATATTTTATTTTAATGGCATTGAAGATGATACTCATGTTGTTGTAATAAGTATTGTCTTCAGGACTCACAGAGCTTAAGGTTGTATCAGAGCTCCCATTTAAGTATCAGTGCTAATGCTGCTAATACTGATCCTATTAAATTGCACATAAACTTCTTTAGGCACTTAGAAGATCTTTTCAGTGATAGAATTCAGTAAGCATTTGGACAGTTGTGTACAGGAGCACAGTAATATTTACACTGCTCATGGAAAATAATATGTTTGCGTTTACTTTCTCTTGCTTTCTAGGATAATAATATACGTTTTTATTCCTCATAAAAGAGAAGCTTTCAGGAAACAGGATTGCTAGTACTGAAACTTACTCTTCTAGACAGCTGCAGACACTTGCCTGCTGGTTAGCTATACTTGTTTCAGACCCCAACAAGCCTTCTGAAATGGAGCTGATAACATTGTAGCATCTCATAAATAGAAAGCATAGATGCATACCACATTTTATTACACCGGCTGTATCTGCAGATGTGAGACAACAATTCTGTAGCTCTCCTACCAAAACCTTCATTAGATTATGTATTGCATGTCCCTTCAAAGACAACTGTATTCAGTGCTTGAAGTGGAAGAGTATGTGGTAGAAACATAATACAAGAATGTTTTATTTTTTTTCTTTCATTGTTTGTTTCTCTTAAACAACAACAACAACAAACAAAACAGATCACCCACACTAACATTTCATTAGGAAAGGACTATGTTGATAATACAAAAAGGAATTTAGTGAAAGCATCAGTCTCACTTTCTCCACAGTACAGTGCAGGGGTGGCCCAGCCCAAGAGATTCCTGCAGGAGCATGCAGCATAGCCCTGCTCATCAGCCATGTCTTGCTGGGTGAGTGCTTTGACGTTGGGACCAGCAGCTACATTTGATGGTATTTAGGCATCGTTCAGGTTAAATGAAACCTTGACATTGCCTTTGCAATTCTCCTGCACCTGCCTTGAGAAGAATATGAACAAATGCCTGACTTCTTGGGCTGGAAAGACCAGCTCTAATTTTCTCACCTTTTTATCTCATCCATTTATAGTTAAACTGTGTATAGTTATACTTTCAGCTGTTCCAGAAGACTGGCTGAATTGGGCATGGCCTCAGAAGTCCCAGCAAAACTGTCAGAACCAGATAGTTAAAGACCAAAATGGCCTTTAACCAAAGAGAACCAGTAACATGGATGGTTCAGACTGCATTTACTCTGGTCCCATATTTTTTGTGATTGCATATATGAGTGCAAAGTGAAGTCCTGCCCCTCTTTTGCATTTACTGGGCCTGCTATGGTTGCTTTCCTAATGTTAAATGCCTCTGAAAGATACACATCATGGTTCTTAACTGTTTCAATAGGATAGTGAAGAGAAAGGGGCGCTGAAAAAAATGTAATGAAGGAATAAAAATAAAATCACAAGACTGGTTAGCATTTCTATTCCTAACTGAGAAAGTGTCAGCTGCACTCATGTCTGAAACTCCAGGTAATCAGAAAAACTAAAGGCAGCTGCAGTGGCAGACTGAGGTTCCTGACCAAAATATTTTCTGAATGTTTTGCAATGTGGCTAAAAATTCCTTGTACCTGTTATCCCACATTTGAATATTATTAGAATCTAGTGACAATAATGAAATGCACAAGATCATATGCAAAGAGCCTCATTACCTGTCAGCCCTTAGGAGGGCTGATACAAGGGAATTGTAAATGCATGTTACACCGTGGATACTGAGATGACTGCCATCCTTTGCCTATGGGAAAGTATTTGAACATCATGTATCAGCACCTTCTGTACCTATTCAAAATAAGGATACTGAACAAAACTGAACAAACTGCTAGTCTGGGCATTTCTAATTAGATGTGCAGCACGGAAATATTCCACATGAGAGAGGGCATCTGAATCTGACTCACAGCAAGCTTCACATGTTATTTAGCAAAACTGCTTAGTACAGTTAGCTGTGCAATACAGTTATATAACTTCTTAAAATAATTTGGTTGCAGTGTCTCAGATCTTCAGCAAAGATATTGGAGTGTAGCGGGGACGAAAGTATCAAAGATTAACACCCAAGAAAACTTTAGTATCTAAAACAGAATGGACATGTATGAAAATCATGAACTCAGGTACAGCCATTCATTTCAAAACAGATCATTCAGTTCAAACATTGACATGTCTGAACTCTGAAAAAGATTCCACTTTTGTCTTTAACTCTGAGTTTCCCTGCATACCTAGAAGTACACATTTGTAGACAGATATTCAGAATTTGCTTTGTTCTGGAAGGGTTGATCAGAAGGCATTTAACACTTCCTTAGGCTAGGTAGGAACCAGAAACTACATATTCCTCCCCCTAGGTCCTTGGAGGTGCTCACATAGGGAAAAAAAAATCCTTCTGAAAGCCTAATGTATCAGCTAAGCAGTTAGGGAACAAGGAACTTGGAAATAGATAGTCATGAAATCCAGACCTCACACTTCCAGAAGTATATAAATATTTATGAATTGTATATATATACATATATATATATATATTGCTTAATATTAAAGTCCAAAATAACTCTAGGATCAGAAATCAGAAAACACACTTCTCTCAAGCCTATCTCAGCTCGGTAAACTGTAATTGCAGTTACAACATCTCAGCATGCATACATGCATTCCTGTCTAGATTTCTTTGTTTGCTCCTTTTTTCTTCTGTGGTTTAATAGCTGCAAAGTGAGCATTAAGAGTGATACATTTCACCCCTACTGCCAGCAAATGGCCTGTAAAATGGCTTTTTGAAACTTCTCTCTGCAAGTTGCTTCATTCCAGGTTAATATTGTCAGATGGTCCTTCATCTGGTGCAACAGAGGAAGTGGTTTCCCATCACCAGAAGATGGAAATGCCTGTTATGGGAGGGCTTGCATCTGACACCCACCCTACTTTCACCTATTATAATTGTAAAAATCAGGAAAAGGACCCAGAACAAAAAGAAATCTTCCCTGAATGAGGTGCCAAGACACTACAGGGAGATGAGGATTCTCTGGTAGCTATAGTTTTTCCTACTTTCTAGCTGCAATCAGCTGCATGTTGACTATATTAACACTAGGCATCTCCCTACTTAGAACAGTCCTTTATATCACTTTTGGAGGAGCATAAATAATTCCATAATCCAATCTGTAGGAGCCAAGACAACTAAAACAGGTTCTGGTGCACACAGCAGTCTACAAATTAAAGTTCTGGGATATGTCCAGGGTGCCTCCTTGCTACAGGGGTGTCCCTGCACTACAGACCTTGTCCTAAACCTCTTTGGTTATAAATTAGGTATTTCCCAAATATTGTCATGGAGATAATAGCTCAGAAACATTAATTGCATGTCTGTTTTAGAGTGAAAAGTTGTCAAGACACTATTTGCATAATCGTGTTATTTCTAGGAAGGATACTTTTCATGCCTAAGTAAATACCATTCTAAGAATGTGCTTATGCACTAGACAGGCAACGAGCAATTTGTAGCTGCCAATTTGTCCTAAGATATCAATTGTAGATGCTGAAATTGCCTTGGAGTATTTTTTTTTTATATGTATTTTGTTTAATATGCAGTAAACACATAAAATAATCTGTTTTTAAAAAGACATTCCTCAGTTTTCAATTTTACGGCATCTTCACTCAAGTTAGATGACATCTGAAGCAAACAGGGGTAAAAGAGCCTTCCTGTGGGAGTAAACTATATTTACACCCTCTATGAAGTTTTTTTACTGTGCCAGAACACTCCAGTATAATCAGAATCAGGTGTACTTTTTGCCTACTGTTTTTTTGCTTGCTCTACCATGCAATTCTTTTTTTTTTTTTGCTTTTTTTGAAATGCCTGATGATGTCCTAGCTGGCAGGCCTGATTCCTTGGTGCTATATATTTTCCTGTTGATGATTTCTCCTACAGTTACAAATTCCTCAACTATGTTTAGTTTACATTGACCTTCCCAAGACCCAATAAGATGCAGAGAGAGAATGAAAATGGGGTATATTGCTGTCTGGAGGTACTTGTCTCTCTTTCTAATTTAGAGCAGAAAATTAAACTAGCTTAGATTAGATACCTAAATTTGGATGGCAGATATTTGGTAAGATGTATCCCACTCATGACACTTCTTTACAACTCTTTAGCAATTAAAAAACAATGAAAACAAACATAAATTTTCACCTATCCCAGGGATACTAAATATTGTAGTCCTAAAAATGTTGTAAGTAGTCTCAGGAAAATCAGTCCAAACAGCAGGGAATCCCCCAGAGCTGATGCATTTCTCCCTGTGCTACCTTTGGATCCCTGGGCCGCCTGACATGCTGAACTCTGAAACCAAATTCAAACCTCAAGTTATAACAGAAAAGTGAATAGCAATTTAAAATTAGGAAAAGAAAATAGCTGTTTCAGTTAAAGAAAAGCAACAACACAAGTAAAAATATGGAAAAATCTGAGGCTTGAAAAGAGACCATAGATTGTCCAGGGGAGAAGGCAGGATGTGACTTAGAGCCACCAGAGCAATGGAAACAATTTAGAAAGGAAAACTTCTATTCCTGACATTAAATTAAATATTCTGCAAGTACCCAAAGATTAAAAAGATTCTGTAGGTAACATTAAAGTTGTAAGTAACTTAAAATGCAGTGGGAAAAAAAAAACAAGTCCACTTGCAAAGCAACAGTAAAAAGCAGAAGGAAAAAGCAAATTGATTTTGCACGGTGACCAATTGATCAAAAATCTCAGCCCTGGCAGGCAAAATGAGGGAGTAAGTTCAGGAACTACTGATATGTCACAAAGATTGTATCAGAATTAGTCCTTTTTTTCCACTTATGACAAGAGATCTCCAGCTGAAGCACTATCCCTCTGTGCAACAACGGGCTGAGTAAAAAATGGAAATTAAACCGGATTTCATTTTCTTCATCAGCCTTTTCCAGAATCTGCTTGGGGAAATGCATGAGACTGCCTATCTGTCTGTGTGTGAAAACTGGCAGGGTAAACAGGCTAATCAGCTCCAACCATGCCTTTTGCAATCAGACTCTCATGAGAATTGCACACACTTTTTCCACCCTGTTTCTTTTGAAAATAAGCACTCATATTACACAGACGATCTGCATTGAATTAGTGACAGCTCTGGGCGAACACCAACCCACCCAATTTAGGCAAGTCTGCTTGTCAGCTTTGTTTTTTGAATCTGTACAAAAACACGTGTGCCCCTTGCAGTATTGCCTGGTGCTGCTCTCTTGCTTTCTTTAGGCACATCGGAACAGTATGCCCAGAATATTGCATATTCAAAAAATAAGTTGGTTAGCTCAACTAATTTTTATATCAGCACTCAGTTTTTGGCCTCTTTCTTTCCCAGGTAGCAGAACCTGAAAACTAACAAGACACTGTGGTAATTTCACTGTGTTTGTCATTAGAAGAAGCTATGAATGTTTGCAGCCAAATCATTTTTGGACAGGTGGACAATTGCCCAGAGTGAGAGATGCTGGGTATCGCAACATCCCCTGGCAGCAAAAGTCCCTTTCAGGGACTCCATCCTCACCAACTGGCATCCTTATGTGTGACCATATACTTTGCAAGCATCTGTCACTGCTCCATGTTGTTGAAGGACAAGTTCTGAAAGGCCGTCATATAAAAAGTGTGCTCCCCACTGGGGATTACCACTGAAATGTGGTACTTATGGTGCCTCCATTCTGTATTCTTGGTTAACATCTTTAGACACCAGCCTGATAAGATTTAAATGAATCCACACAAGAGAGCAAGAATGTTTCAGGTGTCTCCCACAGTCCTGCTCCAGGGACCTATGCTCTATCTGTGTACCAAAGAGTGTTACATGCTGGACCATGCATTCCTGTCTCTGACTGTTCCCCTAAAGAAAATCTGCAGACTAAGTGTCCATCCACTGTTACCCTTCAGAAGCACACAGGTTGCACTAGGAGCCTGGCACTTAACTGAAGCAGTGGACAACAGGGTGATTAGGAGATGGTGATCTAGCTGTCTGTGAGGCTGCAGTTCTCAGTGTCCTGCAGTGTGATTTTTAATTTATTAATTAACTCAGGTATACAAAAAAAGTAAAGTGTATTAAGAATTATAGAGCCCTATTTAATCGGGGTTTGTTCTTATGGCATAATTAAAATGATTCTGTGTTGCTGTTAAATCCTTAAATAGCGATTGCTTTCAACAAGGTTTGACTGTCTATGCAGTGTTGGTTTTGACTGAGTGCTGTGACTGCAAGCTGACAATATTGCAGGGCCATCTCGTTAGGTGGAGGGATGCTTCTGCACTCCACTATGCTGAAAGGTACCTTTTATATTTATTTTCACACTGCCCTGTTATTTTACATAACATGTTCTGGTTGGAGGCATACATCAAATAAAGTGAATAATAAGTCTTAAAGAATATATTTATATTCCACCATTACTACAAAATCTGAGTATACTTACATAAAGAAAATAAGTCGGCTTATGAATGGGAAAGTCTGTCCCCTCTCTTACTCACTCTTTCTCCATTGAAGAATCACAGCCCATCCTAGACAATATCAATTAAAAACTCTACACAGCAACTTGCACTGAAACTATAAAAACTACAGACATATCCCAGCTGCTTTTATATAGTTATTTTAGGGAAGAAATTTGCTGTAACATGACTGCGTGGGCTAGCTATCTGAGAACATGGCTAGCAGGCATCCCATGAGTGCTTACACAGGGCAAAACAGACTCCCCTGGCACCAATTCTTCACTGTCAGTCAGGCTAGCGACACTGAGGCTGGAGGCTTCCCTAGCTGTACCGCTTTCACTTGTTATGGGGATATGTCCCCATAGAAAGGAATATATTCCTTAGAAAGGAATTCAGAACAAAACAAAACAGTCATACTGAAGTCATACTGCTTATCTGTTAAGACTACACAGAAGAAGCGTTCTTCAGCCAGGATGCCACTCACATTCAAATGGTTATACACAGAAGCTGGTGATAGGTACCCATTTGTGAGAGTGAGATAATGCATTACTTTCCTGAAAGTAGGCAGATTGCTTATTAAATTTAACTTGCCGTCTGTCTTCTGGCAATGCCAGTGACAAAACAAACTGCCTGGGCTTGGGCCATATTGGAACAAGAAATGAGGTAAACAATGACATTAAAAAGTAATGCTCTGCAATAGCATTTCTTTTTACTAAGTCATTCTAATACACTATTCCATACATGTAAATTATGCGTGATAGGCATAAAAGACTCTTGTTTTGAATTACCTGCATTATTTGCTGGTCCTTTCAGAGTGTTAATATAACTGGTATACAGGCAAGCTGGCAAGCTTGGGTCATTTTCGTTGACTGATATATCTGTCAGGTAAAAGACCCTGCGATTTTGAAGCTTCTGGTAACCAGATTCAGGGAACAGTGTCTGACGGATATTCATACTGCTAGAAAAATACACACTAAAGCAAAATATGTACACTTTTAATTTTTACACAGCACAAGCTGAAATCCAAGCAACTCAAGACGGGCATCAGCAGTTTGAAAGGAAGTGTCTAAAGCCTTCAGTCTCTGGCACGGTTCTAACAGTATTTAAACACTAGTAGTCTGGAATACTGCTATAAGAGAGCTCTAAGAACTGTACTCACTGGTGCAGAGTTAAATGATGGACCATGTCCAAAGAGGAGGAATTCATAGAATCATAGAATATTTCAAGTTGGAAGGGAAGCACAATGATCATGGAGTCTAACTCCTGGCTCCACACAGGACCACCCAAAAATCAGACATTATGTCTGAGAGCATTGTGCACGTGCTTCTTGAACTCCGACATGCTCAATACTGTGACCACTGCCCTGGGAAGCCTGTCCTAGTGCCCGATCAGTCTCTGGGTGAAGAACCTTTTCCTAACACCCAGCCTGACCCTCCCCTGTCCCAGCTCCATGCCATTCCGTCAGGTCCTGTCGCTGTCCCCAGAGACCAGAGCTCAGTGCCTGCCCCTCCGCTCCCCTCGTGAGGAAGTTGCAGGCCGCCATGAGGCCTCCCCGCAGTCTCCTCTTCTCTGGGCTGAACTAATCAACTAACCTCCACAGGACCTCATACTTTGTCCCCTCTAGACCCTTTACCATCTTTGTAGACCTCCTTTGGACACTATCTAGTAATTTAATGTCATTTTTATACTGTGTTGCCCAAAACTGCACACAGTACTTGAGGGGAGGCCACAGTAGGACAGAGCAGAACAGGACAATCCCTTCCCTCGACCAGCTAGCAATGCTGTGCCTGATTCATATGCGTTATGACTCCACGTGCGTTCATATACACTAGTCCAAATGGGTAGAACAGTTTGGAAAAAAAAAAAAGGCTTCATGCCTCTTTTATATTCATTGTCCATAGATATGAATGATTATACAAATGCCAAATGATAAAGAAACAAATGATAAAGAAACTCCTCAAGAAACTGGCTGCTTGTGGCTTGGACTGGCGTACGCTTTGCTGGGTTAAAAACTGGCTGGATGGCCGGGCCCAAAGAGTAGTGGTGAATGGAGCCAAATCCAGTTGGAGGCCGGTTACTAGTGGAGTCCCCCAGGGCTCAGTGCTGGGGCCGGTCCTCTTCAATATCTTTATCAATGACCTGGTTGAGGGGATCGAGTGCACCCTCAGTAAGTTTGCAGATGACACCAAGTTAGGTGCATGTGTCGATCTGCTCGAGGGAAGGAAGGCTCTGCAGGAGGATCTGGATAGGCTGGACCGATGGGCTGAGGTCAACTGTATGAAATTCAACAAGGCCAAGTGCCGGGTCCTGCATCTGGGGCGTAACAACCCCAAGCAGAGCTACAGGCTGGGAGAAGAGTGGTTGGAAAGCTGCCTGGCAGAGAAGGACCTGGAAGTACTGGTTGATAGGCAGCTGAATATGAGCCAGCAGTGTGCCCAGGTGGCCAAGAAGGCCAACAGCAACCTGGCTTGCATAAGAAGCAGTGTGGCCAGCAGGTCTAAGGAGGTGATTGTCCCCCTGTAGTCGGCTCTGGTGAGGCCGCACCTTGAGTACTGTGTTCAGTTTTGGGCCCCTCACTACAAGAAGGACATGGAGGTGCTCGAGTGAGTCCAGAGAAGGGCAACAAAGCTGGTGAGGGGTCTGGAGAACAAGTCTTATGAGGAGCGGCTGAGGGAGCTGGGGCTGTTTAGCCTTGAGAAGAGGAGGCTCAGGGGAGACCTCATCGCCCTCTATAGGTACCTTAAAGAAGGCTGTAGAGAGGTGGGGGTTGGTCTATTCTCCCACGTGCCTGGTGACAGGATGAGGGGGAATGGGCTAAAGTTGCGCCAGGGGAGGTTTAGGTTGGATGTTAGGAAGAACTTCTTTACTGAAAGGGTTGTTAGGCACTGGAATGGACTGCCCAGGGAGGTGGTTGAGTCACCATCCCTGGAGGTCTTTAAAAGACGTTTAGATGTAGCCCTTAGTGATATGGTTTAGTGTAGGACTTGTTAGTGTTAGGGCTGAGGTTGGACTAGATGATCTTGGAGGTCTCTTCCAACCTAGACGATTCTGTGATTCTGTGATTCTGTGAAAGCATCAGATCTATATAGGTGTTAAATAAACAGCAAATAGTCCCCTCTTCATTTCCAAGTCTAATTAGGTTGATCAGTTGAAGAAACTTCAGAATAGCTCATAGCTAGTAAAATATGAAAATAACAGTATTTTTGTTAAACATAAAATACATACAATTCCATAATGTCTAAGTTCACTAATGTCTGGTACTCGTATAATTGTATTAAACAGACAAAAAAGCAAAGCATCACCACCACCACCAACAAAAAAAATTTACAAATACTGAATGTTTTCCTGCAACAGTTAGAATATCGTATCGGTAACTAAAATCAATAGTTAATTGAATTATAATACCATGATTAGATTACATGACAGCCATGTACTTACTTGTCAGTCAGCTGTAACTTGTGTTAATAAGATTCACTGAGCTCATTATCTTTTGTAGACTGTTAATTTCTGAAAAAGAGAAAGGACCTGTGAACAGAAAGGATGTTGTCTTGTTAAGCAAATGCCAGATTGTTATTGAACACTGCACAGGAATAATGAAAAGAAATAATTTCCAGAGAGAACCTGAAATTATTTGATTGACCTCTATGATTTTTAACCCTTAACACAGAAAATATCAGAAAATGAAAATATTAATATTTATTTATTTATTTATTTATTCATATCCATATTTGGGTATTACTAAAAGTCTTTTAGGCTTTTAATAGGGTGAGGGATAGAAGTAGTTCAGGAAACTGCCCATGATTAAAAATACAGAATTCTAAATTTCTGAATGAATCACACCCACCTTGATAATAACACCACCTCATCTCATGGCTGCCCACTAATGATCAAGAAGTGCCCTAAAATATAGGACCAAAAAAAAATCTACCTGGAACATGTAGTCCAGATTTTTACAATATAGGTATGAAATTTTATTTTCTGCTCTCCCATGCCACAGCAGGCAAACAGCGCTCACAATTCTTACAAACTTATTATGAGTATTGAAGTGTTGAAGGAAAAAAGTGAAAAAATCTCCAGTAGGCTACTGAAGAACAGCAGATATGCTTGAACACACAAATTACAGCCCACGCTCCCGAGTGAAAAAAAAAAAAAAAAAAAAGAAAAAGGTTGCTTAGAGTCTGACCTTGGGAAAATAGCTTCCTCTTCCAGCATCTGGCAATCAGTTCAACTCCAAGCACTGGAAGGACACATCAGCTAAATGTGAGTTTTTCAGTATTATAGGGTGTTTCAGAGCACTTCACACAACAACTGGTTTTGTGGTTAATCCCTACTGTACCTGAGGAAAGGAAATCAAGTTACAAGGAAAAGGGAAAACTATTTTCTTCAATGCTTGCATATGACCTCTAGAATATAGTTAATTCAATATAAATATATGACTAAAAAAGTGTTGATTACATTCCTTTCAACTCCACCATAAGAAAGTTTCTCATTTCAATCTTTTATTTTGAATATGAAACATACCTGTAGTACATCATACAATCCTTTGTAAACATTTATCAAGCTTCATCTTGAAACAGTTTAGGTCCTTGCTCCCATTACTCTCTTTGAAAGGTTACTAAAAAATTGAGGATGGTATGGTTAAGAATTTTCTTTTAATTTACAGGACCTATTTCCTCATCAATTTTATAGTCTTTTTTTCTCTCCCTTTCTCTCAATATTATAAATGACATTTTTTCCTGTACTTGATTTGCAAAAGTTTGGCTTTTTTTTTCTTTTTTTTTTTTTCTTTTTTTTTTCTGTAATTTCTCATCATGTTTCTGTTGGATTGGCACACAAGGTGTACAAGATCTGTTTTTCAGGGTGGTCTACTAGATTGTACTGAGCAGAAAGAGCTGGCCACCATTTTGGTGTCCAACTACCCTTTTTCTCATGATCTCTCCTCCAGCCAGTTGGCAGAGCTTTCCCTGTAGTGTTGAGTTAGTTAACCACTAAATACAAAACTGAAAAACTGTGGGCCCAGAATCTTTCTCTATGGGACATCTCTATTTTTTTAATAACTTTCTCAGTGCAATCCACTGAAGCCTACTCTACAAATAGTTCTTTGTCAAATAGTCTTTGTTCTTTTTCTACTCCAAACCTATAATAATTCCAAATGTCTCCCCAAACTGGGAGAATAAATCTGACTGCACTAGCTCTATGTCATCAAGACATCCTTATGGTAAGCTACAAATCAGAGTCAGTCTCGAGTGAGTGAGAGAACAAAAGTTATATGAGCACTGTGTTCTTCCTTTCCTTTGCTCCTTCAAGATTAAGGAATATAGGCAGCCAAATCTGTCAGGATTTTGCTAAATGTCTGGATAAGTATTCCGATGCTAAAGTACCAGTCTTTATGTGCAGCGCTTTTGGAAAAAAAAAAAAAAAAAAGAGTAAAAAAGTTGTCTTAGAGAAATACTAGATATATAACTATGAAAAAAAAAAAAAAAAGCATCGATACTGTATTTTTTTTCCTCCTGGTACAAAACCAAATATTACAATACTATCACAAGAGTCTCATCACCACCATAAAAGCTTTGGATGGTGCTTATAATAACTTATAATAAATAAGTTATTTTGTTGACCAATTATGATTGTGCTTTTCATTCTTCATCCCCCATACCCTATGGAAAACAGGAAATGTCAATAATCCTTTTCTTTAGAAATGGTGAACTGAAGGCACAAAACCACCAAGTCTTGTGAGACCTAGTGGTAGCAAGTTTGTTTACACTCCTGTTCCTATTTTCCATTAATACATATGTTGTTACTTTTAGGTGATAACGTCTCAACTGTAAGTTCTCAACTAGTGTCTCAACTATAAGTTTGTAGAACACGATACACCAGCCTTTCCTAGTGAAGAATCACCTTCTGTTTAAGCAGTTTTCTGATGCCTGTCAACATCCATGATATGCATTACTTTAAAGTGATACTATCCATTACACTACTTTTACCTAATTCCCAAGTCTTTTTGTTTGTTTGTTTGTTTGTTTGTTTGTTTGTTTGTTTGTTTCGGGAGGTGCAGTTCTACAGTTTTGTGTCATTCAGTGAATTATCACTTTGAGCTCTGCATGTCATTCTGCATCAGATCTTTGCCAAGAACTTCTGACTGCTGGAAGCCCACCATGACAAAGCTACTCACAGAAAGCTTCAGTCTGGAACGGCTGAAAGCTCTTACATATCATTTTACATTGCATCTTACTTAGCTGAATACCAGAGCTGGCAAAGGATGCGCAGAGCCTAGAGACAGAAGAGAGCTTAACAGGAGAGCTACTGTAGGCCCACGTGGATGAGTTATAGTTGTCCCATCCAGAAAGGCAGACGCATTAGGAGCCCAACTCAAATGCCTCTGTGTAAAAGTATGCAGCATGGGGAATAAAAAAGGGGAACTGGAGGTATGTGTGCAGTTGCAGGGCTATGATCTCATTGCAGTTAATGAGACATGGTGGTACAGCTCTCATGACTGGAATGTGGCCATGAACAGCTTTGTGCTTTTTAGGAAAGACAGGCCAGGCCAGGAAGGTGAGGTGGTGGCATTGCTCTGGAATCTATGCAGCTCTGCCTAGGAGGGGACGAAGTGTGAGTCAGAGCCTATGGATGAGGATTAAAAGGCAGGCCAACAGGGGTGACATTGTGGTGGGTGTTTACTACAGGCCACCAGATCAGGAAGAGGAAGTGGATGAGGCCTTCTAAAGGCAGCTGCAAGTTGCCTCACGTTCACAGGTCCTGGCTCATATGGGGGACTTTAACCATCCCAGTATTTGCTGGGAAGGCAAAGCTCAGAACAAACAGTCCAGGAAGTTACTGCAGAACATCGCGGATAACTTCTTGATGCAGGTGGTAGGTGAACCAACAAGGAGAGGGGCGCTGCTGGACATGGTACTAACAGAGATGGTCTAGTTGGAAATGTGAAGGTTGAAAGCAGTCTCGGCTGCACTGATCACAAGATGTTGGAGTTCAATATCCTGCGAGGAGGAAGCAGGTCAAAAAGTAGGACCGCAACCCGGGATTTCAAGAGAGCTAAATTTGACCTCTTCAGGGACCTAATTGGAAGAATCCCCTGGGCCAGGGCCCTAGAGGGAAAGGGGCCCAAGAGAGTTGGCTAATATTCAAGCACCACTTCCTCCAAGCTCAGTATCAGTGCATCCCTATGAGAAAGAAGTCAAGTAAAAGGGGGACAGGAGACCTGTGTGGATGGGCAAGGAGCTCCTGGGAAAACTTAAGCAGAAGGAAGTAGTAGGGTGATGGTTGGACCAGATGATCTTGAAGGTCTTTTCCAACCTTAACGATTCTATGATGTGTAAGAAAGGACAGACCACTTGGGTGGAACATAGGAACATTGTCAGAGAATGTAGGGGTGCAATGAGGAAGGCCAAGGCCCAGTTAGAATTAAATTTAGCAAGAGACATCAAGGACAACAAGAAGGGCTTCTTCAAATACATCAGCAGAAAAAAAGAAGACTAAGGAAAATGCGGCTGTGCTGCTAAATGAGGTGGGTGCCTTTCCTGGGTTAAAAACTGTCTTGATGGCCATGCCATGTTGGGGGGAAATGTCAGTCTGCCGGAGGGTAGGAAAGCCCTACAGAGGGACCTGGACAGGTTGTATCAACAGGTAGAGGCCAGTGGAATGAGGTTCAACATGCCTAAGTGACAGGTCCTGCACTTTGGCCACAACAACTCCATGCAACGCTACAGGCTTGGGGCAGAGTGACTGGAAAGCTGTGCAGAGGAAAGGGATCTTGGGGTGTTGGTCAGTGTTCACCTGAACATGAGCTGGCAGTGTGCCCAGGTGGCCGAGAAGGCCAGCCAACAGCATCCCAGTTTGTATCAGGAATAGTGTAGCCAGCAGGACCAGGGAGGTGATTGTCCCCCTGTACTCCTCTCTGGTGAGGCCGCACCTTGAGTACTGTATTCAGTTTTGGGCCCCTCACTACAGAAAAGACATTGAGGCCCTGGAACATGTCCAGAGAAGGGCTACAAAGCTGGTGAAGGGTCTGGAACATAAGTCCTATGAGGAGTGGCTGAGGGAACTGGGGTTGTTTAGTCTGGAGAAGAGGGTCAGAGGAGACTTTATTGCTCTCTGCAACTACCAGAAAGGCAGTTGTGGGGAGCTGGGGGTTGGCCTCTTCTCACGTATAACCAGTGATAGGACTAGAGGGAATGGCTGCAAGTTGTGCCAGGGGAGGTTTAGGTTGGAAATCAGGAGACATTTCTTCTCAGAAAGAGTAGTTTGGCATTGGAACGGGTTGGACAAGGCGGTGGTGGAGTCCCTGGAGTGTTTAAGGAGAAGTGCTTTGTTTCATATCCCAGCCAAAGGCCTCTGTACATTACTGGAATTGTAAAGTACATTCTTCAACCTCAAATCACAAAGTACATTCTTCAGCCTCAAATCATTCACAAACTCTTCTGTATTTTCAACTCTTTTGTGTACCTCTTGATAACAAACACCTCTCTTAGATGCTTAATTTCTACAGAGAATACAATACATTTCAGAGTATAATACAGTTTCAGAGTCACCTCCTTATGCCTAAATTGTCTGAAAACTATGAAAGCATCAAGTGCTTCAGAACAAGACATTGTTAATAATAGATTGAGTGTCTTCCTTTTGCATGTGCTTGTTGGTGCAAATGGAAAGTCAAACTGTTGAAATTCTTTATCACTCTCTTCTGTATTCCCAAATAATATAAACTCTGGAAAAGATGTTAGTTGATCCATTCAATGTCAGCTTCTTACTTCATTTACTGCATAAAGTTCAGGGACCACTGGGACAAAGGAGGTTTGAGCTGTCAAGCACACCACCCTCTCAGTGCAAGAACAGCAGTCCATTCCCACCAGAGCATCCCTGAGGATACTACTCCAGATCTGATAGCAGGGACAGTAGACAAACATCTCCTTAGAGGACCACTAGAAAAAAAGATAGTAAGAAATCTATTTACCACCAAAGCTCTGTTCTCTTTATCAGATTCCTCATTTGCAGAGCCAGTTTCAAACAAACTTAATTACAGCTTAAAGTTGTGTTTGTCCTTCCTCCTTCGTCTTTTTTCCTAGCCTACTCCCCTAATCATGGTTTAGTTCTAGTTTTCTCTCCATTTAAATCAGACAACTTCCTCCCCAGTGCTGCCATGGTGACATCCATGGGGCACTAGTAGTCCATCTGGTGGTATTTTAGACATCTACCTGACATACTTGAACTAGGAGGGTAGTTGTTTTAGGGTGCCCTATAGTCAATGGGGAAAGTCCTTACGGTCTTGTGTAGTCTAAATTGTCCTCTGCACCTCTCTCCATGCACAGAATGTGAAGCCCAGAAAGGTTAGGCTCCTAAATTAAAAGCCTTGTTTGATGGGATGTATCTGGGCCTGAGAGTAATGGAGATGTAATATTCCTAATGTCTTTGTGTCTGTGAACAGGAGCACTGTGTTTCCTGCACTCACTGGCACAAATATATCCCATGAGAACAGAACTTCAGAGAAGTAAACCATTCACATCTTACTCTGCAGAACATGTATGTATAACCTGGGTGTATTTGGGCAAATTTTCAAAGGAAAACCACAAAAGGCACATCTATATTATAGTTTTCTTTATCTATCTGCTCCAAAATTCAGAGATGTAAGTGACCCATTTAATCCATACATTCCCTCTATTTATCAGATATGGCTAAATCATTTCAGCTGGTATTTCATAGCAATTCACCTGATTTTATCTATTTCATGAAATATCAGTATGGTTAGTATTTGGCAAAACTAAAAAGTGATTGAAAGCAGGCTTTGACCATAGTAAAAAAAAAAAAAATAATAAAATTAGTAATTAGTATTTAAGTTTAGAAACTTACTCTGTAAATACGAAACATTACTTACAGCAAAATAAAGATCAACATCTGTTGAAAAAATTATTATTCTAAAAATTTTCGTTAGAACTTAGCCTAGTCTGCACACATCTGTCCTACACAGTCCACCTAAACAGTAAATCTGAGAAACAATCCGTAGTTGCAAGAAAAAGTTATACTAAATTAATTATATATTTCACTTTTAGCACTCCAGATGGAAACAATATTAACTCAAAGTTTACAGTGCCAAAGAGACCATTCTTCCTCTTTAAATAATTATCCATTTTTATTTGGTATAGAGAATATGCTTTGTTTTTTATTAAAAAATCATCTTTAAGATATAATACTTTGTAAAGGCAAACAGGAAACATATTTATTGCAACAATAATTCAAATTTGTAGAAATTTCTTTACAAATTCTCAGGTGATTTGGGTATTTAGTCAGGTCACTGTAACAATCTGTCCTGAATCAGGTCATCAAGTTGCCTGGCAACCCTGGAAGGATTGACAGAGGCAAGCTACCTTTCCATACTTTTTTACCTCCCCTTTAAAATCAATATGGCAAGCTTGATATTTGTGATGTGAGATTAGCTGAGAAAATGCATGAAATTTCCAGGGAAGTGCATTGCTCAAGATATTCAATTTTGAAGGCTGGGTCCAAGCACATCACTCTCTTTATGGTCTCTGTCATTATGGTTTTCCCTACCAGCAGCATTTGTTAAAGTATCATTTACAGAGACACTATTTCATTTAGTACATGTACTTCAGCTCAGCATTGGCTTTTTTTTTTTTTTTTTTTTTTTTGAGCTCTTTCATTCAGGACTGAGTAAGGGATTAGCCTGTGTTTCATGACAATATCATTATGATATTTCGTATGCAGCAGTTAAGTTTAGTGTCATTAGCAAGAGAGTGATTATGGGGTGAGGCAACCCTGATGCAGTACTATTTACATTCAAGAATGTAAAAATGTATTTTCTGAACACAGAAAAACTTTATTTTCTGAACACAGCAAAATTCAATGGATAACACTATGAACATTATTGTTCATGATTCCAATTTCCTTTTCAGTCTTGGAGCTTTCTTCTTCTCCCAGTCATTTTGCCAAGATTCTGCAGTGCTTATATCTATTGCTCATGTTTTCATTCTCCCTTTAAATTTCCCCAGTCTCTCTGATATTTGCCACAAGAACATACAAGATGCCACTAAATAATGGCTATAAAACCCCAAACTCTTGCCAATTTGAAATGATCTGTGTCTGCATTTGAAATCAGTTTTGTTATCTGAGCATGCCATTGTGCATCATTTTGGATATCAGAATTAGAAAGAAATCTGGGTCTAAGTCCTAGCCCTGATTCACCATGGTGTCAACCACATATCTCTAATCAAACAACTGGTGTGGCCCTGAGGAAGCCAGGGGCTGCTACCTTTCTGTAGAGTGGGACATGGCCTCGAATATCTTTACCCCCAAACCAAGGTGGTGCTATTTTATATTGTTTTTCTTTCAGAAAAATGACAGGGAATATTGTCCATGAGTTGTACAAGTGTAAGAAAACTCAACTGTGGCCAGAAAGTATGTCATGGTGCTGCCACTTAAAAAAGGTTTATTATCCACCCTTCTTTTCTCAAGTTTAAAATCTTAGTGGCAGAGAAACATACATGGTTATTGGATTTCAAATTTATAATCTGTCACACCTACTACCATGTAAGAAATTGCAGGTATCAGGATTTATTATAAGGATTTCAACATTACAGAATAATGGAAAAAGGAAAATGAGGGATAAAATCCTAATTTAAAAAAAAAATTTAAAATTTTTGAAAAGAGTATTTAGGCATTTGTTGAATGTCCCTGTATCTAGTATGTAGGCTGTTTATGTGTGAACTATGGACTGTTTGCTACTTGGTTGTATGATTGGTTACCTTAATCATTAGACATTTTTTCTGCTTTCTGGTTTGACAAATGAAACTTGTAAGATAGGAGATGAACAGAAGACAAGGGATGAATAGTGAAATCCTCTTTTTAATGCACTATTACCCAAGTCTGAAGGTAAAGATGGGTTTTGTGTAAAAAACAAACAAACTAACAAAAAACCAAACCAAACCAAACCCAAAAACACCACCACCACAAAACCTTTTGTGAAAACTTTTGACAATTAGCAAAATATTATTAGGCATAAATATAGCCAATGTGAGAAATCACTTAGCTTTCAAAACAGTGTTCACAACTTTTTATTTTTATTTTTTATTTTTATTTTTTGAAGGGTGTGAGAAGCTGAGCTGAACCCAAAGCTTCAACATAGGTATTTTTTTGTTGCAAAAGTATATATTTGTATGCTCAAATAGTAGCTGTGCTTATATCTGGCTGTCATACACTTTCACATTTCACTTACCTTCTGAGAGACATACAGTATATTTTTCAAAATTCTGACAGAGTCTGCCCATGCAGAAAAGATTATTTCTAGGCTAGTTTTCTTTTTGCAAACCACTTGAAAAAATATAAATAACTCCAGGAGGCCATTATCGGGTCCTTCTGTCTGGCTTCTGTAACCAGAGTCCCCAAGAGAAAGATATTTGCTCTCCCAAGAAGACTCCCTTTTCCAAACTCTGTCTGATTTAGCCAAAATTCTTCTGATAGCACTGATAAACATTCGGTAAAGACATAATCAGGTAGGTAAGTAATAACATCGATCAAAAAGCCCGGGTTAGGGCTAAGTTAACAAATTGTCTTTATAGTACAATGAAAGCAGGGTAGTGTCAGCATTGTACTTGGACATTTCTGTTGCAGAATATGCATTTTATTAGTCACAGACAAAAAGCTTGCATTAGATTTACAGTAATGGACCATTATTATTATTTAATTCATGGAAGCAAAAATGAACCATATTAGACACTAATTTTTGATGCAAAATTGCTTTGTAAATATATGCAAACTCAATAATTTTATACTATGCAAAGTCATTAGTTTGGTGATCTTAAGTGATTTAGCTAGAATTAATCTATCATATGAAGAGCACATTACAGAATATAAAATGATAGTTTTATATGTGTAAAATATAAAATTTCTGAAGGCCAAAAATTATTTCCACATTTCTAATTAACAGAAATTGCAAAGGAAATCTATCTCAGGGAAAAAAAAAAAAAAGTGAATATAATGTTTTGTACATATTTTTTTTTCTTACCCCCATTATTTTCATGAATATATCTACTCTTTGAATATGCTCATTAGAGAAATTCAGCACATCACAGAATTTGTTGCAATTTTTGTTTTGGAAGGTGAAATGAAGTTGAAAGAATTGAATCAACCACACCTCTTTGTAAAAAACATGTAGCAAAACAACTAATATATAAAATTGCAACTAAAAAGGGAAGAATGCTTCCAAACTAAATATGATGTCATGAAGCTGAATATATAATGGTTGGTGACTGAGACTGTAACCTTTTATCAAAGGCTATGGTGAAAACTGTATGAGTTATAATTACAGTTTTTCATTTGATCTTTAAGTGAAAGATTTCTTGAGAGTCTTACATTTGAAAGTGAGGACACTCAGTTTCTACTAAGTGCAGAAAGACAGTTTTTTTAGCTTATGCCTAAAATTCAAGGGGAAAAATGCTGACCTATATGAGCAATAAAATTACATCCATAGAGCTGCTTAGTTGTCTGTGATGTACCCAGTGAACTACATAGTCAAATACCATTGAAACAGAACATATTACCCTTTAAACATAATATTCAAGTCTCATATGGCAAACAAGCTTTATCGGCTTTCCATTTAATTCTACCTTTTGTTATTAATTAAGAATGCATAGATATCAATGGCATATGATGGTAAATTAATAGATATAGATAAAATCTTATATGAATATTCATTATACCTCATTATTGCAAATTAATGGCTAAGGCTTTGAAATTAAGGGTATTCACATTTAGAAATATGTATCACTTTTCCTACATATGAGACATAAGAAATAAATTATGCTCTAAAGCAAAGTTTAAGTTTATTCCAAGGCTGGCCCTCATAGTCCGAAAGTATGGTTCGAATGGGAAATTTTGAAAGACTGGAAAGCAAAGACAGTGCTGCTGGTTGGCTTTAGGCATGATAAACAGCTGTCCAGGACATTCTTTTTTAACAGCTGGACCATTTTTTTTCATTACTTTGTCTTATACTCAAAATATTCTATTCTGGTGCTATGTCTGCATCCGTACCCTTTGCAGGAGTGGCTCATGGGCACAGTCAAGGCCATGTTTGCTACTTATATGCATTAGTCACCTCTAAGAGAGTAATTTGGCCTAGTTCTGGATGAAGCCAGTCTGTACTCATTGGGGAAGCCACAAGTCACTAGATTTTTGAAAGTGCATGTGGGGTACAGTGTCTTCTATCTCATCTAGAAGCTTCCACCTACATTTCTGCATTTGCAGTGACTTTAAGAGGCTTGTTCCGATAATCTCTGAAACTATGGAAGAAGGAATCTGGAGATGAATAGAAATCGAAATGGATGTTGATAGTCTGCTGGGAAAAAATGCATTTATGGTTGTGTCTTTGTAGAACTACACGGAGCTGAGATGCCTAATTTTTTCTTTCATGTAGAAATACTGTTATCACTAGACTATTAAAAGAAAAAAGAAAAAAAGTATCATTATCTTTTAATCCAACAACTTTTTAGAAAGAAATCATAATGCAAAATTCTATCATAATGCAAAAAGTGTTAATGGAGACTCAATAGTAGTTTCACCATGCTCCCTAACTACTGAAGGACCACAAGTCTGGGCAAGAGACGAAGTTCAGTATTTCAAAATATTAGCACTCAATTTAGTAAAGGTGAATTCCACCCCAGAAGTAGAGTGCTTCAGTTTCAGGAGTCTCAACAATTACTGTCAAAACATTTGGTGTTCTTTTAGGGCCCTTAGGAAGATGGGGCCTCTCCTCCCATTTTGGAGTTTACCATGGACAAGTTCTCGCCCATTTTACCGACTTTGCCTTCCTCCCTGCCTGTGGGCTTTCTCCATCTCATTCCACACTACTGTTTTTGGGTGAACGCATCTGTTTCCTGCAACTTCTACCACCTGGAAAAAAAAAAAAAAAAAAAGGCTTTTTTCACAGAGCTTCCACATACTTTATTTTCAAAGCTCAGATGGAAAGATTTCTCTTACTGTCTTCCTTAATACTGTTTTTATTTCTTCTTCTACCTGCCTTTCAATTTCGAGTTGTTATTACTTCATAAGTCAATTCTCACAATTAAGGTCTAAAAATATAAACAAGATTCCCTTTCCCTCAAAGATGTAAAAGAAAGTTCTAGTATTGCAAAGACTCAGACATATGATAAAATTAATACAGAGCAAATACTTTCACCAATTTATTTGACCTATGTATAAAGTTTGATGTGTTCTAGGAATGTGACTTACCTTTGCTAGGCAGTAAGAAAGATGAAGGCTTTAAAACATGAGCATCATTTGAAAGCGTCCATTTAAACCCTGGAAACCAAATTCTGTGACCTCTGTTGATGGGATTTTTGCCTGATTAATGAAAGAAAAAAAGACTGAAGTATTTTGCTCAGATTAATATCAGTACAAGAGGTACATTCATTCCATCTTCTGTTGTCAGTGGATACACAGTCAAACCTTTGTTAGACAGTACCCATCCTCCCTTCGTATGGGAGATACAAATCATGTCTTTCTCAAGAGAGAAAAAAAAATCTTCTGTGCTCTTTCAAAAAGAAAATTCTAATGCATTTTGGAGGGCCATTCCCCCTTTTTTATAGATACTGCTGACCAAGAAAGAAATATAACTTAGGACACAGAACAGTTTTAGTGTGTAAACTTGTGATGCCATACAATATGTCTCAATATTATAGGTTTGATGCTAACTGCACCCCAGTAATTTAATAATTCTGTGGGAAGACTGCTGGGTTATAGAGGATATTTGTCTTGTGATTTCTTTGTGGCAAATCAGAAATTACAGCAGTGCTCAAAGGAATAGAAATCTTAGATACTCATGACCTTCACTGAAACCCCTTTCGTCACTTGTCAGTTCTTTAAGGGGCAATTTAATTGTAGCTCTTTGGCGGTGACAAGGTAAGTGCTGGCATTTTGGCACTGTCATTCATTAACCTCATGCAATGTCAGCAGCAGTGCCTCAGACATGTCACCATTTCCCCAGTGACAGCAAGCTGACTTTTAGGACATATGTTATTCCAGAGATGCCTACTAGACAAGTCGACATGCCTCACATTCTTATGTATTGGGCATCATTTGTGAATTGTTTATGCAGTTAAATAGTTTCAAGAGTAAAACCAGCTTGTCTAAAACCAGGAGAAGAGAATGTGCTACAAGCAGAAAACTATCTAAATTGTTTATGCTGCTTTGAAACTTAAAAAAAGAAAAAAAAAGAAAAAGTGAATTGAATTTAAAGTGATAGGGAACAAAAATCTACTGTCATGATACTCGAAGGTTTAATAAAATTCTGTCATGTATAAATTTTTTGAAGCATCACTCAATAAATGAAATGCCAGAATGCAAGGCACACAATATGCATTATAATTATTAGTATTTGTTCTGCATTTCCTATTTCAGTGTGCTTGTAAGAAATCAGATTATTAATAATGAATAGATTGAAGGGAAGAATGGGCGCTGAGAACTGTTTGCTGATAACAACAGTAATTGCCAATACCTAGAAAAACTGCATATATTTGAATGCACCTTTCTTCTCCTCCTTCTTCATTTGGGCCTCAGAGTGACTGGAAATTCTGTGCAATACAGCAATATAAATGTTAATAATGACAATAATAATAACAAATGAACTTGTTTCTCACTTTTCAAAAAATGTAGTATGAGAACTAAAGATCACTCAAAAATAATGTTGTTATTATGCTAATATTATGCATATCTCAAGATGCAAACACTTGAATCTAGATTTCAAACTCCAGGAACATAAATCTTTTGGGTCCATCTATTCTTTATCCTTTTTTAAAATCTGCATCCATGTCGAGGCTGGATCTCAAAGCACTGCCATATCTTCAGCCTGTACAAAAACCTATTCTGACTATCCTACAGCTTGAATCAGCATCCAGGTATCCCCAGTGACAGAAATTTGAGAGGTGAGAAAAATCAGTTATGGAGTTCATTGCCTTCTAAAAAAATGTTCAATAATATTTACTTGATACAAAATGTGAATTCTGTCATTGGAGCAACCTCTCAAACAGATAGGAAGGAGAAAACTAGGCATTAAAATGTACTAGTCATTAAAATGATTTTCTGAAAATGCTGAAGGAGATTTTTATGAGACTACTAAACTTTTCCTTTCAGCAGAGACCACATAATGAAAACATACGTATTGCAAATGTCAAGTTATCACAGCGTAGAAAAAACATGCAGCTCTGGTATTGAGGTGAAATTGCAGAGAAAACCAATTACCAATATAATTATTGCACAGTTCAGAAAATTAAATTTCTATCTTAGAAATTTTTGTAATTTCTATATCTATTGCTTATTTCAGATAAAACAGCAAACTTCAGGCAAAAATAGCCAACTGGGCAAAACAGTGACACTTTCCTAGGATAAGATGTATATAAGATTGTATTTTGATAAATTACAAATGCTACTTTATAATGCTTGTTTCATTTTTTTTTTTAAATTGTAACTGATTCAAAATCTATAATTGTTAAAATATTTAAATGATACCCTTTTATTTTCAAAACATTTTCCTTTAATTTTTAATAAATATTGATCATATCACTGTGACTTTAGGAAAAAAATATTTATTCAAAGCAGCAGAAAAAGGTTTGAATGACTTATTTCTATCAGTTCTACTACTGAGTTTAATAGAAACCTTGTAGGTGAAAGCAAGGACATCTCTGAGAATATATGAGTGGTGTGTAAGCAGAATGACTGAAACCCCGGGTAGGTGAAGTTAAATGAATTGCAGTACAGTGTTGACAGTCAAAAATGGACATTTCAGCACACCATTACAGTGTGCCTGTAAAGAAACAATATTCATTTCCAAATGTTTTATTAGACACAGTTGTACAAATTACACACGCATAGTTCTGCAACTAAAAATGCTTTCTGTGCTTAAGAAATATTGAACATTTAGAAATCATCAATGGCATCAGCAGAAAAGTAAAAATGACTGTAGCATTTTCCAGTCAAACATGTTGGAATAGATGTAAAGAGAAGAAACAACAGCAATAACAACAACAAAACCACCTTCAATTACAGAAAGGATTCTATCCACAGAATTCCGTACTGCTCAACCAGGCAGTTTAAAAGATCTCTTTTCCAATTGCAGCGCTGCATCTTAGACCCACACTGAGAACACCATTTGCCAGGAGGGCCCATTGTACATTCACACTAATTATATGAATTGATCCAACAGTATTTGCTAGAGCAGTTCAAGAGAACTTAGATTCTGTCTCTGTTTTTTACTCCCCACCCCCCCCCCCCCGACACACACACACACATACATCCTGGGGTTGGTAATACTGATGAGTGATCACCTTTCATCATACATAAAGATTTGGAGACATAACATTAATTGCTGTCTTGATAGTTTTCAATTTGATCACCAAAAATTGAACCAAAGCAAAAACAAGTGCAGGAATAATTGGATTGAAAGACTATGATGAATCCCTGAAGTTTGTTTGTTTTCTTCAGTTTTTCTGACACATTTCCAGAGCTATATTACTCCTCAAATAATAAACATAGCATTACAAAATCGTAACATTTCCTACTGTTAAATTAAAGATGCTTTTCACTGCTCAAATAAATGAATACAAATTCTCACTGGAAGGAGCAAATCTTTATAAGAAACAGATAGGCAGACCTGATCCTATACTGCCTTGTTTCATTTTTTTCTAAGTAAAACGTCATATTCTTTTCTACCTTACATTTATATTGGTCCCCTCTTCCATGCTCTCTCACTTAGGGGGCTTCTCAGATGATTAATCTTGAAGTAACAAGGCATCAGATGGCTTTTAGTAAGTCCTTTCCTACCTTGAATGGGAAAGATGTGGTACTACTGGCCCTGGAGAGCTGAGCAGGTCAATATGAGGGCAGAACTGACTGATTATCTTTACTTTATACACATTTAACCAAAAAGGTGAGAGAAGCTAAATGAGATGATGTTCTGCCTGAGAGCTGGCAGGATAGGAAAACAACAGACAAAGAGATTTGCTCTGTCAACTCCTCCCAAATAGAAGTACCAATTTCACTTTGGTTACTTTCCTGCGAAGATCTTGACAAATTTAGCAAACATTGATTAGTTATCCAGGCAAGTCCACAATAAAATAGAAATTTGTTCTATTGAAGGAGAAACAGGAAATAGATGAGACTCTGGTCCTCTTTAACAATCATTTTATCAGAACTGAGTTCAAAGAAATTAAAGCACTTGGTGACAGTCTGACAGGTGATGGAATTCCTCTCCAGACTCAAACGCTGGAACGATCGTGTTTAGGTTGACTAAAAATAGGAGCCTATAGCCACAGGCCATCTCTGAGGGTATCTGCATGGGGCTGATAGATGTGACACAAGACTCCTGCCGTTGGAGCAGCTCCTGAAAGGCCAGACAGGATATCCTATGCTATCTCAAATGGTTTGAGACAACCGAGCATAGGTAAGCAACCCACATTCATAAATATAGCTGTTTCTGACATGGATTTCTATATGAGCCAGGTGTAAAGGCACCAGTAACAGTCAAGGGAAATGTGGTCAATGTAGTCAACGGAGACAAAAGGGGAATTCAGCTCACTCTCAAGTACTTGTTCATCTGAATTGCTCTCTAGGCTTCAGTGACTATAGTTATTAGATCTTTATGGATGCATGGAGATCTCTGAACATATTCTGAACTATTCTTAGGTGCCATAAATATTCTATTCAGGCTTTATGCCTGGAAAAGCTTAGCCTTTCATCCTATATCAGGCCTCATTTTCCATCCACAGAGCAATAAACTGATTATTTGGGGATGTCATAAATATACCAAATATAACAAGAGACAGTCTTCCTTTTTCAGAGAAGTAATAGAATATGTTAACTTCAGTTTTAATTAGGTTACTTCACTATGCAATAAGCCAGTATCCAACGTCTGTCAGATGGATGATATTTAGTTTACCATCTCGTTTTGATAGGAGTACCTTAAACTAGTCTAGGAGAACCAGTAATTCCAAATTTATGCTGAAACAGAAAAAGTTGAGTATAAGATCCCCAGAGGTTGAACAAAAGGGTGATAGTGCATGTAATTTTGAGAGACCCAAAGAGCATGTCAGTAAGCTTTAAATGGGAGACGGGAAGCTCAATGTATGTTTTCATAGCAAAATAATCTTTTGTAAATGCAGAACCAGAAAAAATCATAGAAAAGTAATCGGCAGCAAAGGGAGGGAGTGAAAGAACATGATTCAGTGGAAAGAAAAACATTTATAGGAAAGAGGAATTGGTGAATCTTAAAAGGATGCTGTCTTTGGCTAAAACTTCTGTGAGTGCTGAGAGGAAACTGTGATAAAGAAATGTCTGTAAGTGTGTTCTTTATTTTGTACAGGTCTGCATTTCCAATACTAAAAAGGTACAAAGACCTCTTAAGGATAAACATTTGTCTGTGTGCTTTTTTAGCCCAGTTAGGGATTAAGCAGTAAAATGGAGTATTTAGAGCTCTATCTGTGCTAGCTGCTATACAGGGCTAAGGCTCGTTCTATGTCCCTGAAGCATCTGGCATGGCACAGCTCACTTCCACACAGATAAACTCACCTAGAAGAGTGGCAACAGACCTGCTTTGCCCCCAGGCAGCCCAAGCTGGGTCTGGCCAGAGCCATGATGATGGTCCAGCTCAAGCAGCTGGGCCTGGCCTGGTTTTGGTCGCTCCTTCTACAATGACTAGATAACCAGAAGGATGAAGGGAAGGTAGTTCCTTAAGTTACTGACAAATGCTGAGCCTTGAGTGTAGCAAAGGTTGTTCTGGCAAGTGGCACTGCATGCAAGCCCCAGGCGCCCATCCCCACATTAAGCACTGGGCACCTGTGTTCCGGGCTCCTACTATGTGGCAGAAGCCTACTATGATTCACATTCAGGGGATTTGCTTTTTCATGCTAATTTGTTCTGCTCATTTCCCCTCTTTTATTTTTTTTTAACAATTTATGTGACATTAAAAACCAAACCAAACCAAAACCAAACCAAACCAAACCAAACCAAAACTTAAAAGTAATATCTGGAACTCTTAGTCTCTTCTTGTTGTCAAACTCAGCCAATTTCGTACTTTATATACCCCAAAAGACATGCAGACACTTTTAGGAACCATAAATACACTTTCATTTATTTCATTACTGGTCATTACACACTTACACCCTTACAAAAATATGCACTTAGTATACAAATGAATTGCAGAAGACAAATAAATTTAGTTTAAGCATCAATGACTGTGTCTGTCTAGATTTCCATAACAAATAGAGAACTTAATCTGTGAACTCACATTTCTGAACATTTGCAGGTAAAATTAATTTTATACCAGCCTGTATACTGACATCAACATACTTTCAGAAATTTAATGAAACTGTATGCTGCTCTTGTTTACCTGCAGCAAGATTATCAATGCAAATTATGCAGGTCACAGAGTGCGGTGACCTCAGGCCTCAAAGTGTTACTGCCCAAAGCCCAATACCACATAAGCAAAGACATACTGCTTTGAGAACTGTACTATTCTCTGGTCCAGTGAACAAGACAGACTGAAATCTACTTAATCCAAGCTACTCTTACATAAAATCACTTTTGTACAAGTCGCTGCTCCCAAAATGAAGAGGGCAGGAAAACTCCTGAAGAAAAGGAGGCTGAGGGGAGACCTCACTGCTTTCTGTAACTACCTGAAAGGAGGATGCGGCAAGGACGGTGTTCTCTTTTCTCAGGAGACGAGTGATAGGATGTGAGGCAATGATCTCAAGTTGCACCAGAGAAGGTTTACATTGGCTATCAGGAAGTATTTCTTTGTGGAACAGTCTGCCCAGGGAGGTGGTGGAGTCCCCATCCCTGGAGGTATTTAAGAGACACGTACAAGTGATGCTTTGGGACCTCGTTTAGCAGTGGACTTGTAGTGTTAGGTGGATGGTTGGACTTGATGATCTTTCATTTAGAGTTGATTTAGGTCTTTTCCAACCTAAATGATTCTAAGAATACATTTTTCCCTCTAGATCTTCCCCCATTTTTGTAGCCCTCCTTTGGACAGTCTCTAATAGCTTTATATCCTTCTCATATTGTGGTGCCCCAAACTGCACACAGTGCTCGAGGTGAGGCCACACCAGCACAGAGCAGAACAGGACAACCTTTTCCCTCGACAGGCTAGCAATGTTGTGCCTGATGCACCCCAGGGTACAGGTGGCCCTCCTAGCTACTAGGGCACTCTGTTGACTCATCTTGCTGTGGATGATAAGGCAGACATCCTGGATCCAGTTCTAAACTGAAGTCAGTGGCTACATCTATACTGGTAAATTTTACTCTTCCAGGGCACAAATCTGGTCAAAAGACCTGTTATCAACTTTGAAATTGTTAGACCTGTTCTCTAGAACCATTTGGCTTTAGAAAGTGGCATTGTCCCAGGCAATATTCAGGCATGTTCATGAACAAGCCCAGATGGGCAATTTACATGTGCCAACTTGTTTGGGAGAGTTGCACAGTATGAATGTACCAAGACAAAATCAGCTAGCTTTGGGGCAAGAGAACAGGACCTATGCTGTTTTGCTCAATAATATAACTTTAGGATCCTTGTCTACTGTGTAGCATCCATGCCCTACTGTGCTGCATCTAGTGAGCTTTTTCAGAACTGCACTATACAGGGAGTTTCAGTGGCTCTGTTGGAGCTAGAAGAGCTTGCATGGCTGGAGCTGAACTTGTGTTAATAAGTCCAGCCATGCTAATATTGGCTCCTTGAGCTTTTTGGCAGCTTTTTCCAACAAACATTTATTCTGTTTTCTCCAGCACAGATCATCTGTTCTATAATTGATTACATATGGTTTTATGTCAAATGAAGATCTAAAGTAAAATATGTAGCAGATCTGGAATACCACTGTAAGCAAAGTCCCAACACAACAGATAGATAAACACCTCAACCTTATTCAAGAAGGTAGATAAAGTCATTGTACTGCTAAATTCTGGGCACAGTAGGACAGATGTCTGCTGTAAGCCAAGTTCAGTGGCTTCGAACAGTTGTATGTAAAACTTCAAGACATACTCTGACTGCACATCACAAAGAGTACATGTGATATGGCTTTCTTGTCATACCACTATGCTATTTTTTTCATTTTTTTGTTGTTTTGTTCTGCTGTCATTTAATAGGTCTGAGGTTCTAACCTATCCACAAAGACACAGAACACTTCATTCTGCAGAAGTTACAGGAAATACAGGTATCAGCCCTGTTGCCATTTTCTCCTGTGCCAAGTGTAGATAAAGGAAACATGGGAAATCCCTCTCTTGCTTGGAGGTTTTATCCCAGACTTCAGTGAGGGGAGTATCTCACCTTTGGAGAGGAGTGCAGGGGGAGTTCTGAGCAAATACTGTGCACGGCTGCAAGTGTCAGTAAGAGGAAGAAGGCACTGGAAAATATGATAGATGAAAATTAACTTTTATAACTTTTTTAACTTTTTTTTTTCTTTTTCTGAGAGAATCCTGGAATTCAAACCATGAAGCTTCCCTTATAGCTATAACACCCTCTGGATATTTCACAATCTTGCAGCAATTGGTGCTTCTGCTATCCTACCCTGAGAGTAAATGAAGAATCAGAAGCAGGGACAGGATTAAATACTTCTATACAATTTCAAACACTGCAATGAAAATATATACACCTTTTTTTCTCCAACAGTTCCTGTTCATTTCATTCTTATTTATTCATTGTGATAGAATAACAGAGAACTTGATATTTTTCACTTAGAGAAAACTGTATTATAATTTGCTGTCCCTGTACAGGTTCCATATGGACATGGAATAATTTGTTTAGAAACCAAAGGAAATAGATCTTTTAAAAATAATCTGTCATCCTGTAATATTCTCTATGGTATTTTGCTTTAAACTCAGTTCTTCCTGATCTCTCTCATTATTCACTGTTGAAATGTCTAATGCCAGAGTTGTAGGCCAACTGGCAGGAAGAATGCAGGCAAACTATTATTTCCTTGTAACGTGAAGTTGGATGTCTCACATTTGCTATTCTCTTTCACACCCAAGGCAAATCCTGAGTTGCATCACAATAACCCACATTGATGAAAGTGCCAAAAAGATATGAAAAGAGAGAAAATGAAAGGCTTCTAGCAAGGTATATTAAGAAAATCAAGGTCATGCTTTTTATTGTTTTGAAATCTTTGCACTATCTCCTGTCTGGTATAATTAAAGACATTTTTTAAGGAGTTAGACTGGAATCTCAGTTCCATTGAAATAAATGGTGAAACTCTAAATATCAGTACCTAAATAACATACTTGCTTATTGCTTTTGCTATCAGACCTTGTAAACAATCTTTTTGCTAATCAAGCCCACTTTTCTCTGGCAGCACCTGAGAACTGTACAGAACAGGGTAAGAATTCATTTTGGTATTACTCTCTGTACACAGGCATCTTGACATAGTAAGACAGAAGACAGTAAGAGATTTGCCCTGACTTCAGCAGGAACAGCTTTCTGGAGCTCCTCAGTGAAAGCAGTATTACTTTACAGAGAGAAAAGAAATAGCATATGCATTCTTTGAAGCTTTGCACCAATGTTAGATAAAATCTGCTTTTGATTAAATAAATAAATAACATCTGCTGAAATCTTAGAACAGACATGACAAACTGCAAGCTGAAACACTTTCATATATATGATGATTTGCATCAGGCATATGTAAGCATGACTGTATCAGTAGTTCTGAAAATAAGGGTCAAATTCAGCTGTAGAAATAAGGATCACAATCAGAAGTGGGAATTATCAGCAGAAGCCTAAAAACCACTGCCATGTATGTTAAGCCTGGGTTGTATTTTCAAGATGTTTTTCTATGTTTTATATGCTAACCAGTGTGGCTTTCATTCTCCAGACTTCTTTCTTCTTGCTTTTACATTTTTTTTCTTTCTCCAGTTCTTTAGTTCTAGGCTTTTTACTTGCAGACAGCACTTGAGTTAATCTATTTGGGGTGCAACTCAACCTCTTCTCCCCTGATTAATCCAGTTCCCTCCTCCCTGGGTAACCAAAAGTTAATACGTTCAAAAAAGCTTCCCCTTCTAACATAATACTCATAATTTTTCTCCTCTTTATTACAGTAAAAAAACAAACCCAATATTAATTTCGCCTTTCTTTCTAGAATCATATCTCTATGGTTTTCAAAGTCTTTTGCATGCATGTGAGAGGAGGGGTCTCTATTTTTCTCTTTGTTCCCAGTGTATTTGAACATAAAGATGAGCAGTACTGACATATTCATCCGGATCTATCAAGTTACAGTTACTGGTACAAGTCTTCTGTTGTCTGTAGGATACTGACATATGCTATAATTATTGTTCCATCACTGCCCTCAAGAGTGAACATCTGCTCCTACCCTATCATCACAGTTTTAATCTTCTTGTAGCTCCTGTTTCCTTGAAGAGAAATCCAAATGAGACAGACCCTGTCTTTTACTTTTCTCCAGTGTTTGAACAGCTTTCAGGCTTTCACCAGAGCAAAGTGAATACCTCAAGCTCCCACCAGTATTCATTTAAATGAAAAACTGAATTCCCTGTAGCTGTGCTTGAGCAGATGGAGTGAGGTGGGAATCCAACTTGCTCACAGGCATAAACACAGTAACAGCAAATTGAATTTTCTGTTCAAGAGGTGGGGGTCAGAGTGCTCATAGAACAGCCATAGCCGCTCTGCAGACTATACCAAGTGTGGGGACTTCAGGATTTGCATCAATATGCAACTTCTACCCTTCAACTCAAATGCACCTTTCTCTCATATAACCTTTTTTATATATGCTGGAAAGCCTCTTTTTGCTCATGCCACCCTGACTCACTCTACAGTCTACCTGTGGAGTTTTTTTTTGTTTGGTTGGTTTTTGTTTCTTTTTTGTTTGTTTGTTGTTGTTTTGTTTTAATTTTTGCTGGTACCCTTTGGCCAGGATAAATTTTACCCATTGAAATCACCAAGGGCAGAAACAAAAATAAAATATTATCACAGCAGATCGCAATTCAATAGTAAAGAATATTCAGAGCTACTTGAGGTAATGCTTTGCATTGTCAATAAATTTCTGTGATGAGAGCGGACAACCAACCATATACATTCAGCTTGGCATTGCTAAGGAGCCCTTGTCCTTCCAGCATTTACCCCTACCTGAAGAACACAGAAGATACAGCCCCCTTGATACAAAAAATACCCACATATTATTTAAAAGAATGAGTTGCAACTTCAATTGATGTAAAACTGAGTTCAGTCAGACCCAAAATGCTGAATGGGAAAACTGTACCCCTTTCAAATCCTTAAATCTGAAAAGAAAAATAAACAAACAAAACCAGAAAAAATATATTTGAGTAAGCAGTAACTGGAATAAAAATACCTTTGCATATTGTCATTCATGAAATTCAAATCTGAATCCTGCTTTCTGGTCTGGCTCTCCAGAATTTAAAACTAGACCAGTGGTGCCAAATGGTATTTTCTGCTTTTGTTCACCATCTTCTTCACCTTGGAAAATGGTTTTGCGAGCAGTCCCCACAAGAACAAAGTCTCTTATGTAAATTCCTGCATTGTAGCTTTAAAATGTTGCCTCGTATAATGATCTTCTTACACTGAGAAATGAAACGAAGCACCAGTCATAATTTCAATACCATATATTAATCTTTCTGCTTACTTGAGGGTGACAGCTGTCTGTGCTTGTTGGGTCTTTTCAATGCCACATTACATTTCACCATCATCTTTGGAAATACTGTTTGTCTCTTGCTTTACAGTAAATATTTCATGATACATTCAACAATGAGAGAAGTAATTCATTTGAATGTTTTTTAATCAAACTTTTTTTTTTTTTTTTTTTTTTTTTTTTAGCTGGTGATGAAGACTGAGTGAAGCATGCTTGCAATTTTAAATTGATCTCAGGGATAACCCTGGTAATGTCTCAATTTCTGCAACATTTGGACCTCAGTTATGGACACCAACATTTACAGGAGTATCATCACCACCTTAATTTAAAATGACCTGGAAAACCATTTTAAAATAATTAAAAAAAAAAAAAAAAAAGCTTATTTTAACCTGTTTTTCTAAGGAAAGATGGCATATGCAATTATAACTCTCCAAGCCAGTCTCTGAGTTTGTTCTCTGCTTTCAAATCTCGTTTAATTTCAACAAACTCTGGTAGGAAAGTAAAAAGCTCAATGGTATTAAATTCCTACTTAGTTCCTAGAAGAAGTTACCACACAGAGGAAAGACATCCAAATTAGAGCGTGCACTGAGAAAGTCATGCAGTCAGACACAAGAGTCACCACATGGGTAACAGCCAAGAAAGAAAAAAAAGTGGGTTTTTTTGTTTGTTTTGTTGGTTTTGTTTGTTTGTTTGCTTGTTTTTTACTTATTTTTTATTATTAATCTGCTGTTTGTGGAACAATTTGTTTTTCAGAAGACATAAAAGTAAAATGCAGTGCATTTTGTAGGACTTTGATATGGTAGATCTCATTTTGTTCCTAACACACAGCTCTGAATGCAGGAAGTTTGGAGTGCAGTGAAGTGTCACAAGACTGCTCCTGAGGGCAGCCTCAGAAGGGTGTCTACCTCAGACTTCTCTCCATCAGAGAAAATCACACCATCAATAGCTGTCTGCCTTGCAGAAGTTATATCAGACCTTCCCCTCTATCAATGCTGATTGCAAATGTATGTCTGAAGTGGGACTCCTCATGTCATTCCTTTGTTATCTGCAAATGGTTTTTAACTTGTAAAGTGGGATGACTTGCCTACCCAAGAGTTTTGATATTCATGTCTGGTGACAATGAACCAATGTAGCTCTCATATATGTATAGTACAGGGCATTGCTTTAGGTCACATCAAAGTAGGTGGAGGTGTGATATGGTTTAGTGGAGGACTTGTTAGTGTTAGGGCAGAGGTTGGACTAGATGATCTTGGAGGTCTCTTCCAACCTAGACAATTCTGTGATTCTGTGATGTGGTACAACCTGACACAACACGGCACCATCATGATTCCGTAAGAGTCTAAAATTTTTAAAAGAAACATGTAGAAATGAACACACTTCAGATGAAAAACATTTGCAAATCATAAAGAACACTCATGGTGCACAGTCACAAAAGAGATGACTAACAAGTAAAAAATATTTTTAAAATAAAAAGCAGATTCACTGTGTAAATGCAAAGTAATGCATTTCAAGTAATTCTTGTATTATTTATGTTTGCTCTCTCATTACATCTTTGCTGCATTGGTTTGCAAACTGATGATGTGTTTGCTTTTCCTTAAAAATTCTGAAACAGAACATAATTCGCAGCATATACAGCTGGCTAGGGCAGGCTTAGCTAGGACAAAAGGGTTAAAATGTGAAAAGGTTTTGTTCATAACAGGAAAATTGCTGTGTTCCCCTTCCTCCCCCAACAATACAAGACAAGAATGTTCAGAGCAGGGTGAAAGTAACTCAGCAATTCTGTGCAGAAATCTCATATTCCATACCCCTGCAAACCCCTCTACTTTCAGAGAAAAAAATTGTGCTTATCATCCTAAAGCAAACAGTTCACAAATGCTAGCATATAACAACATTTTGCCCTCAGTGATACTTAAATAGGAAAATGCTACTGGAAACCCTTGTTTATATGGATTTATACCAGTTGTATACTGGTTTAACTTGAAGATTAGTTGTCCCAGTGGAAGAGAAATAATGTGATTCAGGAAATTTGCTAGAAAGATAAGAACAGCACACATTTTTTATATATTCAGTGTTTTCATTCTGAACCAGAGAGGAAAAAATATATGTGAAATCAAATAAAGCAACATTCAACATGCTTCTAAAAGACTTTGAGTTTTCCCTGACTAAAACATTATAGTTTGATGGGCTAGTTTCTTGGTGTATATGTACCTAGTTGGTTATTTTATTCGTTGCTTAAAATTAAAATATTTATAAATACAGAATTACATTTTCATCAAGGTCTTCTAAAATATAAATAATTTAAAGATGCAGGACATTTAAAAGGTACTCATTTTTAGTATGAGTGCAATAAGCCTACTATTAAGCTTATTGCATGAAGTCCTACCTGAGTGCTGAATCCACAAGCAAGGGCACCAGCTTTCAGACAGTGCATGTCACACATGCCAGGAAAATGGTAGACAAGAACCACAGGAGCACACAGCACAGAAAGATGCTGTCACACCAGTGATACCTGTGAGCAAATGTCAGGATATTGCAATATTGCCCCACCTACAGCTTTGAGGGAGGACACTCCGTGGTAGTTGTGATGGCTTCTTTGAATTTGCAGGAAATGGATGGACCTCAATGAATCCCCAGGTTATGTTGCAAAGTAAGCAATAAATAAATAAATAAATAAATAATAAAATAAAGTAAATAAATAATAAAATTAATAAAATAAAATAAAATAAAATAAAATAAAATAAAATAAAATAATCCCCAAAAGAACGTCAGAAAGGATGCTCATAAAGTATTTTCCACCATGTCAAGGAAAATATTCCTTTCCTCTTTTCTGACTGCAAATATATGAATCAGTTTAAACTGATATATTTAAGGGATTAACAAAAGCATACATATTCATTAGTTTTTTACCAAGAGCAAAAGTCTTTTTAAATAATAAACAAAAATCAGTTCAGGCACAAAGTCTTAGAGAATATTTTTGGGGCAAAAATAGAGAAGGGACTGGGCATAGTGACATGTCAGTGACAGTTCTTGGAAAAAAAATACATAAATAATAACGTCAATAATGTTATAGATTTAAAAATAAATAAATAAAACAATGATTAGATCTGTCAATTCACTTCCCACCCATCATTTTTTCCACATTAGCAAAGTACTTTATGCAATAAATTCAAATTATCCACAATATGCTGAAGCCACTTCATATTGAACAATCTGGAAATCATTTTTTAAATAAACAAGTTGGATTGCTCTTTGATGTTACCTGAAATATAAACTGCTGAAGATTTGCATGCTAAAGTTACTTTTGCACTTAGTAAGCTTTCATGCTGGGTCCTATGTAAAATGATTCCTTTATAGTCTGGATACTTGTTATGACTAGCTTTAAAAAAAAAAAAAAAAAAAGAGTTGTATTGTAAAAACAAATATATGTAACTCAAAAGATTATGCTTTGGAGATGAACAGCAGAGATTTCCTAAATTCATCCTACTGAGGCCATTTGAACTTAACTTACAGTATCAGTTGCCCATGAAAACTCTGAAAACTGTATTTCACAGCTTTGACATTTGCAATCAAAAAGCTATCAGATTTTAAAGTTATTTCAATTATACTGTTAGGATAATGAGGCAGATTTTCTGTGAGTGTCATTGTCATGATACACTACCTTTTTTCCAGCTGAGAATTATAACTTCATTCTCCCAGGAAATCCACCAGATAGAACTAAGTATTACAACTACTCAAGAACAAAAAATAAGCACTGTAGCTGGTGGTCAAGATGGCAATTGGCTAGGGCTGGAAACCTGAGTTGTATATGCACACAAAAACATACAAAAATACACACAAATACACCTTTCACTGCAGATACAAAACTTCTGCAGGAGGCCTTTCTGGATCCTCTGCAAAATAGGGCTTCAAGTATTTTGATTGACTATGATGCAGAAGAGAATATACGAAAAATGTTCCCAGGCAATCTGTTTAAAAAAAATATATATATATATATATATGACTTTTTTCTTTGCTTTTCTACATGTATGATATCATTCACTTTAATTGCTTCAGAAACCACTCAAACTGTCTAGACCACACAAGCAATATATGAACAAGTGTTCCCTTACCTTAAAACCCATCACAAAATGTTTTTTCTGCAAGCTGAAGGCTCTCACAATTCAAAGATCACCATGCATACCAATAAGGTGTAAGAGTAGCAAACTGAAAGAATTCTCAGGCTCATTAAAAGTGCTAAAACATTCTCACAGGTCACTGAATTGTCCTGCACTTCAATCGAAATCTTAAACCCACCACCTGCTTCCTCCTTTCCCCATCCTTTCTCTATGCGCTGTGATAGGCCCTGTTCTTTTATCTCCCAGAGCATTTCCCTTTTCTATGTTCTTCCTACACTTCAGAGGAGTAACTCCCTTTCCTCCCACATTCCCTTTTTACAATGCCAAGGCTTGGTTTATGTTAAATAAGAACAAGGAACACAATTAACCCTGTACTTGCTATAATCCTTGAACAAAGTTTTACCTTTTATCTGGCTAAGTGAGAATATCCTCTTAGCTCAAGCAAAAATAAATAAATAAATAAATAAATAAATTGAAAGCTGGAACATGCTTACATGCTTGCCTTTATGTTTTTAAGATTGTTCATCAAAGAGGGGCATGCTTAGAAAGGTTTTCTTGCAAATCAGGACACTCTGAGATTGCAAAAGCCATGACACATTGAAAGAAAATTGGAGAGAGACTTTTTACATGGGCAGATAGTGATAGGGCAAGAGAGAATGTTTTTAAACTAAGAGAAGAGATTTAGATCAGATGTTATTAGAAACACTTCACTCAGAGGGTGGTGAGGCACTGGAACTAGTTGCTCAGAGAAGCTGTGTTTGCCCCATCTGTGGTGGTGTTCAAGGCCAGGTTAGATAGAGCCCTGGGCAACCTGATCTAGTGGACAGCATCCCTGCTCATGGCAAGGGTGTGTTGAAACTAGATGATCTTTAAGGACCCTTCCAACCTAAGTCATTCTATGATATTCTACGATATCCTATGAAGCCTGAAAATAATGATAGTTGATTGTCTCTGTTGCTTACAGCACGTGGCAAAATACCACATGTATTGAGAGCAATCATTTTATCCATCAATGCAATGCAGCTGTTTTGAGAAAAATGAAGCTAGTTTATTTTGTGTGTCTGGCCTAGTCAGTAGGCTAATTAGGGACACTGGAAATCCACACATTTGGAGAAGAAGGAAGAGAAGGAAGATCACTTGGGTACACAGCAAGTCTTACTCTTCTAAAAATTTGGTTGCAAGGTTTCCATTGTCTGTCCCAGAAGTCATCCTGGTTTGACTTGGACATCTGCCTGATGACCAGAATGAATAATCAGGAATCCCTCTTTTTTTTTTTTCTTTTTTTTTTTTCCCCACTTATGTTCAAAGATTAAATCTCACTTCCACTGGAGTTGTGGTAAGCTCTAACTTAAAGGTTAAGCCCCACTCCTGTTTGATCTGGATTCTGCAGCTGATGAACTCTAACCATAATCTGACGATGACATGTATGTACCATGCAGACTTAGGGAGTGACTCAGGCATAAGAGGTCAGTGGCTTCCTTATTTTCTAATTTCTGATTATACAAATGTGCAAGATTAGAACAATCAGAAAATTGTGTGAGACACTCTGTTGGAGGTAAGTCTTGCCCATATTAATAATCTGTTGTAGATGTTGTACTACACTGGATAATGCAAAGATAAATAACGACTTTTCTTTGGACACACGTTACTAAAAAAAGACTTCCATCAAATAGTACAAATAGTTTGACAATTACAATTTGATTATAATTCTAAAAAAGAAGCATTCTAAAGGTAGTAACTTCTAATAGGTAGAATAATAAATAACATTCATTATGATATACTCGTGACAATAACCTTAGTTTTAATCATAAAAAAAACCCACCAACAACAAGAACAACAACAACAACAAAAATGTAGTAGTAGTATTAGTTGATGCATGAAGATCTTTTTAATGATAACCACCATAGGTCCATTTGAGTTATAGGAGAACGTGATGACAATCAACAAGCTAGTTCTGCTAATTACAGTTGCAACCATAGTCAACCCACTTGCCTTGCTTTCACTGCTCTATCATACACTGTTTTACAGTTTGTTCTTTCTGTCACCAAACATAATACATGGTGAACAGATGTGATTTTGGAGAACTCTGCCAAAACTGTATTGTACTTATGTTATGTAAATTACTTTTTTTCCTATGATGGAGAGAGCCCAAGCTCTTCACTTGAGATCATTAAACTTTTGGCTTTGGAAATTTCTGGACTTCATCCAACTTTGTTGTCTATATATTTCACTGGTGTTGGGGAGGATAAGATCCTTGCATTTTCTCTCTTTCTCTGGAAGCTACTTTTCCATTAAAAAAATGATAATCCATTTTCTCTCTTAGCATGCCCCAAGCTACAGTTGGAAGAAATCTATTGTGTTTCCCTCTTGACCCATTTATCTGCTTTTGTACATCAAGAGTTCATTGTGCATTGAATGTGTGAGACCTTCTACCTTTGCCTTATAATACTTTGTACCTACTAGTTGACATACGACACAAAGAAAGCTTCAGAGGATATGTCTCCATACTGAGTACTTACTAAGAAAGCTCTCTGAGTTAAATGACTCAGTGAAAACATTTTTATCACCTTGGACGTAACTGCAGTAATCAAGAAACTTTGTAAATGTATTTAATGCCATTCCTGGAGGTGATAAAGCTTTGTCAACTACAACATTTATTTTCCAATACACAACATCCCATACTAAAGAGTCGTGTTGATCTTCTAACAGCAGCAATGCTTCTCTTGCATGAGAAGGCAGCTGAAATGACTGGGTGACAATGTCAGCATACAAAAGACTATTCTGAGTTTAGTTTGGAAAAAATATTTTATAGCCTTTATGATTCACTCTTAAATCAAAGTATCTCAGTTCTTATCCTTATAAAACTAGATGAACATTTATTTTATTTTACTGTCAATTCCAAAAATACATGGGTAAATCTGGAGAAACTGTCAATGACGTGGCTTTATTATTTAAAACAAAAGAGCTGTATGAGCATAAAACTGTATAACAGAGAAGGCAAGACCAATGATGTTGTGCAAGAATATCAATAGTATAACTGAGATCAGAATCTGGATCTTCTGTGTTTTCAATTCTCTTCACTTCTTATTTCATAAAGGTTTATAGACTGGATTCTCAGATGGCATAAATCTGGATTGATTTCTGTCTGGCACCAGATCTAATAGATCCTGCTGTGTGTGCCTAGCTATCTCATTGTCTGCTATGGAACTATCATGTCAAGCACATGTAGTATCCATTTGCTTGAAATGGAGTACGATTTACAGCTAAGATGTAGAGATAACAGATTTGAGAATAATGTATTCTGCACAGCAGAGAGTGTGTATTTATGGGGTCAAATCCTGTCATTCTTTTGATCTAAACAGTGCTTAACTATTGCATTAGACTCCGAGAACAGGTTTATGTTATGCAGGGGAGCTTGGGATGGAAATCCCCGAATTAACTCCAGCATGGTGCTCAGCACCAATGCATCGTAGATAGATAGGTAAAGCAGGTAACTAATCTGCAGAGAGCTGTGTGCATCATGCTCCATAACACGGCATGCCAGCACCCAGAGGTGTTCTGTTTGTGAACCCCCTCGTTCTCTGTTTTGCTAAGAAACTCTCACAGTAGGAGGAAGAGCTGTTTATGCAGCCAGTTTATCATCTATTGCAGTTTTTCCCTTAAATGGCCAAAATTGTCACAAGCAAGTTTATGAAAAACAAAGTAAAATCTCTACTCTACTGACTTCAGAATCCAAAAGCAGGATTAAAACATCTCTTTATCATTCACTGAAGCCCAAAAAGTCCTGCAGATTACAACACACTTAAATATATACTAAACAAGGAATCTGGTTCTCTCTGCTTTGACTTTTTGTTCACAAAACCCAATATAAAATTCCATGGAGAAATGGATGAACATTCATAAGGATTGTAAACACTTTAGGCTTCATAGTGTAAGTTAGTGTATATTTCTATAAGGGTTAGTGCAACAAAACCCCACCTTCAGGAGTGTGATATTCATAATCAAGTCTGGATTTTGCTGCCTGACCTAGCTCTGAATTGACCGAGATTTTCCAGCATGCTTAGTTAGGACAAAATGGGAAGCCATCATCCATAGGCTCATTTACAGAGCATAGGCTCCTTGCATACAAGCTGTTCTCCAGTGGAACAGGTTTCTTTTGGGACCATATGCCATTTATAATTTAGAGCTCCCTTGAAGCTGTTCTAACTCGCACCAGGCCTTGATCAGTCATAGCTAGGTGAATCTGTCAGCAGCAGAAACTGTTGTTTTAGCAAATCCAAGCAAAGGAACCAGCTAAAGGATATTACAGCCCTTTGGTTTCCATAGTGCAAACAGCATAGCTCTTGGGCTTGTGCCCAGTACTTTATATGGGAAAAATGGGTAAACTGTTCCTCACAGACAAAACCTCTCTTGCAATAATTCATCTGTTACTGTGCTTCTAAATTATTCATTTTTTGATTGATGAAAATATGCTAATTAAGAAATTGATGTTAAAAAGGTATAAATATATTTCATTGCCTAAAGTGATTAGAATAAGTAATTACTTAAACATTATGATTTAAAATTAAATTTCTTTGATAGCAAGCTGAACGAGGAGAAGACACCTAATGGGCCCTATGTAAACTGCTCAGCTTAATGGCAATTCTTTTTCTATTGTTTACATAAAGTATACACACGCTTGGCATTGAAATTAGTGATTTTGAAGACTATCTTTTGCTTTCTTCATTCATCTTTGTTTTGATCTTGTAAGAAATGGAAAACACTGGACATAAGTCAAGCAAGCAATTAGACACATGCTTGCCTTCTAGCTTCACAGTAGAATATTCACTCCTTCCATGGCTATATTTACAATTTGTTTCCATGATTTGCTGGACCATGGCCATATAGTACAGGAAATTCTCAGCTGCTCATAACAATGAATTTTTCTCATTCCTCCCAGGAATCAACAAAAAAACTTCAGGGTTTGTCAGGATCTTTTCCTCCAGACAGCCATATATGTAGCATTTTATATGTGAGATCTTGACAAGTCCAGACAAAGCATTCAATCTTATCCTCTGCAAGGTGTGGCAGCAGCTCTGGTGCTCTGGTTAAAGTCTCTCTCTCTCCTTTTTTTTTTTTTTTTTTTTTTTCCCTCCCTCATCTACTTCCTAAGAAAACTAATGCTGCCGTATAAACACAGACTCCTATACTTAGACTCCCATACTTTCATCCTCTTTTCTGATTTAAATGCTTTTATCAACTCTGGCATTCCTTATCACTGATAACATCATTCACAATGGCTAAGTCTTTCAAGCTCATAGACTTTTTCTAAGTACTCCCACTGTGGTGTGGATAGAAATTTCCTGCTGTTAGGTTTGTCTGGTGAGCAGATGAGAGACTTCCCATGAAAATCAAGGGAAGCAGAAATATAAAGTGGGGGAGAAATGAGCAGGAGATATGGATCATTTCTAGTGCAGGCATGGAAAAAAAAATGTAATCAAAACCAAGAGAAGCTCTCTCATTAGTTCCACTGTTCAGTACTAGCTCCTTTACTACTAGTTCTGTATTTTCCATTGGGATACTGTAAGTTTTCTGTCAAACTCACTCTTTCAACTTTTCAAGCTGAGAGAATATGACTTCTACGAATAAAAAATACTATGCAAAAGTCGAAAGCAGTATCACTTTTGCCACTTGTATAGTCGCCTACTTGTGTTTTAGAATATGGCCAATGCTAGAGAATGCATAGTCAAGTACCAGAATGAAGAAGCCAGGGTCATAAAAGTCAGCAACAGCTTGAGTGAGCTGAAGAGCAGCAGAAAACAGGAAGGTTTTTGCAGGATTTTTCAGCTGTGACCTGTGACTGTATTAGCCTGCAAGGGGAAGGCTAGGACAGAGGAAGCAGAAAAAGTTTTCCTTGACTCTCAGCAGATGGCTTTTGAAATACAATCCTGTAGGGAGTAGAGGGGCCCCAAAGAAGACCTTGGGTAAGGAAAAAGGCATGATTGATGCCATGAACTTACGTTGCAAGAAAAAATCCTGGAGGAAATAGAACTTGTGGCTACAGTTTTACATTTAGATATGCGAAGTTAATGTATCACCTTATGTTCTTCCTGTTCATGGATTAGCATTCCACAGATTTTGGACATCGTCAGAACTATTGCCAGGGGTTAGGGGTGGAGGGCTGAGTAATGCTGGGTATCTAATGTGGCTGCTCTGAAGTACTAATTTATGCACCAGTAAGCAAAGAGAAAAACATGTGATTCCAAAGGGACACATACAATTACCCTTACACTAATAGCTTAACCATTGTCTTCTTAGGTATCCTGATTTACATCCAGGATGCAATTAACTTCCTTCATTTTCTTGAGAGAGAACCTTAGTTCTTAAATTAGATGCTGAAAGTAAGAGGACTGAATATGCTTAAAATGGTGCAGTGGACACAGGGAATCTGTTAAGATCAGAGCCAAAGCTGGCAGGTCTGCAGAGCTTGAACACTCCTGTGACTTGAATGTGAAAACATCACAAATATACGACATAAAGAGTATTCCTGGCTGAGGGTGCATCTATATTAGTGTATTGGAATAGAGGTAAGTGGCCTACTCTTCTTCAGCCCCATCCCTTCAGCTCTCATTGCAGAGCGCACTCAGAGTACACATCCTGGATTCCTCTTGGTTAAAGCCAAGGTGGAGGATGTATGCCAGGAATTTGTCTAGTGCACTGCAGCCACTAGTGGACATTTGGTTGACAGGACCAAAATGCAGCAGAAATAAATAAAATAGATTGAAATTACATCCCCCCAAAAATATAGTGTCAATGTTAGGTCCTCATCATCAGCTTTTCCAGATCCACTCCTGTAGCTCAGCACTAGCAGTTATTATAAACATATCCTGAGAGTTAAGGCTTACTCAGTAAGTAAATGAAATGACATATCAAGTCTGAGAATCAGAGACATTGCAACAGAATTTTCATGCTCCATCACTGGTTTTGGGCAGTCACATTCCACCGACCCACCACAAACTATCCCTGACTTGGCTGCTTGCTCCCTATTAAAAAGACCCATCATGACTTCTCACATAATTATTCTCTTAAGATTATTTCTGCAGCGCTTGGTGTGAACAACATTCATAAGTTTGCACCTGTTGATTTGTGGCAACAGAGTCTGATTTTCTCAAGTAACTCAATGAAGTTCTGCCAGCACTAGGATGTCAGCACAAGTGAAAAACCTGAATAGACACATTTGTCAATCAAATTAGGTGTCCAAGATGAAATGAGTGAATAAATGAAAGCCATTTTTCTAGTGAGCAGCTGCCCTCATTACTAAAGATCCTGCTAAGATTAAAGCTGTGCTGCCAGCTTCTTTTTTTCAGTTACAGAAAATAGAAATAAAATTAATACTAAGAAAATTAAATTTTAAATAAGATAATTGAAAATATTTTATATGAATCAAATACTTTAAAAATATTCTTTTGCTTGACCTGAACTGAAATGTTTGCCTTGAATATGAGAATGAGGTATTGGATTTTTTAAAATAAAGTGAAAGAAAGTCTTAAATAAATAAATAAATAAATAAATGTTTTCAAATAAAAAAAAAATCTAAGATTTTATCACACTTTTTCCTTTTTTTTTTCCTTCAGTTCACATTTAAGCAACTGAAGAAGATGAAGAAAGCTTTCTGAAACAGCTTGACCTAGACGAACCCAGAGAGCTCACTGAAAATGGTGCCAACCCAGAACCCAGACCCAAAGTATTTGAACAGTGTTGTTTCTGTGAATGCGCTTACTTCAAAGTGATGGCATCTGCTGAGCTTAAAGATTATGTTTAAAGGTAAAATGGTAAAATGCTCTTGCAGTGTAAACATTTCTCATTTCAATGAGGACTCAAATGAGAAAGAAATGCATGAGGGCAGAACAGGACAGAGCAGGTGAAATTTTCAAGGACAGCTATAAAGCCAACAACAGAAATACCCATGTAGCTAATGAGGAAACACACCTAAATGATGGATGACATGTCTTTCCATGCTGGCTTGCTATGAACCTTACAGAAAGCTGACCTTGCTCTGAAGAGATGAGAGCAAAAAGAAAGTAATATATTTGTCCTCTTTTAAATGTAACAGCAAGCACAGAAAATTCCTATGTTAAACATTAATGAGGGCTGGATTTTTAGCATGAGTTAATTGGTGGTTTAATAATGTTATAAACAAAATTGTTCTAATGCATGTCTAGTACTGCGTTTTGGGTTGCTACAAATAATGACTGCACAGTGACAAAAGGCACTATATGTTTACTTACCTAGTTCATCTAAAACACCTAAATTTTTATTGCAGACAGTCCTCTGTATGCAGTATTTCTGCATCTTTTTCATGCATAGATACCTTCACTTATTTACATTTCAGAAAGATTACATGTTAACGAGGAACCAGAAGAGATTATTCTCTGCCCACAGAAAGTACCAAGAAGTACCATTGTGATTAAGGGCTGGATTCTTTCACAAAAATAAGCCAGAAGTTGTTACCTGCCTGGAAATCCTTGGCCATGGCATGGCACAGCATGGGGCCAGCACTCTCGCAGTGGTAATGACAGCCAGGGACCTGTTAGCTCCCCTCATTTATCTGGTAAATCAGTGCCTGCACTAGTCACTGTGCTTTGATGCTCATTTTTCACTCTGAGAAATTTCACCTGGTCGTTCAGGGCCACCTTTAAGCTTCAGATCCCACATTCTGTGTGCAGAAAGACAGGAAGCCCATTTAAATGAAGTTCAATTGCTTATGAAGCTGTTCAGAAATACCTTGCTATGATACCCACTCGGCCTGCTTTCTGCCTGTGCATGTGGTTCTCTTTCATCTTAACATTCATATTGCAAATTTGTTGAAGCAGAAGCCTTTCCTTTCATGTTCTCCCTCTTTAACATTTTTATTGATTTCATAAAGTATTTTTTTCAGTGTAGCTGCTGTTATACCAGCCTAGCCCTGAAAACCTCTGTGGGATTAATGGCTTTGACTAAGAAGCAGAGAAAACATGGTAATTTTCCTTAATCTTCCTTTGAATTTGGAGTCTGCTGAAACCTGAAGCTCAGGGCTTCAAGCTGAAAAAGAAATTCATAGTGTGTGGTATCAAAACTACTGGATCTCTCTAAGGTTCAGGACAATTTTCCAACATTTTGGGTGTAATTTACCTTTTAACACAGGCAATTTAAAACACAGCATTGGTATGTGTCATCCCAAGGACAATATCACATAGATTTTGGAGCCAGTAAAATGCTAATTAAAGATCATTTAATCGAGTTATGTTTATATCTGGATAATGTATAGAAATTATGGAGATGTAGAAATATTAAACACCAAGGCATGGATTTTTTGGTTCTAAATGAAGTACAGATAGAATTTACCTTAAATAAAGTGGATTTGAAAATTATAGTTTCTTTCATCTTAATTATTTAATTTCCTTTTGATAAGCTTCTATAATACATTAAAATCATAGTATAATTTAGTTTTTGGGGGATCTCTGGAAGTTCAAACTCCTGCTCGAAACCAGCCAACTTCAAAGTTAGATGAAGAGAGCACTGACCTGTCAAGTTTTAAAAGTCTAAAAGGGCAGAGACTGGACTGCCTCTCTGATCATTCTGTTCCTTTTTCATACATATCCAGTTGGAATTTCACTAATTTCAATGTGTGACCAAAGACTATGGTCCTTTTGTTGTGCTCCTCAGAGAAGAATCTATCTTTGTCTACCTATGAAGAATTGCTGTGGGTAATGACTTCTCCAGCACTGGGGAAGCTGGAACTGCTCAACCTGTCCTAGCAATAGCTTTAAGAGACATCAAACTGGTCTGTGTCATGGATTTGGAGCTAACAGCCATTGCTAACTGCAGGCTTTTTGGCTGTCATTCCTTCCAAAACCACTAAGCACTCACTATGTCAAAAGCTGTTGAATGGCTTTGAAGATTTTCTACTGGAGCAGCTCTCTGAAAATCGTATGACTAGAACTGCAGCCATTTTAAATAGAAAAGGTCCTGACCAGAGATGTGCACACTGCCCCTTTTCACCCATCTCATAAGACATCAGCTTCATTTTTTTTTTTTTTCTGGCAAAAAAGAAAGACGAGGTACTCAGTCCACCAGAATTACTGTAGATACAGACCAATTTGTCTCTTCTTATTTCTAAAAATAAATTAAACTGCCATATATTTTTTCTAGAGAAGACAGTCACAAATGTACTATATCCGTTAGGTCGTGGCTGCTTTTGACTGCAAAAGCAAAACCATGTTCAAGTCAAACAAAATTCAGATGAAGCTGCAAACACAAAACGTTCTAGCCAATGAATACCGAGGAAGCTACATTTTCAGACAAATGTTTTGGCTGCTTGCCTCCTCCACTGTTTTGAATTGCTTTTCCATTTCACTCTTGTTCACATTTGTAGCTCAATGTTTTAAAATAAATCATCTGGCATAATCATCTCCTTTCTATTACCCTAGTGCCTCTATCTTTTCTTCTCAGGAGACTTTTTCTTGCTTCTTGTACAATGCCTTGTTCAGGAAATCACCGAGTACCTGATTCATACCTTAAGATGGAAACATGTTGAACACTTAGCATGTGCTAAGCACTTTCCTGAGTTGAAGACAATGGACACTGCCCTTGAAGCTGCCTTGCTCTCTTGAATGGGATGTGCATTGCACCTCTCTCAGTGCCTGGCACCCTGCTCACCTCAATAGCATGAGGAAAGAGGGCTTTGCCTCACCTTCATCCCTTGACAATTCAGTGTTCCATGACTCAGCCTTGCAAGACAATATGACTGCTGGTTATTACCAATGAGAAAGTTGCTTCTTTCTTTCAAGTGATGGGTGAGGGAAGAATGATTTGTGTCTTCCACAGGGTGCATCTGCACTGCACAGTTCACCACAGAGCAGAAACACCTTAGCTAGCTCTCAGCAAACTCATCTCAGCATGAGCTCCATGCAGTTTCATTTGCCTCTTTTATTGCTTCTCTTCTTGTTTAAGGTTTAAAGCGTAATGAAAGGTGAGCTGCATTTAGAAGCCTGACTTAAATTTCAGAGTCCTTTAAGAGTGCTTAGAATATTAAAATAAAGGTATTTCAAGTAAAGTTAGAGTTCTGTGGGTTTTAATTTCGGGTTGTTTTTAGCAATCTTTTGAAGGCAACTCATCTTTCAGCTTCAGGACATGAATTCTCTCCTTTCTTCAAAGAGATGCATTAAACCCAGGAAATATTTTATTTTGAATATCTGTGTTTGAACTCATCACTTTTTATTCTAAAATGGATTAAAAGTCTTGGTAGCAAGCTGGAACTTGAACAAATGCCATGAGCAGTTACCACAACTCTTGATCACCAACTGTGCTGCAAGATCAGTTTTCTGTAGAAATAAGCCCATGACCATAGTATTAAGCAACAGAGTCCGTGCAAGGGCACAAAAGCATCCACACTTAGCACAGCTCTTGGCAGACTTCTGGATGTAAACTTATTAAGTGTCCCAAGAAGTCTGGAGATAATTTGGGGAGAGCATGCTCTAAGGATTGCTTCCAATAGGCAGTTTGGATGTGGATACCTGGTTTGGAGAGTTAAGAGAGTTTAGCTGTATAAACATGGGTTTGTGCTCAGGGACAGAGAATAGTCTCTGGCCCATTTTATTTACTAGCATAGACCTAACTTTTAGGAAAACACCAAACTTGGCAATAATCTTTTTATTTTTATTGTGGTTCCAATAAATTTCTTTTTCTCTCCACTGCATTGTTATTTTTAACTGCAAAGCCATTAAGCTGAACAGTATTTTAATAATGATTATCAAAACCAGGATCGCAAAGGGAATAGTAACAATAAATAAATAAATAAATAAATAAAACACAACAAACATTGAATTTTCTCATAAATTGCCTCTATGACATGCTTAAGGAAATAAAAGTCACCAATCCCAGGAGAAGGAATGTATGGATTTTTTGTTAAATACTTTGTAAAGCAACATTTAATTAAAAAGTGATATAGTGCAATTAATAAAAAATTTAAGTCACGTGGGTATAATAAGTAATTAAGAAACTTCCTAGCTTATACCTAAATACTCAACTCTCGTATTTTCATGTTGAACAAATGGGCTTATTTGGAGAAAAAAAATAAATAATCTTTGTATATATATATGTGTATATATATACATAAAGAAAAAACACACACACAAAACAAAACAAACACAAAAAACAAAGACAGGTAGTTTTAACATGAGCTTCATGCACTCTCATCATCTTGTGCTTTATCGCAGGAGGAGGCCTCAAGGAAATTTCCTACACCTCTACACCTCTGCTCCAGAGAGGTCTGCTAGCCTGGGTAGCAAATTATTTCTCCTCCTGTTCATCCTAGCAGAAAATTGCTTCTTCTTCTGTTATCTCTATTGGACAGGGTAGGATGGAGGGGGTGCAGGAAAACTACACTTTTCAGGATTAAAACTACCTCTACCCTAGCACATAAAGGAGGAGTAAACCCTGAGGCAAAAGCGGTATGGGAAATTATCTTTTCCTACACCCACCAGAAAAGATTTACCTTGTCCATATTGCCTCCTTGGAGTAGTATCCTTATTTCAGGTCTGTTTATGACCTAGGAAAATGTCATCTGCTATGAGTCAAAAGCCTGCCGGTGACCATGCTAATAAAAAAGCAGCGTGTAAAATTGTAGGCATCAGTGAGGTTCAAACCATGCTTTCCCTGCCCCTATGTAGTTTATTAATATGGATAGACCCTCAATAGCAATGTGAGGACTTGACTCTAAATCAGCTGTCTTTTCTGATGTCTTTCAGATGTGCAGAGTCTGACCTCAAATGCAGCTGCTGAACTTTGGTGCCTGATTAGGACACACTTACTGCAGGGGCAGTAACTTAATCTGTAGGCAGAGGTTATCACCTGCGAGAGAATTGCTTATGCAGCCAGGAAGAAGTCAGAACTGGTGAGACAGGATGCCAACCTCGAGACTGAAATGATAAATTAAAAGAAATGGGAAGGAGGCAGTGGATGGTGGATATATGATCTGACAAAGATCATAACACTATAAATTATGTCAGATAAAGATATTGCTTGTTAGTTCAGTTTAGGATAATATACAAGGAAGTCTGTTCTGAATAAGAAGACACCATTTAGTCCTAGCATGATTTATGTGGTTAATGCTGTCATTCTGTCCTTTGAGCAATTTATATTAGGTTTCCAAAACTCTTTGGATTATCAGTTTTAAAACTTATTGTTAAGTATTGAGGAAAGGATTACTAAGGGGGGATTTAAATGCATTTGAAATTTAGATTTGGAAAGGGCTTAAAGAAATCTTCTGAATCACAGTTAAAAAGATGAAACTCTACCAATTTTCTGGGACTAAATTGTTATTTCTTTTCATTTCTTAACATTTATTTTTAATCCATAAAGACAAAATGTTTGTGAAAGATTTTTTTAATGTTCTGAGAAGTGTTGCAACAAAACATTTCAAATTTCACAGTAGCACTTTAGCTAAAATGATAACATTTATTGAGATAGTAAATATAATTGCACCCTTTCAATCTCTTTGGTCTACAACTGTAATGTTTAGGAAAAATACTGTATAACCAAAAGTGAGACCACTTTGGACAGTGACCAGACAGGAGAATTATCACCCTAGTGCTTAGGGGAGAAAGAGCATTAAGAAAGCCACTCTTGATCTGTGTAAAAATCAATCAGGTCACAGATTTCAGTTACACACTTAAAGGAGCATGGAGGGTGAGGAACAACATGGCATCCTGACAGCAAGACCATTAGCTTCTCCTTCATTTTTATCAGAGGTGTTCAAAATAAGAGCACACCCCACTTCAACATGGGTAGGAAAGAAGTCCTTGAGCTTTCACAGAGGTGAGAGCAAGTTCCTGTGCAGGGGTAAATCAACATATTTTCCTGATGATCTCTGTAATTTGAACTCCTGGTCTTAGAAGTAGGAGAGGAATTTGTGCCCTGTAAAAATCGAGGAGACAAGGATGTCACTTACCCCTGAGGCAAACACCTCGACACCAACCTGCAGGATACAGAGAGCCTGGAAACACTGCTTTCTGCACAAGGGAGATGACTTAGCAGAAAAGTTGTAAATCTCTGCATTATGATAAAGTAGCTGATAAAGTCAGCATACAGATATACATACACAGTATACATATACAGAGCATACTTTATAACTTATCTGGTCTTGATGATATAACTAGTTTTCTGTGGCTCTGTGGAGTCAGTGATCAGGTCCCTCCATCCTATTGAGGAAATTAGTCCAGTAAGGATTGCTATGAAAGGTGAGGACACTCTTTCCTTATGGAAGGCCAAAGAACAGGGTTTGCTATGGGAACTACCAAACAGGAATACTTAAAATTAGACCTGTAAACCTACATTAAGAAAACAAATATGAGCTGCATGATTTTCAGAGATGATATGTACTGCAAGTCTTTCTGAGGGAAGAGCTCTGACAACAGATAATTAATCACAGAATCATAGAAAGGTTAGGACTGGAAAAGACCTATGAAGATCATCTAGTCCAACCCCCTGCCATGGGCAGGAATATCTTTCAGGTAGCCCAAAGCCTCATCCAACCTGACTTTGAACACTTCCAATGATGGGGCATTCACAACTTCTCTGGGCAGCCTGTTCTGGCGTTCTAATACCCTCATCATGAAAGATTCCTTCCTTGTATCCAATCTAATTCTACCCTTTTCAGTTTTAAATCCTTGCCCTGTAGGCCCTGGTAATCTTTCCCAGTGCTCCATGTTTTTCATAAAACTTCAAAGAGGGATGCAGAAATGACAACATGCACTTTCTGTAATTCTGTTTTCCTTACAGAGAGGTTTCCCATTGGGCACCTGAGTTTCTGGAGTCATACTGATAGGCTTTCTTTAAATGCCACCAGCTCAACCAGTGGTAGCTGGCACCAGACATGTTATGGAAGGAATAGCTGCCAACACAGTTTAATTGGCCCAAGAGAATCTCCCCAGGGTGATCCTAGGTGTGAAAACCCCAGTGTTTTTCTCTATCAGCCCCAAAGAGATAACAGAGTTTATTTTAGCTGCTGTGGTTGTAACATCACAGCTAGTTCTTTGTTTCATATTTTGCTTCAGTATAAGTAAACAGCCACAAACCACTGTAAACCAACACCATACACACTAATCTAGAAAATATTAATTTAATGTTACGTATGGGGAACTTCATCAGAAAAGAATGGCAGCTTAATTTTATAAAACCATTCTGCATATGTCACTTTCAATAAAATATATGGCTTGACTTATTATGAACATAGATTTCCCTTCTCCCTGTCAAAAATCAGGAAAGGTATTAATCCCTTAGCATTAGCCTTGTGTCAGTACATTTCTCTTCAATCTGAACTTTCAAAGTGCAAATTTATGAAGCATTGTGATAACTCCTGAGATACAGATGTATGTCTGTATGCACACATAGATACAAAGAAACGCATGTGTCCATTTATGTGAATGTGTTTTGTCTGTGCACAAGTATATCACATCTCCAATCCATACAACAGCACTGAGCAGAAGAATTAATTCAGTAAGCTCATTTGAATGTTACAGTTTTTCCCTTACATAGGGATGTTGCAGTTTTCTATGGTTAAACAAAAAGTGATTCGTTTTGGAAAATGGTCATCAAAATTAATGTTTCTTGAGATGTTAGTTGGAGGTGCTGAATACTAGGACTAATTACATTAATTTAGATTTTTTTTTGACAGTTCAGAAGGCCCAATTTAAATTATGATGATTTTCACAAACAATAGTTTGTTATCTATTTTTTTCTTTTTAAGATTGGAAAACTCTTTAATAACAATATTTGTTATGAATCTTCTGGCATCAGTTAAGCAACATCTAAAAAAAGAGAGTGGGAAAAAAAAAATGTCTTGAAGACTTGTCTTTGAACAACTCCATACCCTCTGATGTATGGTCTTGGAGCAGGCAGATTAGTCTGGTCAGAAGGGTCACCGCTGACATCCCACTTTCAATACTATGAACCTAGACTGATTTTCACTGTACTACACGGGCTTGCTATCCAGCTCAGCTCTACTACCCGGAATGATATCAAGTCTTACTCCACAGACTATCCATTTGAAATCAGTGACATTGTGGAATATGATATTCGCTCTCTATAGGTACCTTAAAGGAGGCTGTAGAGAGGTGGGGGTTAGTCTATTCTCCCACGTGCCTGGTGACAGGACGAGGGGGAATGGGCTAAAGTTGCGCCAGGGGAGGTTTAGGTTGGATGCTAGGAAGAACTTCTTTACTGAAAGGGTTGTTAGGCATTGGAATGGGCTGCCCAGGGAGGTGGTTGAGTCGCCATCCCTGGAGGTCTTTAAAAGACGTTTAGATGTAGCCCTTAGTGATATGGTTTAGTGGAGGACTTGTTAGTGTTAGGATAGAGGTTGGACTAGATGATCTTGGAGGTCTCTTCCAACCTAGACGATTCTGTGATTCTGTGATTCTGTGATTCTGTGATATAATCTACTGTCTGTAGAGAGGTTACAATCTTAAGCCTGGGAAAAAAAATCTCATTTTGAAAAACGCTACATGCATCCACAGACACCTAAATTCACGTCCTGTACCCACACACAGATATGTTGAAGGGAACATAAATGGAAATGTGACTTTTTTTGCCTTTGGGCACACAGAATTACTCCCCAGGGATGGAATATATGGAAAAGAACAGTTCTTCCATGTCCACTGTATAATCCATTTGCATTTTGGGGGGGACTTACAAATTCTTAAAATTAAAAAAAAATCCTTTGACAATCAGCCCCACAGACCTACTGTCCATGCATTTAAAACAACTTCCTTCCTGTTTGTTTCAAGCCTGCTTCCCCTTAGCACCATATGATGGTCCATCAAGTAACTTGATGTTAAAAAGACTGAGCCTGTTATCCATCAATCACCACACGCATCAGAGTTAAGTTACTTTGTAGAAAAGAAAAATAGAATTTAAGCAGTGTCTGCTTGTGGTTTTGTTGTTGTTTGTTTGTTTTTATGGGAGGCGGTCACACCTTGGTTCAAAAATACTCTATCCCTGTGTTGGTACTAAGCCCCTAGAATAGTACCAGAAAGCAGTGTTTCTTCTGTCAACAGGGATCTAGCAGATTACCTAAATTAAATGTGCAGCTTCTTCAAGGTTTGCCAGACTTTCAAGAAATAGCCCCATCATTGAAGAAAAGATGCTGAACAGAATGAAACCCCTGTTCATTGGACAAAAAAAAAAAAAAAAAAAAAAAGGATTTAAGAGATTTAAGACAAGGATATACTACTTGATCACCTCATGTCAGCCTACAAGGTAACAAGACAGTTCCTCCATGGCATTCTCAGTGCCTCTGCAGTGACTTTTACAACCCTAAAGTAATATTCATACGACAGGATTGTGTTTAAAGATGTCATCCCAACAACTCTTAAGTTATAGCCTACTGATTACTATAAATGGTCTTGTCACCAAACAGGAATCATTTGCAAATCTGAATGCTGCAGCTACCACACTGTGTAACAAAGAGCACTGTTGGCTGGCTGTGCTGTTCCCTGAGCCTATGGCCTCTGTGTCAGTCTGTTGAGCAAATCATTGGAAAAGATTTATTTCCATTACATTTATAGTTTATTAGTCAAATGCCTGGCCATTTCTTGGCTTGGTAAGTGTATTTTAAAAAGTAAAGATGCTTATCAGAAAGACATTTTCTTCCCTTTTTTCTTTTTTTTTTCTTCTTTTCATATTTTTAAGTTAAATATATATTTTTCTATCAGAGATGAAGTCATATGGGTGTCTCAGTTCTTCTTTCTGGATGTCTCAGGCTCATTTCAAATGGCAGAGCATGATGCTATGCAGTCATTCTATCCCTGAGTGTGTGAGTGCTGCCTAAGTTCTGAATAAGACCCCAGGAACACGCAGCATGAAGTCACATGCTGGACTTACGTGTAGCCATTGCTTGTGCACACCACACACAGTTTTGATGATTTCTTAACCCACGCCTGGAAGAACACTGTGTTAGATAACAGATGATCACAAAACTAAAGAGCAATGGTATCTGCAGTACTACGTTTCTGCCACAATCACATGAAAGACTGAAGTCTTTATCAGTAATACTTACATTTGCCACTTTAAATGAAAGATATTATACAGTCTTAACATAGATATGAGCAACATCATAAGAAAAGTTAGAATGCAACCAAAAATGCATGAACGATAACTGGAACTACCTCTTATATACATATATATGTATATATACTAATAATAACGCAGCAAAGGGCAAATAAATAAATAAATAAATAAATAATTTAGAGAGGATTGCCAATGGCTTTACAATTTAACAAAACAGAAGAGAAAGAAAACTACTTTTCTACTATAAAACTACTGTATTATTTATAAATATAAATCAGAAAACTGGATTTATAGGAAATCAGTAAAGGAACCAAAATGCCCCTTGGAAAAATCTATAGTCAACAGAGATAAGAGCAAGAGAATGAAGGAGGCTTTTCAGAAACAAAAGAATCCAAACAGTGTCTTTGGTTCATTGTTAAACCAGGTAGAGTTCTCATTAATAATGAATGGAAAGTCCTTAGAAAGACTTTTGAAAGTCTTGTGCCTCTTGGAAAAGCTTGTTATTTGAATGGTGATTTTTATTTCAGTCATCAGTAAAGAAATGTGGAACAGCATTAAAAAATAATAATAATAATGTGTGGGATCAGCAGGTCTGGAAAACTTGTTTAAAACGACTCTTAAAAAATGTCAAAGAAAGGAGCTACTTGGACAATTACCATTCATTTCCACTACATCTTAGGACACCAGGAAATCTCCAAAACATCTGCAGAAGAAAAAGTTGGCCACTATTTAAACAGCATAATCTAAATAATTACAGGGTTATCAGACTGGCATAAGCAGGCAAAAATAATCTAATGAATGATATGGGACTTGATTAATAAATAATTAAAGATATGGAAGGCAATTAATGCCAGGCAACAAGAGCCTCAAAAAGCAACTCTTGTCAAACTAATTTTCCATTTTTTTGTAAAAGATTATAAGTTTAGTTTAGAAATGCACCAGTACTGATATTTCTGCCAGCGTCAGGCTTGGTAATACAGGACATTCTAATTAAACTATTGGAATATAAACTGGACATGGCACACCAAAGAAAGGATTAAGTTTTTACTTAAGTGTTTTACTAAGTTTTTTGTTTTTACTAAGGTTTTATTATTTTTTTACTTAGGTTCTGTTACATTTTGAGATTTACCACCTCCTCAGTATATATATGGTTTTAGATACAAGTTTACACTTAAGAAATTTTACAAATGATCCAAACTAAAACACAAAATTACTGTTGATAAAAGGTGACATAGCATGAAAATAAATAATGCTAAGGAGAGAACCTTGATTTTGTTTAAGCAGTAGTAAGCAGTTCAGGCATTACATTGGACTGAAATAATGTAGGAGGTAACCCCAGGAAGAAATTACTTAGATTAGATCTAATTCCAGGAGTGTTTCTTGAATTCCCAGGTGCAGGTGCCACATCCTGCCATCCCATAAGCATGCTGTATAGATATGCACCGGCTGTATCCCACATTCCTGTCTCCATGTAGGTGAAATCTAAGCACATGATCTCGTTATCCAAGAAGCAGGATCCAGAATGTCTCCTGGTGTTCTCTTGCAGGTTAGCAAGAGATACAGCCTTTGAAAAGGAATTGCAGATGGTAGAGACAATTGCAATGATAGGGTCAAAAAGGTGAGTCTTGGGTGTATAATTATGGAAGGTGAAGCAGCAACATGGAGGTCAGATTGCATCTGCATTTGGCAACAGTGCAGCCTCTGCAGGAATGTTAACTTGTTTCATATGAGCACATTTCAGGGATATTATGGATTGCAAAATTCTCATAGGAAGGCTTTGAGAACACACAAAAAATGGAATTTTTTTACTGTAAATGCCAAAAGATGATCAATTTGACTTAAAGAACTGAAGGATAACACATTATTTGATCATATTCTATGTATCATATTACATTTCTTTTGCCGAGTAGAAGTTTAAAAAGAAGTGTTCCGAATTTATAAAACCAATTTATAATTAGATTAACAGGCAGATGTTGAAGTTAGACTTGTTTGGCTAGTTTTTGAAAGATAGTCCTCTGACAGAAGGGAAATTAATTCAGGGATTCTTTATTACAAATGATAGTGGCCATGTAAAGTAATCTGTACTGAAACAGATTTAAACTGGTTTTGAAACAAACGTTTGCTAAAAAAGCCCCTCCCTTCACCTGCATACCATACCACATATTGAAAAATGGTCTTCTTTTTTTAAAATATTACATTTCCTTTACATGTCCCCCATGATCCTCATATATGGTACATTTCATACAAACTGGCATTAATAAGATTACTCAAATTACTTGAATTCATCACAATGTTTGAGAGGAAAGGTTTTGTTTGTCTGTATGTTTGTTTTTTAAAGGAAAAGTACTAGACAGATTCTGTCCTCAATTATATCTAGTCATCCTTCTTAATATGTAAGCAAGTATAAAGGTGATCAGAATCTGCCTCAACGGGCATAATTTATGAGCTTATGAACTAGTTACAAGTAATTTTGCATATATTATAACCTAACAATGCACCTATACAAAATAATTTGTGTATGTAGACATCAGCACTAGATCTGTGCTTTCAGATAATAAATCCTTTCAATGTCATTTTCTGAAAATTCTTGAAGATGCAGACAAAGCAATCTACATTCATATCTATATATCAGCTTCATCGATATTACTATTTTTTTCTGTCTACTTAACAAGAACTAAATTAAATAATATTTTTCCATAAGAATATTTAGAATATGGATAGCTCTCATACAATATGTATTGTATAATTAAATCATATTCTACAGAAAAGCAAATGTGTTAAGACTTTTAATGTGAGAATGATAGACAAGATGGTCATTTGCATGATACTTTCTCTGCAGACTTTTAAGATTGTGTTATTCTTAGATCAATTTTATAGAAGAAAAAGATTATGGATAGAATGCTCACATAGTGAAATCACCAAATTATCTGGGGAAGCAGGAAAAGCAAAAGGCTTTTTCAAAACCAGGGAAGAAAATATTGTTCTAAATGTCATGCCAAAAAAAATAGATTTAGCATTTTCAGTATATTCCCACAAAAAATACTAACACCAGGAGCAAAATACATAAACTTAAATAAAATGTGGTGTCATGGGAATCAAAAAAAAAAAAAAAAAAGAGATTCAAACTCACTTTCACAGAGAAGACGAAACAATCCTTGTACTCTACCTACTGGACGAGCAATTTCCAGTTACACATCCATCTACAGTATGGCTGTGCTTTACAACTCCAGCTTTTAGGCACCTAGAAAGGTTGCTGCTATTTAATATATTCATATTAAATATATATATTAAATAAATATTAATAATAACAACAACACATAAATAATAATATATTATTATATATAATATATGTTAAATAAATATATATATTAATATATTCATATTAAATAGCAGCAACAGGAGAGGCCATTTTTGAGTATATGTGTATTCCTATGTCTTTAATTATAAGATCCAAGGAAACAGCCATGTCTTGCTGTGAAGTATTCCACTTCTGCCAGACAAGGGTTAAAATACATCCTTAGCTAAAAAGTCCATAAAGAGAAGTCCATACTCCTGGCACTATCCCTGCACACACCTCATCCCCATACACAAAAAGGCACTGTTAGGTAAATCCTGCATTAACTATACAGCAATTTCCTTAAAATGAAAATGAAAAAGCACTTAAGGATGAAACCATTTGAACTAGCACCTTTAGGTCAGACAAGGTCTGTGCCTCAATTACCCATCAATATTGTGTGTCATAACAACCCTTCTAAAGCAGTCAAAAATTCAGTGCAAAAGAACACAGTGAGACCATTTATGTTATTAGGAGGCAGATTTTTGGATACGGTAGTGATTCTCTCTGTACATCATTGAGCAATGCTTACAGTTAGATGAACTGCATTAACTTTCAACAAACAGTGTATAAGGGTAATCAATTGTGCATAACACTGTGCAGTGACACTTTTGTGATCTGAACGTCCCTATCAATGAAAAAAAGTTGGATGCAGGAACAAAATAACCTGAAATGCACTTCTGAATCTTGCTAAATATCATATATTAATATCCATTAATTGTTTTTCAAATGAAGACTTACAATGGTGCTTATTTATTTGCTTTAAAGCAAGTCTCTGAGACAGGAATATCCTACGGGAAGTCAGGGTAAGAGGAACAGGAAAGAACAAGAGCTTGGACTAAAACAATCTTTTGAGCAAAGCTGTTTTCATGGGTGAATTTTCTACTCTCATCTATCTGACAGCTTCCAAATTTTTGCCATAATCAGTGGAGAAAAAAAAAAAAATCCAACTCAATTAGAGCACATTTTCCTAAGGAAGCTGAACATGAGGAGGAAAAAACAGTCTAAACATGCTGCCACTGCAATTGTTGTATATAAAATACTTAATCACAACAACAATATTTAAAATATCTAATTACAAATGGAAGAGATTGCCTAATTCTTTATGTTTATACAAGCATTTGGAAGTGAAGCAAAAATAACCGATGGGGAAAAGTATTCTTGTTTGTTTGTTTTAATGTGGACATTTTTTCCCATAATACCTATCTCCTCTGTACTTATCATGAAAGCTATAAATAAAAAATCATTCAGCTTTTCAAAGTTTTCCATATGTTTTCCCACATGTAGGGAAAAAGGCCACGGTACTTGAAGTTCAATATTTTATTCTAAAATTGAAATATTTTCAGCAAATTAGTCAACACAGCCTTATTTACAGAGAGTCCAGGCAATGCCACATCCTAATACAATTACTGAGAAACACTGCTGCTATCCATACCTGGGAGAAAATCTTGCTTCTGAGCTCTTATGCTAGAACTGCCTTGTGTCCATATTCACTGTGTCTTTCTGTTGACTTTACAATAGATCTTCAGAACTGACTAATTTGCAAGCTTGAAGCAATCAAGAAAACAGTGGCCTAGAGTGAAAAGAAAAACAAAACAAACTGACAGAAGAGTCCAAAGCAATGAATTGTATGATCAAAGCATATATAGGAATCATTGTTCACCACTAAAAATTCAGTCACTTTCCTACTGCGCTGGGGAAAGTGTACAATAACATTACAAACCATTCTTGGAGGGAAAAAAAAATGCATCATCATGTACAGATGCACTTACAGAGTGTGAGGAAAGACAAGAACTTTAAAAACAACATAAAAGTAGTAATACCAAGGAACTATTGTCTAAAGGAATAGAAGTGTCATGGAATCTGCTGATAGCAAGATAGTAACTTTTATTTTTCTACCAGCTCTAGAGCACAGCTCAGATATATAATGCTCTGACAAGTTACTCTAAATATAAGAAACAGTCTTACTCTGAAGCATGGAAGTGTATAGAGAAGCTCTGGAACAGGAGAAGAACTAAATTGCATTTTATTCTCATCTTTCCCATGTACATTAGGCAACCACTAAATGTAATCAAATACACCATGTTATATCTTCAAGTTGCACAACGAAACCACATGCCTATCCAACAGTCATGGTCCCTTGAGCTCCAAAGGATTTATTTGAGCCCATATTCCCTCCCACATAATCCTGCCCTTTGTTTTGTCTACCTCAGTTTAAATACGGATCTGGATTTTTTGCTACTATAGCAAAACATCACCAGACATATGTTACGAGCCTACTTCCACGGAAAACAATATGCCAACTCCTCTGACAGAAAATACTGTGACATTTGAAGGGACATACCTCAAGGCACATGACCTGAGGTTTGTCATAGAATCACTGTGCTGTCAACAAAGCAAGCCACTTAGAAGTGTGCCAAACTAGAGGTAGTAGAGAACAGACAGTGACGTTCCCAGTTAATAGGCTATTCGGATTTGCCACTGGCAGGCACAGAAACGGAGGTATGCTATTGATGGAAATACTTTTACAAAACAATGAAAGGAATAAGGAAAGGCAGGTCACTGCCTTTTATTAGATAATGCTTTATATTAGAAAAATGTATCACTGGGAATATAGGATAATCCCTGTTAAAATTCTTAATTTTGTAACTGTTGAGCTTTGTCCACTTACTCCATTTACTCAAGGATGAAAGGAGTATGATCAAGTTAAAACAGTAGCATTTTACACTCCCTTCATGTTGACGTAAATACCTTTGTAGTGGGAACTCACGTGTGTGGCATTCGATAGAATAACACACGCGAGAACAAACTAAACAGCAGGAGTTCATCCACCCACAGAAGAAAGGCTGGGAGCATGCCTGATATGAGTGGAAGGGAAAAAGTCACAAGTAGAACAAAAGGGTAGGCATGTGGACCCAGACAAGTCTCTCTGATGGTGGAAAGCCCCTTCAAAGAGCTCTAAATGTCCTGCAGTCACTGCTGCTCTCCAAGACCTGCCTACATCAGAGAAAGTAGTTTTATGCTTCCTTTTTGTACAGTACTGACTAACACCTAATGTGCTTTGTAGAAGGCAGTTTTGCTTTTCTTTTTTTTAAAAGATCTTTTCCTGTATTTTATGATGCTTTTCACATTAGTGGAATGAAGTGCTTTTGTCATTTATTACATCTTGTACAGCAACGGTCAATAATCTCTTTAATGAATAATTTTGAAAAATGTGCTGTTAAAAAAGTAAGCCACTGGCCTTTAGTCACAGCTCAGCAACATCTGATCAGGCCAGATAGCAGCGCCTGAATGGCTGTCAGATTGCAGATATCTGAGATTTCCAAGCTAAACTGTGATCAGCATGCAGCTCCATTAATCTACTCCTTTCCATTCTTTTCATATGTCACATAATAGTGGCAATGAACCAGGAAGTGCATATTTGTAGACTGCACAATAGACCTAAACAATTTATCATTTTCTGTTTAATTAAAGAACAACAATAAAAAGAAAATTATCCATAACAGTCCAGAGTCTGCTGAAGGATTCAAGATTAGCATACAGCTAGGTACTGCGAGGCCCGCAGTGACCTGCACAGATGAGCACCAGGAGAATAAAGCAACCCTGGTACAAGACAGTGAAAATTCTGTGAGTGATGCTGGTGCAAATCTGAGTTATGACAGTGATATTAAGCAAGTATAGGTTATGGTTTGAGTACTGATAGTCAAAGACAAAAAGGAAATAGCTAAAGGAAAAAAAAAAAGAAGAAAAGAAAAAAAAAGCATTTTTAGAGCAGTATTTCCTCTGTACAAACAAAGCACTCACGTGCACACAGACAGCATTCTGTGGAACAAATTAACCATTCAAAAGAAAAAAAGTCCTACCAGATAATTAGCAGCTAGTTTAATTGCGGGCACTAACCTGCTCTTTCTGGCAACACCCTCCAGTCATGTTTTTAATTGGGCTTGACTGTGTCTCATAAGCACAGCCAGGAGTGAGGTGTGGAGCACAGTGAGACACTCTCCAGGAGCATTGTGCCAGTGCCCACATGCCACACATTGGCATGGGATTGTCTCAAATGGCCAGCAAAGCTCTAAACTGCATTTCTTTCTGAACGCCATAAAAGGATAAGAACTTTATTCATAGCTTGCACCAAGTAATGAGACTACAAACTCATGCTGCATGTGAATGCACAGCACGGCAGGCATGCTTGAAAGGAAAGAAGCCCCAGGAAGTCTAACTTCTACTTGAACTATATTTACCTTTTAAAAAGCCTTCTTTCTATTAAGCTAGAAAATGCAGAGGAAGCGATGGAACAAGCTGAGGAAGCAAGGCAAGAGTGCATTACTTCCCCAGGCATCCCTCAGCTTGCAGCCTACCCCTAGCACTCAGGGGCAGTGACGTGCTTCTTCACAGAGAGCCAGGGAAGTCCAGGCAGGCAGCTTCTCAGAGGGAAGTTTGCTGTTTTTATTGTTATTGTTGTTTCGTTTCACTCTCAATATTTGTTCCTAATTCTGCAAAGGAGTGTTTTTTTAACATTTAAGAGTTGTTTCCTACGAGTGCCAGAATTGCTTCATGTCACAGTGTCCTTATCTGTAAAATGGGATTGAAATGACAAAATGAGTTTCAAAGTCAAAATTATTCAGTGAATGTCTACAATAAACCAAACAGGGAGCCTACCATAGACATTCTTTGTCCTTGTCTCCATATAATGTAGAAATAACCATTTTTCAAGCATATAAACTTGCAGCTTGTCCTGCTGCAAGTAAGAATTACTAGTTTCTCCAACTTTAATTATTGATTTACTTTTTCATCATGTTTTGACTGAAATCTCATTAACTATATCTGTAGCCTATCGTTCAGAAGTGTTCCTAGTTTTCCCGTATTACTTTTCTGCAACCCTTCAATAATTTTGCAGACTGGATTCACCTCACCTAAGAACAGCTTTCGGGAAGTTATTTGTCTGTTGTAAGTTCATAGTCTAGACTTATCTATAGGCAATGAAGTGAGACAGCTACATCCAAATAAGTGACTTGTTTACATGTGTGGGATACCTACCTTTGAATGGAAGAATCGCCCTTCAAAGATGTTTTGCTCTCTCCAGTGACTATAGAAGTGTAAATATCAAATTTAGATGATGTGCCTTGCTTGAGGCAGTTGAAATTAGTCTGTGATCCAACTCTCCAGTGTGACCAATTTCTAAATTAAAGATCATTTGAATGCTGTTCTCCTTTGGGATTTGTATCTGTGGTCATCAGGTGATCATCTGAGTTTATAGCTCAAGCACATTCACAGAATGAAAAGCTGTTCAGAAGATTTCCACCTGTGTGAAACACTATGGAAGCATGATTTACTTTAGCACATAGACTTTTGCTTCCCAAACTTTTACACAGACAAGAGACTGGTAGTGAGAGTAGTAGGGGCAAATACATGTTCATCCTCAGAATCTTCCTCCTCTGGAAGTCTTTTCTGCAGAATGGTAAAACTGCAATGTGAAATAGTATTGTTTTGGTATTACCAGATTTCCCAAATATCTCTCCACTTAAAAATAAAATAAAATAAAAATCCAGTAAAAATATATCAATACACTGTATTTTTAATATAAACTCCTGTTATTAGCATAATATTCCTTTATTATAATGATAATACTAATTTTATATTTTCAAAGAATGGAAACACTTTAAGCTTTTCTTCTCTGTTCTGTGGATTACTGTCTTCCTATAAAGATAGGAAATGGAAAGCTGTGTGCTTTATATACATGAAAAAAAAAAGTTTTAGCAAAGCATAAATATGCAAATAAATTGGTATTCAATAGTATTCAATGGTATAGTCGATACAGTGCCTTCAGTGCCCTTTCCTAGTTTCTAAACTCCAGGAACATTCTGCAAGCTGAAGCAATATCTTTCTCCAGCATGCTGGTGTTTGTATTACATAAACAGTACTTGGCTGCTTTCTTCCATAGGAGCATCTGCTCAGCTGACAGTCCCCAGTGTACCAGCTTTGTTTTGTCCAAGGCACCAGTGATGAGTAATGGATCTGGCTAATCCTGATAATGTATGATGTAATTGTCAGAGGGGTTTAATTATCAGAACATTACATGTGGGATTATTTTGCAGTACAATTTTTACTTCACTTACAGACAGTTCTAAATTTGCAAGGCCTATGATACGTTTTAGCTACCCAATCAGCCACCATATTAACACATCTTCCCTACCATGTTTAGAAGTACAGAGTGCAGAAGCTCAGCTTGTTACACACAAAAGTAAATGATCTATATCTTTCTATAAAACTATCATCAGAGCACTTCTCGGACTAACATAAATCCAACTTTCCTACCAGAAGTTAATAAAAATGTTTGCAAGATGAAAATAAAAATGTTTACCTCAAGATCAACTCCCCTTGTCCTTATGGGGGGTTTCAACTTGCCAGACGTCAACTGGGATCACCACACGGCTGACACAAGCAAGTCCAGGAGTTTCATAAAGCACCTACATGATAACTTCTTAGTGCAGGTGCTAAGAGAGCCAACTAAGAAAGGTGCCCTCCTAGATCTGTTGCTGGAGAACAGAGAGGGTCTTGTGGGAGACGTGGCAATTGGAGGCCATCTCGGTCATAGTGACCATGAAGTGGTTGAGTTTAGAATTTATAGAAGGAAAACCGTCACCAAAACTTCAATCCTGGATATGGGGAAAGCAGACTTCAGGCTGCTCAGGGAACTAGTCAGCAAGGTCCCCTGGGAAACTGCTTTTGAAGGCATTGGCGTCCATCAGTGCTGGTCAGTCTTCAAGCACTGCCTCCTAAAAGCACAAGATCAGGCTATTCCAAAAGATCAGAATTCAGGCTAGTGGGGCAGAAGGCCGGCCTGGCTGACCAGGGATCTTCTACTGGAGCTTAGGCGAAAAAAGAAAGTGTACGGCTGCTGGAAGGAGGGTCAGGCAACGAGGAAGGAATACAGGGATGCTGTTCGTGTTTGTAGGGAGAAAATTTGTGGGGCTAAAGCCCAACTAGAGTTGAAGCTGGCCATGTCTGTGGGAGACAATAAAAAAGGGTTTTTTTAGATATGTGAACAGAAAAAGGAGAACCAAAGAAAACATAGGTCCGCTACTTGATGGGGAAGGTCTCCTCATAAACAATGACATAGGCAAAGAAGAGACGTTTAATGCCTTCTTCGCCTCTGTCTTCAACACTGATGATGGGCTTCGGGACCCAGGGTACCCTGAGCTGGAGGACCATGACGGTGGGAATGACAAACTCCCAACCGACCCTGAACGTGTGCGGGATTTGCTGCTCCACCTGGATCCATACAAGTCCATGGGTCCGGATGGGATTCATCCCAGGGTGCTTAAAGGGCTGGCTGATGTCATCGCAGGACCTCTCTCAATTATTTTTCAAAGACCTTGGGAATCTGGAGAGGTCCCATTGGACTGGAAGCTGGCAAATGTGCTAATTTTCAAGAAGGGTAAGAAAGAAGACCCTAGCAATTACAGGCCTGTCAGTCTCACATCAGTGCCTGGTAAAATGCTGGAGAGGATGATCCTTGAAGTTATTGAAGCGCACCTGGGGGACAATGCAGTCATTGGTCCTAGCCAACATGGGTTCATGAGGGGTAGGTCCTGCCTAAAAAATTTGATTTCTTTTTATGATAAGATCACCCATCTAGTCGATCAAGGGAAACCAGCTGATGTGATGAACTTCAGCAAAGTTTTTGACATGGTTTCCCATAGGATCCTACTGGACAAAATGTCCAGCATACAACTTAACAAAAACATCATACGATGGGTGAGCAATTGGCTGACGGGCAGGGCTCAAAGGGTTGTGGTGAATGGGGCCACACCTGGCTGGTGGATGGTCACTAGTGGGGTCCCTCAGGGCTCCATTTTAGGGCAAGTCCTCTGCAATGTGTTTATAAATGATTTGGATGTAGGACTAGAAGGTGTTTTGAGCAAATTTGCCAACGACACCAAACTTGGAGTTGTGGACTCGAATGAGGGTGGAAAGGCCTTGCAGAGAGATCTGGACAGATTGGAGAGCTGGGTGATCACCAACCACATGAAGTTTAACAAAAGCAAGTGCCGGGTCCTGCACCTGGGACGGGGCAACCCTGGCTTTACATACAGACTGGGCAACGAGACGCTGGAGAGCAGCCCCGCAGAGAGGGATCTGGGGGTTGTGGTTGACAGCAAGTTGAATATGAGCCAGCAGTGTGCCCTGGCAGCCAGGAGGGCCAACCATATCCTGGGATGCATCAAGCACGGCATTGCTAGTTAGTCGAGGGAAGCGATTGTCCCGCTCTACTCTGTGCTGGTGCGGCCTCACCTCGAGTACTGCGTGCAGTTCTGGGCACCACAGTACAAAAAGGACATTAAACTGTTGGAGAGTGTCCAAAGGAGGACAACAAAGATGGTGAAGGGCCTAGAGGGGAAGGCATATGAGGAGCGGCTGAGGTCACTGGGCCTGTTCAGCCTGGAGAAGAGGAGGCTGAGGGGGGACCTCATCGCAGTCTACAACTTCCTCGCGAGGGGGAGTGGAGAGGCAGGTGACCTATTCTCTGTTATCACCAGTGACAGGACCCACGGGAACAGTGTTAAGCTGAGGCAGGGGAAGTTTAGGCTAGACATCAGGAAGAGGTTCTTCACCAAGAGGGTGGTTGCACACACGAACAGGCTCCCCAGTGAAGTAGTCCCTGCACCAAGCCTGTCTGAATTTATGAAGAGATTGGACTGTGCACTTAGTCACATGGTCTAAACTTTTGGGCAGACCTGTGCGGTGCCAGGAGTTGGACTTGATGATCCTTATGGGTCCCTTCTAACTCGGGATATTCTATGATTCTATGATTTCAAAATCACTACGCAATCAGGCAGTAAAATTTCTTTTTTTTTCCTTTTTTTTTTCTTCTGTAAAGTGAAAGTGATGATTATCCAGTGCTAGTCTTGCACCAGTGCTTTTAAAGTCTGACTCTTGAACACCATTTCTCTTTGTCATATGAGAACATCAGACTGAAAAAGTGGGATTGTTCTCTGCCTGCATTAAAACAACACAGAAAAGCTGTTTTGCAAGCTATTGTGGGATGTGGTGATGACTGTCATCCACTAGAGACAGAGGCAAAGGAAACATCAAGTCTTCAGTGAATATGCTCACACAGAGAGCAATGGGGTGCTAGGTAGAAAGATTTTTCAGTAGGGAAAATGGCATTACTGAGCACCCTGGGGACTGATGGATGACTGGAACCACTAGAAAAGGGAAAAAAAAAAAAAAAAAAAAAGGAAAAGGTAATAAAGCAGTTAAAAGAAGTTTCTAGTATCCTTTTTAGTCATCTGTCTCCAGCCAGCCTGAAAAATAAAATAAAATAAAATAATAAAATAAAATAAAATAAAATAATAAAATAAAATAAAATAAAATAAAATAATAAAATAAAATAAAATTATAAAATAAAATAAAATAAAATAAAATGAAATGAAATAAAATAAATAAAATATATAAAATAAATCAGCTGCCTTAGAACTGCAAAGTGAATAGTCTCCAAGTTCTTGCTGTCAAGAAATGCAGCTTTTTGTCAGCTCCAACTGTGACAGAGCAACTACACATTAGCCCTCAGCAACCCTCTCCACTTCAATAGGCCGGAGCATGGGAGGTAGAAGTATAAATGTGACTAACAGCTGGAGATGCAGACCTGGATATCTAGCTCCTTCAATACCAGCCCCAGCTTTGCCACTGACTCTTTGTATCAGAGCAAATGAAAAACTGTATTTCATATTCTAAAAAGACATTTATATATATAAATAAAAGCTCCCCTGGTTTTTTTTTGGTCATCTGAGGAACCCAGAAATCACTGGTGCTGGACCAAGGACTGTGAATATTCTTCAAGATTTGTATACCTATCTAAAATATACACAGTCTTTGGCCCTTTACACAAAAAAAAAGATCAATTCCTATTGACAAAGTTCCTATCCTGACATGTCAACAACTATCAGATCTTGTATATATAGTCAGGTCACTTCTGATGACTGGTTAAACTTGTGCAACATAAGAGTAATTTTTCAGAGATTACCCTACACCCATACTCTGTCCTTTTGCTTGAACAGAGATTGCCATCAATAAATGGATCTGCCAAAGAAAAGACAATAGTATTTTTATTTTTCTGACTATCTTATGCCAGTGAAACTTCAACCATCTCACTGGCATGTATCTCAATATGTCACACCTGCAACAACTTTACATGAAGATGAGGCTTATCTTGCAAAGATAGGAGACAATAGAATAAGAAGGATAACATAGTATTTCCTTTGTTGTTGTTGTTGTTGTTGTGATTTTGTTGTTTATCAGGATAAAGACCACAGGTGAAATGTTGTTACCTCTGTTGTTACTAAACGGGCTCCCTCTGACTTACAGTTGGAACTCCACTGCATGTAGTATATAGAGCTATATCTGAAGATTATATATATTCTCCTGAAGATCATCACACTGATGAGGAACATCCATTTCTCAATAATGGGCCACCTTTTTATTTTCCTTGTTGTCTGAATATCCACTTAATTTTCCTCTAAAATAAGCTACACCAATTGAATATGAATATGAATTCTCTCTTTTTGTGGTTTTACCCTGGCAGGCAGCTCAGCATAACACAGCTACTCTCCCAAGCTGGGGTGGGGGAGAGAATTCAAAAGGTGAAAGTGAAACTCATGGGTTGAGGTAGTCAGTTTATTAGGTAAAGCAAAAGTCATGCGCACAAGCAAAGCAAACCAAGGAATTCACTCTCTGCTCCCATTGGTAGGTAGGTGTCAGCCACTCCCAAGAAAGCAGGGCTCATCGCGTGAAATGATTTCTTGGGAAGACAAAGGTCATCATCCTGAATGTCCGCCCATTTCCTTTCCCCCCAGCTGTTATTGCTGAGCATGACACCACATGATGTCATGCTCATCCCTTTGGCCAGCCTGGGCCAGTTGTCCTGGTTGTGTCCCCTCCCAGCTCCTTGTGCACCCCCAGCCCCCTCACTGGCAGGGCAGCACGAGAAGCTCTGTGTGAGCACTGCTCTGCAACAACTAAACCATCGGTGTGGTATCACCACTATCGTAATCAAAAATCCAAAATGCAGCATCATACGAGCCTCTACAAAGACAAATCTATCCTAGCCAAAACCAGGACATCACCACAAGGAATTTAAAAAAAAAAAAAAAAGTTTTTAAAATAGAAAGTGATATTGGAGGTTTTGAGCAGAAATATTTTTCCTAATGTGAGTAAAAATACAATTAATTAGTGAGTTTTCTCTTGTTCATAGCAGCAAACAAAGCTGAATTTCTTCCAAATATCACGGCAATAGTCTGAGGCAACAGTTGCATTTGTCATGGTCTAAGGAAGAAATATAATCTGCTCACCTCCAATCTGTAATGATGAAGACCTTTGATGCAATGGTCTAGTTCACTCACCTTTGTGAAACAATGGTTTTAAACTCTCACCAACAGTTCCTCCTTCAATCATCCTCAGTTTTGTTTATGGAGCTCCTTGATTAAAACATTACATGACACAAGTTTTCCTGTCAGTATCCTGAGTATGCATATAAATCAGTTTGATTCTTTGGCATAGACTTATAGATCAAGTCACCCTAAGGCTATGGGTATGGTGTTTTTAATTGTTTTTTAAAGGTATAATTTCACCGTCTTTAATACTAATGTGAATTTCAACTCAGGTCTATAGCATGACCATGGAACTGGAAGTGACTTCTGATAGGACTGAATGCAGGCTGAATACATTTGTGGGCTCTCGTGTTATATAGTGCTTTCATAAACCAGTCAACTTTAGTTAAGGTAATAGTTACGCTTTTCCTTCTATGTAAGGAAACAAGGTGTTCCTGGACATCGCTATTGTATTAGTTAGGGAATTTCTTCTCACAATCAAGTATATTTAAGTTCTGATTAATTTATACCCCTTTTTCCTGTGCGAGCAGTATCCCTGACCTTTAATAATTTTTCTCCCTGGTTGGTGTTTAGCTTACCATATCAGAGTTTGGGAGCATATCTTGTGGGTATCTATACATAAATAGAGGCAGGGGTGCATACAGAGACATCGGTCAATCAGTCATACCAAACAACCTGCATGCCTCCCTCAGCATCCTCTTCTGCCTAAGGGTCAAACCCAGAATGTGTCTAAGCCTTCTTTCACATTTTCTCAATATCATGTTTAAACCACACCACAGTATTTTTAATCAGCTGCTCATAAAGTCAAAATCTCACTTACAAGAGATTAATTTATCCCATTGGAGTATTGCCCACACAAGGAGAGAGACTTTTTCATAGATTCATCCTGAGAGATAATGTGTGTCCTCAGAGGACACAATTAGCTTAGCTTAGGAGGACACAATCATGCATATTCTTTGTAACATCTTTAGTAGCTTATACCAGCTCTTCTTTGGCCCTGTCTCCTCAGAAGTGTATGTCTAAGATTCCATCATTTTTATCTCTGCAAAAAATTTCCTCTACAAAATTGTATTACAAAATGGAAAATCAAGTCTTGAAGATAAAACTGTAGAAGAGAGTGCCAGGATTAGAGATAATCAAATCCCACAGAACATTCCAGTCAAATACACTTTTCTTCTCTGCCTTAAATTCTCCTTACTCTCATCCTAGCAATAGAAGAAGACAGAAGAGAAATAAGTTTAAAGGCTTTTCCTCTTCCTAAGCTTTTACTGCAAGCTTTTAAAGAAACTTTATAACTTTCAATTGACAGCAGAGTTCTCTTTATTTGCTGTGCCCAATGGAATGTAAAAAAAGAACTACTGTATAAAATCCTGGTAGTTTCTTAAGTCAGATTATGTCCCGTAAATAAATAAATAAATAAATAAATAAAAATCTTAAGAAGACAGAAAAGGCTGATGCTCCAAGACCACATAAAAATCAGACATCATCATCAGGCATTTTCATCAATACTCTATATTTGCAGAGTTGTATTAAATAAGAGATGTATATGCATCCCTGTTGTGGTTTAACCCGGCTGGCAGCTAAACACCACACAGCCGTTCGCTCACCCTCCCCCCTCCCTCTCTGGGATGGGGGAGAGAAACGGGAAAGTGAAGCTTGTGAGTTGAGATAAAGACAGTTTATTAAGACAGGAAAATAATAATAACAATAATAATAATAACAATAATAATAGTATTAATAATAATAATGTGTACGAAACAAGTGATGCACAATGCAATTGCTCACCACCTGTTGACCGATGCCCAGCCTATCCCCGAGCAGCCGGCCCCCCACCCTGGCCAGCCACCCCTATATATTTTTTAGCATGACGTCAGATGGTATGGAATACCCCTTTGGCCAGTTTGGGTCAGCTGTCCTGGGTCTGTCCCCTACCAGCTCCTGCTGCACCCCTAGCCTGCTCACTGGCAGGACAGAGCGAGAAGCCGAAAAGTCCTTGGCTTGGTGTAAGCACTGCTCTGCAGCAATTAAAACATCAGCATGTTATCAGCGCTCTTCTCATCCTCATCCAAAACATAGCACCCTACCAGCTACTAGGAGGAAAATTAACTCTGTCCTAACTGAAACCAGGACAATCCCTAATTCAGAGGTACCTGTGTCTACACATTAGTTGTGCCTATGAAACATTGTCATGCAAAGTGGGTGACCATGACAAGTAAGGCTCTTTTCTGAGTGTACAGCATGCACTAGGACACCCCTGGACATCTCACAGGACTCTGAGAGTACATAGCCATAATAATGTGAACACATAAGGGTGAGCAAATACCAGGGCAGCTTGCTGTCTGCTTTGTGTCTGCCACTCAAAAAAAAGTTTGGATCAAATGATTCTTGAAGTTACTCTAACTACAACAATAAATCTAATGAAAATTTAATGGAGAGAGATGTGGGAAACACACTCATCCTAACTCTCACTTGATGTATAATGTTGCACCCTGCTATTCACTTTATATAATACAATTTAAAATTATGTGATGCATTCAAACATGACATTTCATTTTGGGATCAGAAATTTATATGGTCAAAATCTCAAACTAAAGCATACGTAAACACTAAAACCAATATCTACTATCATATTACTGGATTTCATCTCAAGCACCACAAACAAGGTGACAAACCTATTTCACTGTGTTCAACTAATACAGGAGTGTGAATCTTGTTTTAAAGAGTTGATGTATTCTCCAGAGCTCCTACAGCACAGAAGCTTTTAGTAAGGAGACACAAATTCATTCAGGCTACAATGATCAGAAAATGTGTAACAACACTTACTACAGCTCTGACACCCAGTAAGGGGTAGGGTTTTCCCACTCAGGCACACACCCCTACTAGCAGAGCCATGATGTTGCTGCAGTTTGGTTCAGTAACTGTATGAGCTTCTCTGGTCTGCAGGAGAAGACATAGTCACGCTGCTAAAGCTGCTTAGATATCACCCATCTATTCAGCTCTACTTTGGCCTTACGCATAAAATGTCACCCATTTGCAGACACAAACATGCTAGTTGTCAAACAAAATTTAATGGTGATGTCCTTGTGACAGAACTTACTGGAGCAGAGTCTCTAGTGGGAGACCCTTAGGAAGTATTTCCCAATAAAGAATTACTTCAGCAGGTCCAGAAGCTCCAAAATCCTGGAGTAGATGATGTAATCATTTCGCTAGGACATCAAAACAAGATACCTTTTACCTTCTCTCTCTCTCTCTCTCTCTCTCTCTTTAAAAAACAAAACAAAACAAAACAAAAAAAAAAAAAAACAAAAAAACTTCACTGAGTGATAGAGTGAGCATGTGTCTCAAAAGGTTTAATTATGGAAGGGAATTGGAAGCTGTGAAATTGTAATTGATTTTATTAATGCTTGGTAGTATTTAACAGCAGCATAAGTCTACATATATTCCTCTTTTTCAATCAATTATTGTTGCAGATTGTAAATCTATCAGTTATTGATCTTTACATTCTTATCCTAGAGACTTTTCTAGAAGTAATTGGAACTTCAAACAGACCAGTAGCAAGAAATAAACATAGTAAGTATACTGATGCTATTAGCCTGTCTAATTGTAAGTTTCTGAACTACACTGCTTTTTAATGGATTAAGTTTTAACCAAGCTGTCTGGAAAAACATTAAAGATTTAGCTGATTAGACACTAAGGAACAATGTACTTTCATTTTTATTTTAATTCTGCTAGTATAGTAGTATTCTTTACTGCTGCTATGTGTTGCCTCTTCCTATTATAAAACTTTGAATTTATTATAAGAACCATAGAATTTAATTAACGTAATTCTAGCAATGCTACAATATAACAATAAATAATGAATAAAAAAGCCTGTACAGATAAAAGTACCCTCAAGTCAAAGTAATGCACAAAAAGTAAAGAAATTTAAAAACACAATATACAGTTAAAGTAGAATTACAACCAAAATATTGCCATCTAAGTGTAAAAAATGGGAATGATTGTCTCTATATATCCCATCATGCTCAAAGAATTGCCAGATGATCAATAATTGCAAAGAAAGTGAGTAACTTTCTCCTTAATTGTGCTATGGATTTAAATCACTGAGGCCAGAAGGTTTGCAAGCTTTGAATTGGGTTCAGTATTTATACAGATAATGAGAATGTTCATGATTCTACCATAGAGAGTCAAAAGATTTTCAGGTGAGATACAAACCCAAGGGCTTCAGAGCAAAAATCAACCTAAAAGCAGGTGGGCTAGAAAACCTCACTGAGCTAGGAAATGGTAGTATTTTACTATTCGGTAGAAAAACATTCTCCCTAGTACAGTTTGAACTAATGCAAGCACTAAGCACCATAATTCTAACCACAAATATGCTATTTGTGTAATATGTAATTTTAGAAGCACTGTGTACATGCAGATTCACACACATATAGAAAACTTTTTACACCACCTCTCTTTAGAAGTACTAATTTCATTATGCTTATTGCAACAACTTCCAAATGAATAAGATACTGTAAACACAGCGAAGTTCCTCTGAAGGAATGGAATAGTAATGAAGTAAGACTCTCTTTTCATCTGTTTAGTCTCTACAGAACTAATGAAGACAGCAGTAGAAAAGCTATTCAGTTTCATCTACCATTAAAAGGGTAATATCTTACTATTTTATATCTTTGTTAGGCAACTCTGAATAATTAAAAAAAAAAAAAACTAAAAAACTATTCTTACACCACTGAACCACACTTGTAGGGAAGCCAAGTATTTGTTTCTATCAGTGGAATTTCCATGTTTCAGTTATCAGTACATGAAAAATAGGAAGATAACTAACTGATTCTAGCAGCTAGTCTTATCATATGGAAGCCAAGTATTTCTTTCCATGGGATGCCTGGTATTTGTGGCACAGCCAGCCTCCATTAAGTAACACCAAGACTACATGAGCCTTGACAGGTAGGTCTCACTTAAATCCCACTCTGATTTCTGAAAACTCTGTGATGCAATCCCATGTTCTTTGATCTCAGAACCCCAGGATGTCCTCTCAGCCACTATCTAGAATTATTATTTAGGAATAAGGCAATGGAGCTGAGCGACCTGAAGCACACTTTCACTAACAACAGCATCCTTAGAAACACACATAAATTTATATAAATTTATATTATTTTCTTTTTCTTGACTTATGCCCATTGTGTAACAATCTCTTTACTCACCACAGAAATACAGACACCTGTGATATGAAACAGTCATCCCTTTGGACTTTTAGTTTTCCCTCCATATTTTTAAATGCAAGTGCACAGGTTAATAATATGAAGAGCTTTACTTCGCTTTCTGCAAGTTTTTGACCCACACGAGAAATGTCATTTTTGATAGTGGCAGTGATTTTGTCATTTTTTCTTGGGGGATAGAGAGAGAAGGAGGGTTGGTGTTTGATTGTTCTTGTTTTGGAGCGGGGTTGGGTTGTTTGTGTGTGTGTGTGTTTGGTAGGGGGGTTGTAGGTATGAATCTGAAGGACCCTGACAGTAGAATATCTGCTTTTCTTGCTCCTATTAGCTTGTAAAGTTGCAAAACAATATCCTATAGAATTTCTTGTTATCTGCTAGCATTATTTATTTGAATTTAAATTAAATTTAAATTTAAATTGCAATTTAAAGTATTTTATGTGTGTATTTACTACAATTGCTATAATTAACTCTTTTAAATTACAGTGATTACAATGACATAAATTCAGCACATGTACACATAGCTCAAGGAGCAATATTACATTAATACGTGACACAAGTGTCTCAATGGCTGATATTTAAAAGTTTAAGGCAATTCACAAAATTTAAATAATAGGAAAGTGAGATACCTTTACAGATATTGCAAAATATCTTCTAAAGCAGAAGGAAAGCTATGAATAATTTTGAAATTCTGTCTTGCATCAAAAATCTATTGGTTTTCAGTACGTTTTTGATTCGAGACATAAGATGACAAGTATTTTGAGGAAAATCATAGTTGGCCCTGAAAATGAAGACATGAATCTTGTGTTCAGTTTTGCTAAATTTTTATTCATTAAAGCTATGTATATGAAGTTTTTATAAGCTGATGAATCCGCAGACTTTTTTTACCAGTTATTTCTAGTAAACAATATTGCAGCCCATTGCAGCCATTTCATCTTATTCACACTTTCTCAAAGTCTTATCGTTGGTAATACTGATTCACTGTAATGTACTAAAATAATTTTTTTTTTAAATTGAAATAATTTTTGCTAAGGAAATGCCATATAAACATATTTGCTGGAAAAGGATTTTTTGTTGTTGTTCTTATAACTGGTTTTTTTTGTTGTTGTTGTTTTGTTTTGTTTTTAATTAAATGGCAACAAATTCTGTTTCAGTTTTTTGGAACACAAACCTCCATGTAGAACTTGAAATATCACTTTCAAAGTCACTTTAAATATTTTAACTGAAATACAGATTGCAGTTGCTATACCATGCTAAATTTTAAAATAATATTTAGCCAAAAAAAATAGATTTCTTTATAGAAAGAAAATAACTTTTGCCTGATCTATCCACATTTCCAACTCTGTTTTATTTCTGTATTTCCAGACATGATATTCCATGAAACATACAGTATTATTAACCACTTAGAGGAATTAATATGTATTTGAAATACACAATTTATGAAGGCTCATATATACATTTGGAATGGTCTATTGTTTATGTGTTAGAAATGCTAATAATTTACCTTTAAAGTAAATACAGCAAATCTTTATTGGCCAATTCTCTTCATGCAACAATACACTATTAAATATATCCCTGCTGCATAAGTCTTTCATAAAGTGCTGAGCAGATCTCATGTTTGTATTCTCATCTGTTGTGTTTATTATTTAGAGTCTTCCAATTACTTGTTTTTTTCTGCTCTATTTTTTTCAATCAGTGCTGAATGCCTCAGTTCCTTTTCTTCTGAACCTCATTTCCCACATGTCAATGAAAACAGGACATTAAAATAGTGGTGTTTTGATTAAGTAAGAATATAAGTTTGAGCCTAAAACTACATTATGAGATTACACACAACTGTAGTGCATAGCTGTCTTTAATTGGTTTCCTTAAAGTTGAAACAAAAGATGTTATGTTTATGTTATTTACATTTTTCTTCCTAATTTATCAGAAGAGTTAAATTTGGTGATTTGGTGTCTCAACTGCTGGATGCACTGATGCCTGTGGTTAAACAGTTTATCAATTCAGCACAGATGTAGTAATGATAAAGTGTCATTTAAATCCTTGACTACAAAGAACTGCTGCAACAGTAAGCATAGACTAGACTGCTGCACTTAAGAACGAGTTAGGATTTGCCTAAAAGATTAGGTATGAAATTACAGTATTTGAGCTACTCTATACTGTTACCCTTCTTTTTCTCTGTTTCTTGTGAGTGCCCTTAATGAATTCTAAAGGCACGCTTATGAGGACTGGTGGAGATGAAGATTTATTTTTCTGTCCATAATGGGAACTGGCCACAAACAAGCTAATTTCAGGCTAAAAGTTAAACACAGGTTTTAGGGCAGGCAATAGCCAAGCTAAATAGCTTCATTAGTAAAGTATGCTCTTTATCTCTAAAACAATTGCCTAGTTTCCAGACTAGAGCTCACTCCCTCTGGCTAATTTGGTGCTCCTTGACATTATTATCTTCTAAACTAGCATGGTACAATGGATTTTCTTTGAATTAACTTACCCTTCTTTGAAGGTAGAAATACCTTACATTTTGCACACTTCAAGAGTGTCCAGGCACAGACACAGAGACTAGCTCAGTGTAGGTAGTTTCCAGCAAATTCTCACCTTGATTTCCTGAGAACTAATTTCCCATGTAGACAAGTCCTGACAGACTGACAAGATATCAGCAATTTGTAGAAGTTGTTCTCAACTACCCTCACTGCAGAAATTAAAAGTAGCAATGACTCAGTAATTCACAGGCTTATTATACTATGAAGTAACTCATTAAAGGTTTTAAGACTGTAACAATGGTGTCATGTTACTGTTAAATCTGCTCAAAATCTTATGAATAATCAAATTTGCATGTTCACTGTTTTGCATGGAGTATAACACACATAAGAAGGGTAGGAATCCAAAAATGCAGACAGTCTTTTCCTTTCTGGAAATTTCAGAATCTTGTCTAATTTTTCTTTCTTACACACTGTGAATATTAAGGATATATATATATATATATATATTTTTTTTTTTTCCCCAGATAATGCTATATGAAATGGCCCTTGCACTTGCATTTGTCAATGGCACGTGCATGGAAAGTCATTGTTCTACTTTCTGCAAGAAATCACTTACCTTTTATGATTTTATTGTTGCATCCATTCACTACCATCTCCTGAATTGAATTCAGGCTCTTAATTCTCACTTCTTAAGACAGCGTAATGTGACAGTCATGTTAAATTGCATGCACACTCTTCTTGTTTCCTGTTGAGCTTTTTGTTTTGCCTTTTTTTTTTTTTCTCTCCTCTTTTTATCCTCTTTTTATCGTCTACTCTACAGTTAGACCATGCTCAGCTGATACTGGAGCAGTAGCACAAAAGCGCTGGATAGGGCTGTTTCTACACATGTGGAACGTATTCACAAAGCAGTGTTGCTATCATTTGTATTACAGTAGTTACTGGAAATCCCAGAGGAAATTGGTACCCTACCAAGCACTGGAAAGAACAACAGCTGGTTACCATCATGGCACTGGAAAGAGAAAAAGCACAAAGGGTTGAAAGGTTTATAGAGACACAAAAAGCTGGAATGTCACACAACAGATCAATGGCCTAATCAGGAGCTGATCCTTGACTGATTGTGTACTAAAGCTGGGTAATATTACCTTTCTGTATTTAGCAGCAATAACTTAAGACAGGACTGGATTTTGTGAGTCCTGAAGCTAAGAACTCCAGAGATTTTAAGACATTTGAGGAGCTTGGCAGACATAATATTTTTATGACTTCTGTACTCTCCATTCTTATCTTTGAAAACTATTTTTTTTTTCTGCTTAAAACGTGCTTCTGGATGTTTTCCCATTCCCTTTTTTACTCCCCAGAAACTACTGCTAAAAATCCTGAGTGCATATAAAAGTACCTTTCTAGACTCCACTGCAACACAGCTATTCACTGTAACACAACTACTAAAGGTTGGAAAAGATAATCTTAGAGGTCTTTTCCAACCTGAATGATTCCATGATTCTGTACTCTTGAGAATGAGGATTTCTAATATTGAGTAAATGGTGAAAAACACTGAGGGAAAAAAGAAACCAATGAGCTGAAAAAGTTATGACTGGATTACTGCCATAAAAAACAAGTTCACTTTATAGTGAGCTAAACTGGTTATATGTTGAGATCCTGTTTATTTAGTACATCTAATTACAAGCCTTACCGAAAAAAAAAAAACAGGCAGCAAACAACTAACCAACCCCTCCCCCCTCCTCCTCCCCCCCATCATCTACATTTACAGAAACAGATCTTCATTTCTGGTGAGCTCCGAAACATATACAAGACCAACAGGTGAGTTTGTGTTGAAATTATCCCTGAATGATTCCTTTAGGGAGTCATTACTTAATTGTTTGGAAGTCGAATGGCTGTCTCTTCCACTTTAGCTAAAGCCAGGACCTCAATGTTATGTCCCAAGAGAAAAGCCATTAGAATACACAGGGGAATATCATGCCATATGGGCCCATAAATAATTTTAAGAGAATGGCAAATTTGCTCATTCTGTCTATGCAGGAGCAGCCAACCAATATTTTTAACCCCCAGAATGAGATTTCCAGTTCATGCAACATTGTGCTCTATATTCTTTTTGAAATAACCTTTATTTCCCTTGTGCTCCATGGAGTCAGGGCATGGATGCATTTGAAAGGAGAGGTGATTTGTGATCACCTTTTGGGGAGAGACTCTTTATCAGAGTGTAGTGATAGGACAAGGAGTAGTGGCTTTAAACTAAAGAGGGTAGATTTAGTTTAAGGAAGAAATTCTTTACTCAGAGGGTAGTGAGGTGCAGGTTGCCCAGAGATGGGCTGCCCCATCCCTGGAGGTGTTTAAGGCCAGGTTGGATGGGGCTTTGAGCAACCCAGTCTAGTGGAATGGCAGAGGAGGTTGGAATTGGATGATCTTCCCTTCCAACCCAAAACATTCTATGATGTCACTGTAAAATGAAGAGCAACTGGATGAGCAATTTCTTGTCAGAGTTTTAAGGATATAGAATCCACAGATAATATTCATAAGCAAGAAATGTCTGCAAGACATTTTTTCCAACATATTTTCCAACATCTTTTTTTCTCTGCAAGACATTTCTGCAGACTTTTATGTAAATATGTAGCTTATAGAATCATGGAATAATTTATCTTGGAAGGGACAAGGGACCTTTTATAGAACTGCAGAATCATGGAATATCCTGATTTGGAAGGACCCACAAGGATCAGCAAGTCCAGCTCCAAGGTCCACACAAAACCACCCAAAAATCAAACCATATTTCTGAGAGTGTTGTCCAAACACCTCTTGAACTCCATCAGGCTCGGTGCCACTTCCCTGGGGAGCCTGTTTCAGTGCCTGACCACCCTCTTAGTGAAGAACCTTTTCCTAACATCCAATCTGTACCTCCCCTGTTGCCACGTCATGCCATTCCCTCGGGTCCTATTGCTTGTTACCAGAGATGGGTGAGAGAGGTCGCTTGCCTCTCCAATCCCCCTTGTGAGGAAGCTGTAGCAAGCTGTAGGCCGCTATGGGGTCTCACCTCAGTTTCCTCTTCTCAAGGCTGAACAATCCAAGTGACTTCAACTGCCCCTTATACTTCTTCCCCTCTAAGCCCTTCACCATCTTGCAGCCTTCCTTTGAGCACTAATAGTTTTGTCTTCTTCTTAGATTGTGGTGCTGAAAACTGTACTAGAGGTGAGGCCGCACCAGCATAGAGTATAGTGGGACAATAACTTCCCTCAGCTTCCTAGGAATGATGTGCTTGATGCACCTCAGGACACAGTTGACCCTTTTGGCTTCAGGGCACACTGTTGACTCCTATTCAACTTTCTGTCAACCAGAACCCCCAGATCCCTTTCTGCTGGGCTGCTCTCCAGCCTGTCATCCCCTAGTCTGCTACGTATGTATGTCCAGGACTGTCCAGGTGCAGAATCCGTCACTTGCTTTTGTTAAACTTCATGCACTTGGTGACTACCCAGCCCTCTAACATGTCAAGGTCTCTCTGCAAGGCCTTTCTAGTCCCATTCACCTTTGAATGTCTTCTAGCACAAACCAGTGCTCATAGCAGGCCCAGCTTTGATATCAGAACACGTTGCTTATGGCTTTGCTCAGTAGAGTTTACCATTTCATTGTCTGAGACCACAATGCTTACCATATTTAAAATGGGTATTTTGTAGAAAGTATTACTTCTCTGTACTGATTTCAAGAATACAGAGAACATCTGCTATCTTAAAATATTCTTTTAAGGGTGGCGATCTTAAAGCTTTTGAATTTGGAATGGCTGTGGTCGTAAATAAAGACAAACATGGCTGTAAACAAAATTTATGATAGTATGTGTTGGGGTCAACAGGAGGTCAGGCTACCATCAGTTTAGGTCACCTGAAGATTTCTCATATTTATCTTGGCACTCTAAGGCATCAAGGAGCCTTTCTGCTTGCCCAGAAAATATTTCCCAGGAGGTCCTTTCCTTATGGTTTCTTAACAGTGCAGGAATTAGAGGATAGTAATAAATCATGAGTTTGTTTGTTTTTCATTTTGCTTTTCCTTTTCACTTCCTTCCTTCCTTCCTTCCTTCCTTCCTTCCTTCCTTCCTTCCTTCCTTCCTTCCTTCCTTCCTTCCTTCCTTCCTTCCTTCCTTCCTTCCTTCCTTCCTTCCTTCCTTCCTTCCTTCCTTCCTTCCTTCCTTCCTTCCTTCCTTCCTTCTTCTTTTCTGTATTAAAGAAGCATTATGGACTTTCTAAAGCATAGATGAGCAGTCTTGAGTCCCTATTTTCATGAGTGAAGACTAACACACACAAAATACAAGGAAACTTATCCAATTGTCATGAATTCCACAGAGGTGAGGCAGAGCATATCTCTGCAAGGGAGAGGACTTACTGGAATATTCTGTTGACATTGCCTCTTTCTGGGTACAGAGAGGGGCAGAAATGACCACATCTACAGAAGTGCTGAGAGAGAATGAGTGTTAAAATTCATCTTGACTGGTTTGATCAATGAAAGTGGGACTGGAGTTTGAATGTAGAATCTAAAACTAGAATTTTGAGAGTGGGAAATTAATAGCTAGTAATTTAATAGTCTGTCCTGGTTCCAGTTAGGACAGAGTTAAGTAGCTCATAGTAGCTGGTAGGGTGCTATGTTTTGGATTAGGATGAGAAGAGCGCTGATAACATACTGATGTTTTAATTGTTGCAGAGCAGTGTTTACACCAGGCCAAGGACTTTTCGGCTTCTTGCTCTGTCCTGCCAGCGAGCAGGCTGGGGGTGCAGCAGGAGCTGGTAGGGGACAGACCCAGGACAGCTGACCCAAACTGGCCAAAGGGGTATTCCATACCATCTGACGTCATGCTAAACAATATATAAGGGTGGCTGGCTGGGGTGGGGGGGCCAGCTGCTCGGGAATAGGCTGGGCATCGGTCAGCGGGTGGTGAGCAATTGCATTGTGCATCACTTGTTTTCTTACACATTATTATTGTTAATACTATTATCATTATCACTATTATTATTATAATTGTTATTATTATATTCCTTATATTCCTTATATTCCTGTCTTAATAAACTGTCTTTATCTCAACTCACCGGCTTCACTTTCCCGTTTCTCTCCCCCATCCCAGAGAGGGAGGGGGGAGGGTGAGCGAATGGCTGTGTGGTGTTTAGCTGCCAGCCGGGTTAAACCACAACATAGTCTTTTGATACTTTTAATAAATACATTGTTATAAATAAATTTGCAATGACAAATTAATATTTGTAATAGTTGTTATTAATATATATATTGATTAGATTTTTCATTATGGAAGACTAACATTTATGAGATTCTAGTATGATTACTTTGAAAAAAAGATTCTCAAAATGAGATGCTGTCTATTAAGAGAACAAATCCTTATCAGCAAAATGATGTTTAAATACACGATGAACTTAGCTCTAAACATAAAAACACTTCATAACTAGTGACTATTACAAGAAACTAGTAACAAATTCTTGGCTGTGAGCAAAACTATCTAAAAGAAAAAGGTTTAAGAAGAAAAAGTAATGGATAATATGATCCACTTGAAATGGTAGGTAAGGAGTAGTTTTAATAGTTTTACTGCTAAATGCTCAAGAACCAGCAAGAAATAAATTTGCAGAAAGTTGGGAGTAAATATTACAGGTTGACTTTACAGTATAAAATCGATTTTCCTAAAGGTGGGGTGACCATTTTACAATGTTTATTCATCTACAGCTGCCTTCTAAATTGATACAGCAGTAGAGAAAAGATAGAGTTCAAAAGGTTGTCTGGATCTTCTTTTATTCTCTCTATTTTAAGGTATTTATGGAAACTGTCACTGACAATACAAAGAAGCTTTTTCTCTGGGTATGTCTGTGGCTTGTTTTGGCTATTTCTAGATTGTGTGGAGAGAAAAGCAATTCATCAGTACTTTTTAACAGAATAATTATTGAAGGCTAGTCAAAGAAAAAAGAAAGGCTTTGAATAAAGTGAGACATTCCTTAAAGGTAGAGGATTTGGTCAAGTATGAAAGGAAGCAATCTTCGGCTCAAAAGGTTATTAGAAGATCTAAGAAGCCCTGCTGCCAAAGTCTCTGTAGCACTATTAATAAACATACTTCAGTGGGTAAAATATGAAAAAAGATTATACGGATCAATGTAAGAGAGCACAGATCCTTTGCAATACCTTGTTTAATTAAAAGTGGAATTACTCATGATTCTAATGCATTGAAGTTGAACATGGAGAAGGTTTCACTTAATGATATTAAAAGCACAATGATACGAAGTAGATTTTGTTAGTGTGAGGAATGCTTTTTTAAAGAGATGTTTCATGTTGGCCTTTAAGACAGGAGTGAGGAAGCTCTGCAATTCTATATCTGGTTAGTGAATTTGAAGAGGAGGTATTATTTTGTTTTGAGATCTCTTGCCTTAACTGGTTTAATAGGACTTACAGAGTGTGTTTAATAATGCGAGTGGCAACAGCATTTGTTAACATTTTTAAGCTTATTTGAAGCCAGAGGCAGATTTCATCTGTTTCAAAGTCTTATGTAGCTACAACAGCTATATGAAAGATCCATAATACAGCAGACATGAGGAATATTTCATTAGATTTTATCTTTGTTACCAGTAGAAAACTTCACCTAAATCTATGATATTGTGAGATGACTCTTGGACAAATGCTGGTTATATGTGAATAAACTAGAAGGAGTGGGGAACATGGGAGTTTCCTAAATAGAATCCAATTATGTGATTGTTTACTATGTTTGTTTTGGCAGTGATTTGACTAAGCCTGAATCTATGCTTAAAACTGGAAATGCCAGGTAAAACTTCAAGGATATTAAATCCACATAAAATGAAATGAGAAGTGTCTGAGAAAATGCAAAAGTCAAAATTCAAGAAAAATTAGAGGAAAATAGTTCTGACTTCTGAAACTGAGGTTTATATATATTCAGTTGTGCTGACAGGAAGCTTGCTATAAACAGAAGCTCTTATAGATAACAATGGAAAGGAAGGCTTCCTCTATTAAGTGTGCGTATATTGTATATACATATATATACACACTGAGATCTGTGTGTGCTTGAATCAAACAGGGTCTACACCCACTCTCACAGTAGGATGAGCAGATTTTCTCTCTATCTAGCCAACCAGTTGCTCAAAACAGAAAGCTTCAGCCTCCTCTTCCATGAACCTAACACTGTAAAGTGCAATGGGTTTTGATGGACAGTCATTGTATATAAGAGAAAGGTGAGGCTTAATGGAACCATTAACAATAAGGGAACTTTACATATGTGTGGGATTAATTTGATGAATTATGGATAACCTCATCGAAACCAGTTGTCTCTACTCCCTTTATAGTCAGTCAATGGAGAGCAATGAACAGCTGTAGAACATGATTCATCTCATGCTAAAGTAGATGGCTAAAGTAGAATCACATCACCAGTGCCATAATTATTTCCCCCCACTATCTAAAAGGAAGTCTAGGAGGAGGATGTTAAGGATGAATGTTTGCATTAAAAATGCCTTAATTTAGGTAAGATTAAGCTTCTGCCTCCCTGAGGGTGAGGTTCAAAGAGATTATGTTGTTATTGGTAATTTTTGCAAATACTCAGAAGTACAAGTCAGGCAGACAGCACAAAGTAAGCTATAACTGTGTAGATTTGCATATGCTGATCTGTCCTTCTGCCTGGGTTTTTATGTTCTTGTGTATATGATCACTTTTTCTTCTTACTCTTTCAAATGTGTATTTCTGTATTCATTTGTACAAACGACTCCTTCCGTATGGATTTACTTGGCTTTGTACACCCCTGTGTGTACCATGTGTGCCATTGTCCTCATCCCCCCATCTCTTTTGTAGCCATTTCCCCTACCCTGAAAGAAGTTACACTGAACAATGTTCACATTGGTAAAAAACAAAAACAACAACACCAAAAAACACCCTAAGCAGATTTAAAATTGGCAGCATCTAGCCTTGAGAAAACTGTTCTTTCACTCTTATCCACAGTATGCCCCTAATGCATTGTGTGAAACTAAAGTAGGGTGACCATTCAGGATAAAATAAGAAAAGAACAAATTCAAATCTCAGGTAAATTAAATCATTTCAAAATGGGATCATCTGAGGATTTACATTCCAGTATACTCAGGAGACTGGCTGAAGTAATCTTAGAGCCATTAGACATAGATGGATGGATGGATGGATGGATAGATAGATAGATAGTTAGATAGATAGATAGATTGATTTTTGATTTTTTTCCCGAGAAATTGTTGAAGTCAGAAGAATTTCCAAAGACTGGTAGGCCAGGCAACTGTAGTCCAGTTATCCTAACTTCAGTTCCTGGAAAAAATCAGGAATGTTTCATCAGAGGAAAAAAATAAGTTACTAAAAGACCACAAGTAGGTGAAAAGCATCCAAGATGTTATTGTCAAAAGCATGTTGCTTTAGAAGATGATTTACTTTAATGAGAGGGCAGTAATTCTTGTGCTTACATTACTGTCTCAGGCTTTACACTGTCTCAGATGGTACAACCATAACAAATAGATAAAATGTAGTTTAGAAAAGAATCTACTGTAAACTGGATGCATAAAGATATGGAGAAAAATACTCCAAAAGTAATTATCAGTAGCCCACATTTCTAACTAGACACATGATGGGGCCTAAGATATGTTTGGTATTATTTGTTATTTTCAGTAGATGATGGAGTAGAGAGTACAAATATTACATTACATGAAACATGGTAAGTCAAATTGGGAAAGGCTACCAGGTTAGAATTTCGTCTATCTCGACATATAGGAAAATGGGTCCACAAAACAGGAAGTTTCACATGCACAAGTGAAAACCTTGTACTTTCTCAAGAATAACTGCACAAATAAGACAGGGAGTAGAAGAGTGAGCAGCAGTTCTCTAGAAGTAGATCAGAGAATCAGAGAGAGGCAGATGACAACAGTAACTCAGAGGTTGTGAACCAGAGTGCAAGTCCTTTTCACTTTCCGGTGACATTTCACTGTTGACAAAATGATAGTTAAAAAAAAAAAAAGGCTATGTAGAACTCTAATTTGTGCAGTGTCTTCATATGTGGATGGAAAAAAAATGGACAAGAACCTTTGAAATAAAGTACTGCTATATTTATGCATCTTTTAAATCAATATAACAGTGTTCTGGCTAGGTATTGGCTACGTATTTAATTTAGCTTTCTTTCCTTTCCTTTTGTGTGCTGTTTGGTTTTGAGTCTTAAAATAGAACACTCTAATTATAATCTACTATAAGCTCTCTTACTATAGACCAAATGCAATTTTCTTCCACTTCAATTTGTTAATTCAGCCAAAACAAAATGCATAGAAGATCCCCTGGTAGTTTTCTGTTGTACAAGGTGATGGGTTATGAAAATACGGAGACCAGGCTTACTCAGCCAGGTAGGATACCCAGTGTAGCAACTAAGTTTAAGAAAACAATAAATAATGTAATTCCTAGGCTTGCCAATGAGATGTTAGGTAACTGCTGTCCTAAGATTGTTATAGCAATAATTGTAGGTACATGGGGAGTAATACATAAGACCCCAAACCATTCTTTTCATAAGAAGGACCAATTTGTTGCTTCATTAAATCAAACCAAGCAACAAAACAATATACGTTACATATGGGAAGAGTAGCTTCTTTCTTCACAGCCTCGTTGGCCAGGTTCCCAATTGCAAGGTAAGGGGGATAACTTGCATGATGGTTCTTCATCATTCATCCCCCACCCTGCTTCTACTTAAACTCCCTTCTTATAAAGCATTTGCTTCCATTAATTCCAACATTATTTAGAGAAGAGGATACTGAGACTTCAAGGGGAGCAGAGGGGGAAGCACTGCTCTCCTCTCTGGTGACCAGGACCCAAGGGAATGGCATGATGCTGTGACAGGAGAAGTTCTGGTTGGATATCAGGAAAAGGTTTGTCACTGAGAGGGTGGCTGGGCACTGGAACAGGATCACCAGGGCAGTGGTCACGGCACCAAGCCTGCCAGAGTTCAAGAGTGTTTGGACAATGCTTTCAGAAATATGGTTTGATTTTTGGGTGGTCCTGTGTGGAGCCAGGAGCTGGACTCAATGATCCTTGTGGGTCCCTTCCAACTCAGGATATTCTAAGATTCTATGATTTTTAACTTGCAGTTGACTGCATTTCAATATCCTTGACAAGAAAAAATACAATCAAAATTATAATCTATTTACCTTTTAATTTCTTTCTTGATAAAATTATGTCTCTCTATATAACATATATAACATATTGTTTGCAATAGTATCATTCATGTCTTTGTTTCATACTGTCTCATCCACAGTGATGAGGGATCTGACAGAAAACATCTATTAGTATGTGAGTGGAACATTCTTTATATTTTTTTTCCTTTTTCCCCACATTTTGAAGCATCTGAAATGCTTTGAAAGCTGTGGACAGCCCAATGAAATGCTGTTTTTATAGCTATTTCAAAAGGAAAGTCATGAGGGTTTGGGGGTAGAAGGTCTGCTGGCGGTGGAGATCTATGTCAGATGAAAGGTGCCAGATCATCTTGACTTTGTCCAGACTGCCTACCATGAATCATGTCTTGCATTACTTGCAAGAGTGTTTGCTAGGTGGCACAGGATAAAGCCATGCCAGGGAAGATGGTAAAAATGAAATAGTAAGTAATAGTAAGTAATTCTAAAAAACACCTTAGCCATGTTTTTATTTAGCAGTAACCCAGGAAACAGCAGACATCTAATTCTGAATTTGAAATTGAAGGTATTGTCCCACCTTGCGAACAGACAACAATGTATATTGTGGTACATGCATTTATGATGTTACTGAACATATGTGATGTGGAATGTTGAAGAGAGGAGAGTGGATGCATCTCAACAGAAATAATTAAAATCCTTTATTGTGGGTTTTGTTTGTTTTAATAAACCAGAAGTTTAGTCTACCAGTACCCAGAGCTGGGACATAGTCCAATTAGGACAAAGATAACTTAAAATCGCATGTTACATAACTATATCCATCTATCCATGGCAAACATTTCAGAGCAAATATGTTGATTTTATACACACATGCTTTGCTACCTACCAGTATTTAAATTATTAAATTTAATTTGATACAGAGTGAAACAGAGAGTGAATACAGAATTGCTATTAAGCATGTAGCAGAAAGAAGGGAAAATTAAAAATCTTATCTTAACATAAATCCCACTGTCTTAAATAGTGTCTAGATCTGTAATACAAAGGCAGAAGAAAGCTTCCTTTTTTTATTCCATACTGGGATCTCTGCTGACTGTCAGACTTCATGCCTTATGCCAGAGTTTTGTTCTGGGTGTTTTCTCCCTGCCACAGTAGAAGAGCTGCACTTTAACTAAACTCTTGCACAATTATTTCAAAGAATGAAACAGAATTTCAATTACTTACACACTGTATTTTCAGAGTGGCTAACTGTGTATTCAGTTGGAGACATTAAATAGATACAACCACATCTAAGAAGAATGCTTTTTCCTGTGACCTCAGCCGTCAGAAGAAGAAAAACACAGCTGGGAGCAGTATCACAAAGCAGACGACCTAGAGGAAGAGAAGGCTGCAAGCTGTGCCTCGGTAGGGCATGGACAGCTGCAGAAATGGAGCTGCAAAGCAGCCGGTTGGAGAAAGCCAAGCCAAGCAGTAGCGTCGCTATGATAAAGCTGTGGGAAGCTTTTTGAAGCCCTGACGTGACTCCCCAAGCAGTGTGGTCAATTGAAAGAGAAGCACTGCCCAGGGCACGGTGGCCTGTGGAAGCTCTGGGGAGGAGAGGTAAAGCATGTGCATGCCAAAGGGCAGGAGGCAGCTGAGCTATAACAGGCATTGAGAGAAATCACTAACTGCTTGCTGACCCAAATGGCAAAGAAGCGAAGCCAGGGCTGTGCTCAAACTTAGGGTAAGGAAAGGTTAGTAAGCCATTTATCCAGCTGGTATGAATGGCATGTGGATGCTATGGGATTACAAGAAAGGAAGGAAACTGCGATATATATACATATGTGTATATATATATATATAACTTTTTTTTTTTTTTTGGTTGGGGAGTATATTTCCACAGGCAATTATTAGAGACAGGATAGGGAGACCGAATACATGTCTGGGAGGAAACATGTCAAGACTGAGCAGGGCAGTATGCTAAAATGAAACTGTGTCCCTCTTAATATCATCAGATAATGAGACCTAGTGCTGAGCTGACAGCTAAAATCCAATCACAAAACATAGCAAACCTGCCAGGCTGGCTTTCTCCTGTTATTTGATGCAACGATCTTTCTTATACCTGTGAAGAAAAAAAGGAGAAATGCAGAATGCCTTGGGGATCTGAATGGACATAATCAAAAAGACCCTCCATATGGCAAATATGTATTTGGACTAGCCAAGCTTTGATAGTTGAAATTGTACAGAGATCCATGGCTGACTTTAGACTCTAACCAATCTAACCACAGACATATAACCATAGTCAGTCTGACCATGAAAAGGGTCAAATCTAATCTAGTGGAGAAATTCACCGTTATTACAACAATTCAAACAAGAAGTTGTAGCTATTCATTCTCCTGTAGTCCCATCCCTGCTGATTTCTCAGCCTCATTTACTGTATAAACCATTCAAAGCATACCACTTTATTTTTTTTTCCTGTACAGTACTGCATTGATATGACAATCTGAGAGAAACAATAAAAATAATATATAAAGGAAAAAATATGAACACCTTGAAATGTTGTAAAAGCCTTTAAAATTGTAAAGAATATTATTATCTTTCTAACACAGGTGAAAAACTAGAGGAGTTGAAGTGATTGGCAATATTCTACAGCCATAGATTTGAATAAAAATCATATTGAATGTTGCTGCAGTAAATACTTCAAAAGCTTCCACAAAGTCATGGAATGGTCTTATTTCAGACTGGTTAAGTAGATGTGCATGTTACAAGAGCTACTGCTAAAAATTAGCACTAATTGACAGCTCTGGGTTATGTTCTTGATTATCCAACAGAAGAGTGGGCAGAAAAAATACCGTCCCATACTAGTTGCTATGTCACTCATGGGCCACACAGGACACTGTAGATGGATGACATTTGAATGACTTCTGTCTACTTACATATCATTTGGAAATCTTTCAGCTGAAGTTTTGAAAGGTCACTCTTCAGAATAGAAAAACTAAAGGCTGGGTAGACTAGATAGTAGCTTTCCCCAGATCTCTATTTTTTCTTTATTTTTTGTTAAAAGGTATATGAAAATGAAACATTCCTTGTTGTCTCTGCCTCAGATTTATTAATTTTTATTGCACTTTTTCCACTAAATAGAATCACAGAATGGTTTGAGTTGGAAAGGACCATAAAGATCATTTAATTCCAACCCCCCTGCCATGGGCAGGGACAATTCCTGCTAGATCAGGTTGCTCAAAGCCCCATTCAACCTGGCCTTGAACACTTCCAGGGATGGGGCACCACAGCTTTTCTGGACAGCCTGTGCCAGTGCCTCATCACCCTAAGATTAAAGAATTTCTTCCTAATATCTAATCTAAACCTACCCTCTTTTAGTTTAAAGCCATTACCCCTTGTCCTATCACTACACTCCCTGACAGAGCCTCTCCCCAGCTTTCCTGTAGGGTCTGTTTTAGGTACTGGAAGTCTCCAGGTTCCCTGGAGAAACAAGTAGTCACAAAGTCTGACTTGACCTTTTAGAGTGGGCTGTTTGAATATGGTCTGGTTTCTTAGTATCAAATACAGAACTTCTGCATCCCAACTGAAGCATTATTTGTTAAGCTGTCTGCAGTTCTTTTTCTGACATGAAGGTTGAGGGTGACATTAACATGGACATCCTCCTTCAGTGTTTCTTACTGGTTAGCTTACATAATCTCTGGCTCTACATGCTGGTTTCTGAATCACATTCATATGCAGTTCACTTTATGTACAGATTTTGCAGGGAGACAATAGGATTAACTCAGATCCATGGATTTTTCCTTGCTGATTATGCACTTATGTCAGTTAATGGGTCTTGGTTGCGATGTCTCCTGGTGCACTGGATTTCACTGAAAAGCAAACAATTATTCTCCTCATCTTCAGATCTTATATGGCTTCTTTAATTGTCTAAACAGCTATGAATTAAAATCAGATTCTCATGTTTAGTAGCTTGTTTTGCAGCACTGAAGCTAGCAGTGGTCACTGCTTCTGCCATTGGCTTTTTTAAATTTCTATTTTCATTCTTCCAGGTACCATATTATCAGTCAAACTTCAAATATTAAATATATGTATTTGGGTTTTTATCCAATATATAAGTGTGCAATACATTTAACTGCACCTCATATTCCAATATGTTATCAAGTAAGGAATTGAATTTACCCCTTACCCTAGGGAATTCTTGCAAAGCGAGGTTGTAGCATATTTGGGGGTTCTCAACTGATGGCTGTGTTTCAACAAAACGTTGAAAAAAAAACTTTTTAGAAGCAGCCTTCACACTTAAATGGTGCAGTGAGTCAATCTGCTCTTGTACAACTTTGGAAATGGAAAAGTCCCTTTCATTCCCATACTGAAAAATAAATGGCAAAACTGATATGTGTTGTAGTTGAAGTCATGTTTAGGGAAAAAATCCACTCTGGATGATGTAATCTAGTGTTACATCTAATGAATAATGACAGGGGAAGCCATGCCAAGACCATACTGAAACAGCTGAGCAAGGCAGCCAATGTTTCAGCAGTCTGTCTTTATTAGCATGTATCCTACTGAAAAGTATTCTTCTGTAGTAATATATATTGTCTCTTTTGCTATGTATATATATATATATGAGTGCTTATTTATTTATTTTTGTAACACAAAATGGATAAATGTAAGCAAGGCTGAACTCTGATTTTACTGGGAATGCAACGAAACATCCAGAGTGCTTACTACTTAATTATGATTGCTGATTATGAATTAAAAAAAAAAAAATAGCCAACAAAACATCAATTTAAGTAATTTTTTTCAGAGGAAAATCTTTTATAGATCATATATTCTGGGTCCAAAAACTATTGCAAACTTCTGAAAAGTTCTGCATATTATCATAACTTCTGAAGAGAATTGGAAAAAAAATAAATAGAATTGCTCATAAACTTGCCTGTGAAAAGAATACAGCCAAAGAAGACTGCTTAGCAGTGGAGACACGCATTTTATAAGTGACAAATAATTACTATAAATTTTCTACAGTGATCTGAAGAACATTTAATCATGTCCGTAATCCGTATGCAAAAGAATCAGCCTTTTCACAGGTTATGCATTAGGCTTTCCACAGCTTTATTATTGTTTTTATTATTATTATTATTATTATTATTATTATTATTATTATTACTATTTTGCCTTAAAGTCAAAAGAACAACTGACCACACTGTTTTATACTTGTGGGTGTGCTTGGAGAAGGTGCCAATGCTGTTGGCAGTGTGGAGCTGCAGGGGCAGCCTCTGTGAGGAGAGGTCAGGGCTGCCCCATGCCGGACACAGCCACTTCCAGCCAGCTCCAATGGCCCCACCACAAGGCATGGCTGGGCCCAGCATCCAAAATGGTAGTGCCTCTGGGAAACATATGTAAGCAAGGGCAAAATGCAGCACTAGTAGAGAGGAGTGAGGAAAAAAAACATGTCATAAACAGCCTTTCAGACACCAAGGTCAGAGAAGAAAGAAGGGGAAGAGATGTTCCAGGCACCTGAGCCCTACAACCCCCCAAGAGCCCCCTCAGGAACAGGGGAAAAGTGTGATGGTCAAGGGGCAGAGGAGAGGAGTCGTTATGGACTGACCACAACCTCCCATTCGCCATCCCACTTGCACTGCTTGAGGTGGGGGATAAGGAGTTGGAAACGAAGACTGGAGTTGAGCATTAAGGACAAAAAGAGGAGGAGATGGTAGGAAGGTGTTGTCTTAACTTATGTATTTATTTATTTTTCATTAGCTGTATCTATTTTAATTGGCAATAAATTCTTCCCAAGTTGAGTCTGTTTTGCCTGTGAAGGTAATTGTTATGTGATCTCCTTTTCTTTCACAGAATCATGGAACGGTTTGGGTTAAAAGTGACCTGAAAGATCATTTAGTTCCAACCCACCTGCTATGGGCAGGGACACCTTCCACAAGATCAAGTTGCCCGAAGCTTTTTCATCTTATTTTCTCTAGTTGTCCAGTTGAGGAGGCAGTGGGACAGTGGCTGGGTGGGCATCTGGAGCTATGCCAAGGTCAACCCACCATAGCAGGTATTTCTTTAACTGAATATTTCAAATCTGTGTATTTTTAAAAATACCAGCTTGCACAGAAGAATCTCTGAAGAGAGATTATTCCCCAGACTACATGCCAGGGTACAGAAGTAGAAAGGCATACACAGAAATATATATAAAGCACCTCTTGTTCTGAGTGATTTTCACTGATAGTATGTAAGACCTGAAAATGGATGAAGAATGTGTCATCGTGCTCAGCTCAGCCAGAGGATAAGGGTTTAAAGCAATCTGGAGGTTAGGACAGAAGCAAAATACATGAATAGATGTAGAATCATTTAGGTTAGAAAAGACCTCTAAGACATATGCATTATGCACCCAAATAGCTTTTTCTGTATTTCTTATTCAGAAATCTACTTAAAATCATACCCTTTTTGACTGGAACTGGAAATCCTTTCTGTACTGAACTGACATTAAAACACTACAGTTCATGAGTACTGACTGTGGAAGTTAATGTCAGTTTACTGCTCATCCCAAGCAGGAGTGGGAAGACTAACCAACGTGGCCAACAGGCAAAAACAGGTGTACTTTAAAACTGTTCCGACATAATCTGGCACATTTGAAGCAGTGTTTTAGCCAAAGCTTTGCACTGCACTGGTTATCATAATGTCAGATATGCTAGCCTAAATCTTGACAAGCTTTCCCACATATATTCATCTAACAGTATTAGGAAAAAAAAAAAAGTTCTACCATCAAAATACCATACAAAGGACTTGTGTTTTTACACTTGCCTATTAAGGTCACAGAATCACAGTGTACTGTGTACTTCAAGGAGATGAAATAACATAAATGTCTATCTGGAATCCAAACAGAAAGCAAAAAGGTAGCTTTTAAACTGAAATAAAAATAATAAAAAAAAATCTTGGTAAAATGTTAGTGTATTGATGACTGAGGGATATCACTCACTAATAAGCAAAGGGAAAGGTTCCAAAAGCAAGGCTGTGTTGAGAAGATGATGTTCTCATTTACAAGCATTCTGGCCTCTGTTCGTTTTTAATAGATGCAGCAGTTACAAAAACAAGATTACAGAGGCCCTGCATAGACCCTGTGGCATCTGGTTAAGTGGTCCACAATCTGTCTTTTTTTTTTTTTTTTAAGGGTTACATCAAAGATGTACCTTATTTATCTTTGTGTATTTGACATGCAAGTGACCAGACTTACCATTTAAAAACTTGAATGGATATGTGTCAAATTCCACCTGGAGGAATCCTTTCACCTCTTGTAGGGACATGCTACATGGATCTCTATCATGAAATCTTTCTCCCTGTTTTTTTCTTTTTTTTTTTTTCAGAACAACTTTCATTTCAAAGGGCTGTAAAGGTACTGTACCAGTCATATGGCCATTGCATTTTTTAGTTCTCTGCCTGTCACTCAGTGCTGCAATGTAGTTATACTACAAAACCAAAAATTCACAAAAAAAAACTCTTATAAGATGAAAATACTGCCATCTTAAAGAACTGGGAATTCTCATTTTTCTTTTTAGGATAATTGAACCATCTACAGGAGAAGGTCTGCTATCTATTATTCTTATTTGAGATAAAAGAACCAACCCATTTGATGGGAAATGATATGTTTTGCAACCAACTGGGTAAAAATCAGAACATTTAGAGATTTACTTGGGAAAAATGAAAACAAATTAATCTGAAAATACAGTGCAGGACTGAGTTAAAAAGCACGGTATTAATGTAGCTATCAAGGAATATATTTAGATTCATTACGTGTGTTTTCTTGGAAAATGATAGTGTAGGTGGTTAAACGACAGGACTTAGCTGTAACATTTCAGCATGGCTGCAACAAATAAGTAGTCTACAGTCTCTATTAAAATAAAACAGATATTGACACAGGAGTACCTGAAGATAATGAGACTGATTTCAGTGGGAGCTGGAGTAGACCATTTCTATGGTTCAGCTGAAACCTTTAATTTACCATATAAGATGGAAGTTACTCAAGAGAAAAGTAAGGAATGCATTTGAGTTTCACATACCTACTAATGACATTGGAAGCCATTATTCTTTTGTGGCTCAGTTTAAAAGAGAACAAACAGAAAAGTAAAAATGTCATAAAAATATTCAAAGAAACTTAGTCAACCCATAAAACAGATTTAAGGCTTGCTTCTTCTTTGCACAACATTAACTTTTCCTTTCATCAGTAGACATAGAGAATAACTGCTCAATAAGGGCATCTTAAAAGAGAGGTAATCCAGGGGAAAGACAGAGACAGCATTGTGGTGGTTTCACTCATCTCTTTATTATTACTACTGACAGGTAACTGAATTTCTCCTTTGCCTGAAGCCATACCACCTGAGGTTCTAATCTTGTCAGATTTTATGTGCTAAGCATGGTTGAGAGAGCTCTAAGGGATAACAGGTACCGCAGGAAATGATTATTCTTCCTCTTAACTTGTGACACTTGCCAGTGCAACACTGCAACTGTTCTCCAATGTGTCTTTTCTTCCCAGTGACTTACACTTTTAAGAGTTTTGTAGTAGGAGTATAAAATAGCTTATGTGATATGATCCAGAAGATAGGCGACCAGACTCAAAAAGTATCAGCTGATCTCACATTTCTGCTCATTCTGTCTGATTGGAGATGCATCAGGAAAGGACAAGTACGCAGGGAGATCAAGGATGGCCACCCATGGGTCCTGTCATGCACTGAGCGTCATGCACTTGTTCAGCTCCACTCTGGCATACTGCATAAAACACCCACCATGAAAAGGGAAGATTCTTATCTGTTCTTTTTTTGGTAAAACTTTTAATGATTTTACATACAGGTACAGAATTTCCACACTATGATCAAATTGATCAAAGTATTGACAAGTGAGAGTTCATAATGTGAACTCCAGCTTTGGGAAAAGGGAAAGAAGATTGAATACCTGCAATATGATTTGACTTGTTTTGCTGCATTACTATGATGAATATTAGAAAAGTGACTTTTAATGATATTGATGTTTTTCCAGTATGGCAAAGAGAGATGATGTCTGTTTATGTTTTAATGGGGTGACTATGTATGACAAGTAGGCAAGTACTAAGAAACCTTAGACTGAAGCAGGGAGAAAGAATATGAGGTGTTTTGTTTCTTGGACTGGAATTCTTCATGGAATCATTAATTATGGTTTTCCTTTTCCCTTTTTTGTTTTGATGTTCTCCTCAGCTTTCTCTCCTCCATTGTCTTTGTCTGCCATATATTTTATCAGGTCCTACATTTTTGGATGAGATTCAGCATTTCCTGAAAATGGTTAACAACTTAGTTGTTAACAATTGAATCCTACTCCAAATTGAATCCTACTCCCTTGAATCCTACCTTAAATTTCGTTTAACCTGAACACCATGTTTAATTTTACTGGTGGATTGTAAAGCATCTGAGAAACATTCACACGGTTGTTTCTATTATTTTTTTAGAGCTTTGTCTTCAGATCAATAAACAGTCAGAGACGCTGTTAGGTAGAAGGTATTTTAAGTACCATTCTTCTTGCAGTGATACTCAGGCATGCCCTACTACCCCAACTTTCAGGCTTTAATAGGATGGTTGTAAATCATAGAATCATAGAAATCTAGAGTCAAGTGGAGCCAAACCTCAGTTCTACTGATGGAAATAAAAAGTAATCATGACCTGTATTATCTGACAGGAATTTCTCTGGCTTGACTGGCGCTCATAGTTTAGATTATTTCCTTAAAGCTGATGAATTTCATGTAATCCAGGAATGGGGACAAATTTTACCAAGGCAGTTTTATGTATTCTCTCTATTCCCACGTTACTTACTCATCATCATTCTGTATCTACTAGTGTCTCAGAGATACCTTGGTAGTTAATTAATATACCTTCACCTTCACGTTCACCTTCACCTTTTCTGAGCTGTCATTTTAGTTAAGTGGTTGACTCAAGTGATATTTGCAACATGTCATTTTGTTAAATGTCATACATTATTTGAGAAGAATTCTTGTTATAGTGTACCCAAAGACATAGTTTTGGCACCCCAAAGTCATTACCAAATCAAAACAATAAATACTGAAACATCAAATCTCAAATAGGAACCAGTAGTGAGTATATAAAATTCATAGCTGCATAAATTGTGCCAAGTTGTAGGAGTTGAATGAAAAATGAAGTTCCGCACATGAGGAGACTGAACACAGAATTTGAACTGTTCTACCTAAGAAGAAAGAGTATTCAACCTTGATGACTTGCTTAAACTAACTTGTATTAAGTCAAAATACAACTATCACTGCCTGGAGAGAAAAAAAAAAAAAAAAGATTAAAAAAAAAAAAGGAACAGGATATAAAGATAAGCTTCTTTCCCAGGCTGGGGTACTCTCTAACAGGGAAAATTCCCACAAGAACTGAATTCCTAGCTAGGAAAGCACCTGAAGGATGTACAAAACAGATAATGGAAAGGTAGAACATCTTTTCATGCTGTCATTGTGATTGAGGTAAGTATCAGTTGATATCTATTATTTTTTTCCCTGTTTTTTTGTTTGTTTGTTTTGTTTTGTAACATTAACAATGTTTTTAATTGTAGTGATTTTTTTTAAAAAGAACTTTCACTTATTTTTTAAGAAAGATTGTATTGAAATTGATGTAACTGCAAGTGGTAAAATCAAAGCTGTGACAATCCTCAGAACTGGGAAACTGAAAGCTCTCAGTGTTAGTATTCAGTACCACAAAACATTTCTAATGGGTTCTCAGAAGATACACATCACTTTCCGGAGTGGGCTATGTGCTGTTAATGCAGGAGTCTTTGGAAGGGACCCCCAGCAAGGTCAGTAGCTCTTTAGCATATAACAAGAGAGTGGGAAGACATTTTAAATCTCGAAGAAGCATAAGTAACAGCTGCTCAGATAACAGTTCAACTATTTAATGTTAGAGAATTTTATAGTCCTATTAGGTCTGCAAATACATGTGCACACCACTGCTCTATTAGGTTTTGTATTCTTTACCTACAGTAGTAATCACAGCTGGGTTGCAGCATCACAAAATGACTCAACCCTGCAGTCAGACCAACCCTGCCACACCAGTGCATGTATGCCATGACCCAAGACCTCAGAGGGGCTCCTCACTAACAGTAATGTGTGTTCAAATAACTCCAAGTGATGGAATTAATCTCATAATCCCATTGTGGTGGTGTTCCATTTTTCATCTTTCTGTCAATATCAAATATTTGGGGCTTTGGAAGAACTTCTTATTAATGTAGAATACTTTGGTATAGCAACTGGGTAAACATTAGTAAGTCTTGTTTTATTTAGACATTCACAAGTCCTTGAACAGGGTTACTTACAAACAGTGTGCTGGAAATGCTGCTTTCTGAAAATTTTAGGTTTCCTGTTATTGCCTGGGGGTAAATCTGCACAATTTATTACTGAATATAAAAATTATAATGAAAGGAATGTGTATGTACAAAGCAAAACTCTCTGCTGCTTACCTCAGCTTCTTCTTCCATAAAACCTAGCACCCGCCCCCTGGTTGAAGCATGTCTTCCCAACACTGAGACCTTGTTCTCCTGCTAAAAAAAAATGTAGATGATTATGTAACAGTGCCACCTGGTGCTACCTGCCAACACAAAAGCTTTAACATGGAATTAAAACACAAACAAAAGGCATCAACACATTTTATGACATTAAGCATATGATAATATGTTGTTTTAGCCCTTGTACTCTGCTATAGCCTTGTTTTCCACTTTTATCATTATGATTTACAATGAGACCAAGTTTAATGGCAATTTACTCTGAGAGAGAATTGCTATTAGTTTGCACTGCAAACATACAGGAAAATATGAAACCGTGTAAATTATAAAATTATAGACAGTGCTATTGTACTAGTAATTATGTTTTCTTTTATTGCTGATACCTGAAATACTTCTATTACAGGCTCTAATATCTAGTCACCAATTTAAGAGTAAATAGGTGTATGGATGCTGCTGAAACAAAGGTACTGGAAATATGTTTGGGAGGTAAAGCACAGCGTGAACAAATTCAGCAAAAGTTTAGCATCAGTTGAAAACTGGGACTTTATTTTATTTACTCTATTACAGTACCTTAATGAAGAAGGCATCCCAAACAAAAGAATAGCAAAATAATGTGATACAGTGAAAAAAAAAAAAAAAAAAGGTCTCTGTTTCTTACCAAATTTCCTCCTCTTAAAAGGGTAACAGCCACCTTGGGTTTATTCTTCAATTATATATTTATATGCACACATACATGCACACACATAAATTTATATGCAAGAAATGCCCATCAGCCATTAAAATATTATTATAACTCCTATTAGCTTGACAACCCTTGTGACCTCCCATGGAAGCATCGTCAGAACCACAGGAGGTTTTCTTGCTTTCAGCCTTGGCTGTAATAACATGAAGCACAGAAATGCTTCATTCCAGGCACCAGATGGGCGGGTAAGTTTGTTCTAGTGTCTTGCCACCAGCTTGTAGACACAACAGACTACAGATAACTGTCACTAAAACAAAAATACTTACTGGCTTTCAAATGATTGTACCAAATCTGTTGCTGCAGTATGTTTCTATTTGTCCATAATTGCTTTGAACCTTTAGTTCTTGTAATGCAGAAACTTAAAAGGGTAACATAATAAGGTCTTCCCAGGCCATGAGCTTGTGCTCTTCTCTCTGTGTTTTTACGATTGTTTGTTCATGGCATCAGTCTGAAATGAGCACTGCTCATTAGAAACAGCAAACAAGACATACTGACTAAAATAAAACTTCTGCACTGAGGTATCCCAGCAGCTACCATGTCCTGGAGGATTTTTTTTTTTTTAACTTTTGTGACAGTTTTCTCTTCCACTCAACCAATTGCTTTGCTCTTTTTGAAGACTGGCACCTTTTCCCCACGTATGATTCTCACTTTTGTCCTCATATGGAAGAAGAATCAAGTGAAAGTCTGCTGTGCAAGATACATGCTCTCGCAGCAGATGGACCTGGGTATGTCCAGAAGCTGATCTAAGTGCTTAAGAGCCAAATCATCCAGACTCGATCATCCCATGTCTGCTGTTTCCCACTCCTGAATTAAAAGCTGATGAAACATATGTGAAAGTCACTATTTTTCAAAGAAATCAGTAACCTGTGTGCCTAAACTCCCTTTTTTTGGGTTCAGGGAGGATAATGTTTATAATATCTTCCCTGGAACTAAAGAATTGGTTTCTCCATTTTCCTTAACTGGGATTCAAAGTCAGGAGAGCCTGACGGTGATTGCATATTCTTAGCTCCCTCTGGATTTATACCAGATGGGGAGGCCCAACATACAAGCCTTTCTTCTTCTTCTACTTAGAGACTGAATTCCTATTTTCTATTTTTTCAGTGGGTCCCAAATTTTCATTATTCCTATAAGCAGTTGTTTGTTGGAGGATTTTTTTCCCCATTTTGAATAAATACTGGAAAATCACATTTAATTTTAAAACAGTATCAAGAATTACAAGTCACATTTGGTTTATGTGATTATTAAAATATACTAGTCCTAAAGCTGAAAATTTAGGGGAAGGGAGAAAAATAACAGGCAAGGTTGAAAAATGGTTTATTATTCAGGGATCACAGACCTCTAAGGGCTAATCACTGACTGCTTTTATTATGCAAAACGGCATCTGGTGTTCAGCTTCCACATTTGGAATAAGTGTTGTCTAATGAACCTGCTATTCCACACTTGCTTTCTACTTTTAATATCCTGTTAAACACACTGATGGCTTATCTGCAGTAAGAATCAGAGTTTTAAAAGGAATTAAATGAATCTATCCAAAGGTACAGAAATGTAAATCTAGTTATTAGTTAGGTCACTGACAGACTACCTATTAGTTTGCCTCTTTTTAGGAAGAGCAAGAGATGCACAGATGTGAAAGGGGAAAAGTGTCACAGTTTTGATTTACTTTCCTTTCAATCTTTGCAGAATGGCCTGTGGCTTGTTCATAGAAAGGCCAGGAAATCCAATCCAATGGGGAGAGCCTAATTAAAGATTATAATGCAAGTTTTATTTATTTATTTATTTATTTATTGAGACATCATACCTAGTAGAGCTGTTGCAGGGGAGACAGACAGGTAGTGACATTGGTGGTTGATTGGGTGATGTGATAACTGTAATCTAACATACTTATCCTGGTTCAGGTCCCCTCCTCCCCTTCTCCTGCTGTACAAGGCATTGGAGAGCAGGTGTGAGAGCCAGGTAGTTCTCTTGTGTAGGACAGTAAGACAGAGCATGTGAACTGTGTATAGAATCATAGAATCATAGAATATCCTGAGTTGGAAGGGACCCATAAGGATCATCAAGTCCAACTCTTGATACCGCACAGGTCTACCCAAAAGTTCAGACCATGTGACTAAGTGCACAGTCCAATCTCTTCTTAAATTCAGACAGGCTCGGTGCAGTGACCACTTCCCTGGGGAGCCTGTTCCAGTGTGCAACCACCCTCTCTGTGAAGAACCCCCTCCTGATGTCGAGCCTAAATTTCCCCTGCCTCAGCTTAACCCCGTTCCCGCGGGTCCTGTCACTGGTGTTAATGGAGAAAAGGTCTCCTGCCTCTCGACACCCCCTTACGAGGAAGTTGTAGACTGTGATGAGGTCTCCCCTCAGCCTCCTCTTCTCCAGGCTGAACAGGCCCAGTGACCTCAGCCGTTCCTCGTACGTCTTCCCCTCCAGGCCTTTCACCATCTTCATAGCCCTCCTCTGTACACTCTCCAACAGTTTCATGTCCTTTTTGTACTGTGGTGCCCAGAACTGCACACAGTACTCGAGGTGAGGCCGCACCAGCGCAGAGTAGAGCGGGACAATCACCTCCCTTGACCTACTAGCGATGCCGTGCTTGATGTACCCCAGGACACGGTTGGCCCTCCTGGCTGCCAGGGCACACTGCTGGCTCATATTCAACTTGCTGTCTACCACGACCCCCAGATCCCTCTCTTCTAGGCTGCTCTCTAGCGTCTCATCGCCCAGTCTGTACGTGCAGCCAGGGTTTCCCCGTCCCAGGTGCAGGACCCAGCACTTGCTTTTGTTGAACTTCATGCGGTTGGTGATCGCCCAGCTCTCCAACCTATCCAGATCCCTCTGCAAGGCCTTTCCACCCTCATTCGAGTCCACAACTCCTCCAAGTTTGGTGTCATCAGCAAACTTGCTCAAAATACCTTCTATTCCTACATCCAGATCGTTTATAAAAATATTGAAAAGTACCGGCCCTAATATGGAGCCTTGAGGGACCCCACTGGTGACCGCCCGCCAGCCTGACGCAGCCCCATTTACCATAACCCTCTGGGCCCTGCCCGTTAGCCAATTGCTCACCCATCGTATGTTTTTATTTAGCTGTATGGTGGACATACATGAGATAGATGAGCCAGGGCCAAGAGCTGGAAGGGATATGCTGTGAGAGCTCATGGATTGCATGTTAAGTATTCAGTCCAAGAGCATCTAGAGCATGGGTTATACGGGTGTGACTCCAGCCTGTACTTACCGGTCTGCAGATGGGATGGTTCTCAGGAACTGTCTTGTGGAACAGTAGTGACGGACCAGGAAAATGCTGTTAGCCTTCAGTATTATCCCATGAAGACAAGTGGGATCTTGTCCTCGGCTCACTTGGGGACCATTCTACAGAGCATGTACCTGAGTTCCTACCAGCATGGTATGGGTTTCAGGCAAAGGAAAAAAAAAATCCAAAAGATACAGTACAGTGGTTGAGTTTGCAAGTTACAGGATGCAGAGGAGCAAAACATTCCTTTATCTCCCCACTGACCAATTTACAAAAGCACCTAGATATAGGTCTTGAACTCTCTGTGGGATTCATCTGACCAAGTGTAGACACCTAAATGTACTCATCTAATCGTGAACTGGTTGTCTTAATGGGTGCCCTGTTACCAAGTGACTCAAGTAGGTCAGCTGAATCCCCGTTTAAAAGAGTTTATCTCTCTCTGTTGACTACAAAGTAAGTCTCCAGTGTCTAGTTCAGATGTAGATGTCTACACTGTAGATGTCTAAAGTTAATGAGATGAATCTCAACCACAAGTGTCCTACCCACTCGGGAACACAAAAAGAGTTTGGAGGCAGCTTACTAAAATATACAAATGAAAACATAGTTCACTTAAAACACTCCAATTCCAAGTACTCCCAGCAGTGAGAAAATAAAGATCTGGCAGAGGGCTAGTTTAACCCTTCCTAAAAAGCACTGACAAGTTGATAGTACTGTTGGTACCGGGTATTAGATTTTATGTTTTTGCTACATGCAGAGCACTGCTCATAGAGACAGGATTAGGCTCGGAGGAAACTGCATGCCATCCTGACAGTCTTGGTAATGTCACCTGATGGGTTGAGATCTACATTGTAAAAGAGGTTCACAAATTAGGTAAAATGATCAGCATCATGATATGAGCTAGCAGAGGTCATTTTTCTACTGATTTCTTGCTGGTTCTCATTTGTTCAAAACAGAAGAACTTAGAACAGCTGCAGTAGTGTCTGGGAACTTAGTTTCATTTTAGATCAATTGTTGTTGGTTCAAAATTATCTACACACTTGTGTTTTATTTAGTGGCAAACAGCTATTTTATTTCTTAATTAGGGTTTTTGTTTCATTTCATCCATATTTCATTTTCCTAGTAAATTGAGAAGATGGGAGATTTGTTATAAATCATGTTGTGCTTTGGGGAAAGCAGGCTAAAGTTACATACCTTTTCTTGAAATATATCATAAAAGACAATTCAGTTACTGATGAGGCGTGAATGTACCTAATGACATATTCTGTAGGGTGATTTGTTTTAATTGTCACAGTGGGACCTGTTATTACACAGTGGTAGAATGGGTCACTGCATTATAAAATTAAAGCTGACGCAAGGCATTCATTTTTAGCTTATTTGTAAATTTGAGTATTTGGGATAAAAATATGCTGAATATGGAGACAGAGTATGGCAACATGCACAGCAGTGGCAAATGTCTCTTAATAATAAACAGCTGTGTGAGGTCAGATGTTAAGGAAATTCAAGGGAGTGGCACACTGGTATTCTGTCATACGTGCATTAGCCCAAATGAAGTCAGGGGAAACATATCTGAGGGTAGGAATAATATCTATTACCAGAGGTTACTTTTCAATGGCAATTAAATATGCTGGCTCATATTAGCATTTCTGTGCCATAGGATGTGAAAAATAAGCCAAAACACTGCTGTTGATGGAAAGAAATGTGATTAATTCACTGAATTTTCAAGCTGTTGTGCTGTCATCCCATCAGATGACACCCAGCCATTCCTGCACAGGCATCCCAGTGGAGCTTGCAGTTGTATTGAACTATCGGGGCTACACTGAGATGAATAAGTTTATTCAAAGTTTAAAAAATTAATAGATAATTGCTGTAACAGTGGCAAAAGGATGGCTTTTCTGGTTTTGTGTGTCTGGTGTTTGTGACTTCCATTTCTGCTTAGTGATGGGTTATAACACTGTACCCAAAGGCACTTCAGAAGAACATAGTTTGTTCATGTGTCCATTTGCTGGTCCTTACCTTGACTGTCAGTACTGAATTCTTTTGAATAAGGACCTCACATCTCAGTATCTTAAATAGTAGCACCAGTTCCTGTAAATATCACACAGGAGGATTGTTTTAGGCAATGTTCAAAATTAGTGAAGAAGACACTGACTTAATTTAAATCTCTCAGCTGACCTCAGAGAGACAGATCCTTTGTCTCTTTATCCAAATTCAGTCATTCCTTAAAATGAATCATGACACAAGACACTTCAAAAAGCTACCCCTGGAGTTCATTTTAACTTTCCAGAAAGTGAATCTTGAATTTAAGTGGCCTCATTACCCAGATACTAAAAGACAGAGGTTATCCTTTGTCTTTTGTGAGAGCTTATCACTGTTCAATCCTACCCTGGAACTGCTAACATACCAGGCATCTTTCAACTTCCAATATTGAGTGCTGTGAAGGAGTAACAAAATTGAAAGAAGTTTCCAGAAATATTTTTTCCTGCCTTTTTACAGCTCTGGGGAAGAAATAAGTCAAACTGTCCTGAGAAATGTAGATGTAACTGTAGTCTGTGTTATATCATAAATACTAGTCCATCAATATCATTCTGAGACTGGAAGTAATAAAGTGAAGGTAAGACCTATGGTGTACTATGAAATGGTGGCTTTCCAGAAGTCACCATGAATTTTCTCCAAGCCAGGCATAGATATCACATCTGGTATCACGTTCAAACTACAAATATTATATTTTTTTAAATTTTACAGGGGTGCTGGGACAGCATTTGAAGTCAGCATTTAAAATATGTTGAAAACATAGTAAACAAAGGCATAGCTTTAGACTCTTCTTGAGGCAATATTAACACTGCTCTATTCCACAAGACATACTACCACCTTATTCTTCAGGAGAGTGCAAGAACAAGGCTGCAGTTCTGTAGCCAAAAGTGAGATGTCAGGAAAGAAGAATATTAACAATTTGCCTATTTTTAGAACTGCTGGCTCAATATGTACTGTGAAAGTACTATTGAGAATATAGGTGCTTATTACATGGGCATTTGCTAATTTACAGATTACCCTAATTATGTTCAGATCATTTAGCTATACATCAATTTGTATGCCATTTCCTTACGGCAAAAAATGCAAAGTGTTTATTCACCTGCAAAAACTGCCAAACCTCAGAGTACATACGTATGTTTACACAGACACATCCATAAACATGTGTGTTTATATGTCAACATACATACCCAGAGAACTGCAATGAAACATTGTTCAGATGTAGGGCAGTGTCTTTCTGTTCGTGGTTCATGTTTTCTTCGTTCTCTGTGTCCTGTAGCCACGGGGACTGTATTACCGTGGTGTGGCTTTGTGTACAACAGAGCTGACCCCCCATGAGGAACAGCCTCCCTGAGGAACAGTGCTGTGGCTCAGCAGCAGCATCACAGTGCAATTCAATGCCCACATGCACTCCTGTTTCCTAGGGTAAGGAAGTGATAGTTTTATGTCAGATTCTTAGAACTGAATCTTTCATTACTGTCAAACACCAACAAAGTTTTGTCCTCTTATGATACTTATCAAATAGTAATGCTGTATTGGTGGCAGCAGCTTAAATTCTCTTGAACATAGTTTTATCATTAGCATACTGTGCTACTGGGCTCACTCCATGCAGCTGATGCTTAACTACTATATTTCCTACTTTTTCTTCTCATTTATCATTACTTCATTATGACAAATTATCAAGTCATACAACTAGACGTGGGAAAGATCTATGTGATCATTAGTAAAGCATTTTTTCTTCCTTTCTTCCACCTAGCCTTAAATAGGTTTGAAAATAAGCTTCTATCCACACATTTTAAGAGCTCCCAAACACTACCAACTTCAGTTTAATTCTTTTAATATTGGCAGGGGTTACAGTTCTTAGTACTACAAAATCTTTTAAAAATCTCTTTTCCCTCCCCCATGATGCTTAATGTGTGATAAGTGAGGTCTATCCTCTTTCTCATCTTTTAATCAGGAAGAACCTGTAGAATAACTGTAATTTCATGGATCTGAAAATATATGCAACACTTTTTTCCTTCTCTGCAATCCTTCACTTCAGTCCTGTCACAGGATTTCATTAAGAAAAACTTTGGATTTCTTAAGTTGCTGTTGAGCTCACTTATTATTGCCTTGTTGATTTCTGCTAATCTTTTTTTCTGTGGAAGTTTCTCTGCCTTACCCAATCTTTGAAGGTGTTATTGCCTCTTCTAACTTTAAGCATCTCACTTTGCTTTTTCAGTTCTGTCCAACAGACTTCAGGAAATTAAAGGAGGGAAGTTACCAGTGATGACAACTATCTAGGAGCTTCAGATAGAAACAGTTTCCCATTTTGAATGAACTACTTCTTGCTGCCTATTTTATAGCTAGCTGACAGCCTGTCTGTGTTTTTCTGAAGCCAGGTCATCAAATAGGTCAATCTATTACTGCCCTGAATTGAGTCTGCTTTGTGGAATTGTTCAGTGCACCGACATACATTTGCAGTCACTTTCTGCTGCTACTCCTCAGCTTCTCTCACATTTTCAGGGGCAGACATGATTAGGTTTAGATACCTTATTATTTTCATGCCCAGGACTATATGCTTTAAGTATTGCTTTATCTGGAGGGTCCCAAATAAAACTTTAACTTTTATTTCAGACTGTTGTGAAGGCCAAAATGGATTCAGGCTTTTTATAGCACACTGGTGACAATTAAATATCAAACTCATCAAACACTGGACAATTTTTATAAAACTTTTTACAAGCTCAGTTTAGTTACATATGTTAAAATGTTAGCATAAATATTCAAGTATGTTTAATGTGCTTTTCAGTGCTATTACAGCAGACAGTGTATGAGGTACCTTTTTCTCAATATGCTCCTACACTCTGCAGTAGCTGACATCATCTGTCCAGACTGACTACAATTTACATATCTGTACCTGAACTGATTATGTACTGTGTAGTTAGCAGCAAAAAATAGAGACATGAAAAGCATGATTCAGGTGCACTGCACTCTAGAAGAACATGTAGGTCTCTGCTGACAATATGGGAAGTTGAGTGACTGGATTATAGGTAGAATTTTACGTAGCTATCTTAAGTCAAATTAGATATGTCTCTTTGTGAAAAGACGTGCTTCCATGCTTTTCATGCTACTGTTGGATTCGCTGCCATTGGCTCATCCTAAGAATTTCTGTAGCAGTCTGCTCTTCAAAGCTGTGGAGCAGGATTTTCTCCAGCCTGCTGCATTCTGAAGTAGGTATTATCTTTTGCTTCAGTCTGATATGCACTGTTACAAAAGCTCCAGAGCAGAAGTATGCAAGGCTTCTCCTCCACGCCCCTGATTTAAAGCTCAGCTTGTTTTGATAAAGACTTACCATTTTAACAAAATAGAGAACAAAGTGACATGTTTAGTACAGACGCACCAAGGCAGGCATCTGTAAGGTAAATCAACATAGCTTGTATAAATCCTCTCTCAGAAATATCCTCTGGAAGGCTTGATGGAGAATCACTTTTCTGTCTTAGTAGTGCTCACCTCATTTCCACAAAGCTCAGTAGCACTCTCCCTCCTATTAAAAAAAAAATAAAAAAAAATCGATTAACTCCATTCACAAAATCATGAGCCATAAATTTTGCTGTCAACAGCAAGGCAGGTAATTGTTAGTTTTATACTTCCTTCATCGAACCAGATAATCAACATCTGGCTGCAAAAGATCCATACAAACTAAATGTAGATGAGATATAAGTAATTTTGGACTGACAAAGTTTTCTGAGGAGTTAGTCTAAACCTCTACTTCATATTGAATGTCTGACTTACACGAATGAATAACACAGTGATCCTTCTCCTTCACAAGACTGAGTGAGTTATCATTTGCTCTTCCTATTTCACAAGTTCCTTCATCCTTAATCCTTTCTCTCCAGAATTTAAGTAATTTTTAAAAATTCCTTAAGACTTTTTTGATATAAAATCCTTAAAAGAAGATTGATCACATGGAGAGTTCTTCAGTGCTGCAATGGCCGGATCTTTTCTCTTTGCCTTATATCTTTGGAGGTTTTCCCTTCTTTTAAAGGCCCAAAACATAGAATCATAGAATATCCAAGTTGGAAGGGACCCACAAGGATCATCGACCATGCCATCTCCACTGGCTTGGTCCCATGTTGCTTCGCAGGTAGCCTTGGAGTCCTTTCGTTCCTTCCTCAGAGGTCCTCAGCATGGAGTCACTTGTGCACAAAAGAAACCTGCCAAGAATCTTGCTAAATATCTAGGGGTGTGCAACTCTGCAGCATTGCATAACTAACATATATGCTGTTTAGTAAAACCTAATTTGGGGTAAAATTTAACTTGTTCAGGGGTGGGGGAAAGCAGGTAATAGCTGCTCTTAGTTAATCACCTGAATATATGGATCAATCCGAAATAGCTAATCATCTGAAATATATATTGAATGTCCATAGAATGAACATGCATTGTGATAATGTTGTAGAACAAAAATGATGATTCTTTGCTTCAGGGCCTTTCTGGCATTTAAAGTAATTGCAATAATGGATAAGCTAAGTTTATTCCCAGATATTGCTCCAGTAAAGACAAATGATAATTAAAAAATAAAATAAAAAAATAGCCAGTGAACTTAACACTGGTAAAATGAGCAGAAATTGAGCAACCCTTAAATTCACAGAGACAGATAGACAAATGCTGAGTATAGCACTAGCTGAAAGCTCAGCTTTTAGCTATTAAGGTGGAATTTCTGATCGTTATTGAGCTGTTTAAGTGAGAATTGGACATTTTCCATCTTTATAGATTGAACCGCTGCATAGCTTGGACAGCAATAGGAAGAGAAACAACAAATAGGCTGCAGTTGCAGCAGTACTATTCCCATGCAGAAACATAGCCCTAGGTTCTTGTCTCTGTTCCTGCTGCTTATGCACCATTTTTTTTTTTAAACTGAAAAATGCATAAATAGTCTCTGAAACAAATATTCCTCGTGCCTCCCTTCTTCTATCATACTCAAGTCATTTCTTTGATGTGGTGGAGAATCAAGTTCCCTCTTGTGTGTTCACTCCCAGGCTTCCTGGAATGATAAATCTCTCATTCCTTGAGAGACTTGGGCCAGCTTCAACTGCGGTGGTGGAGGCTGATTGTGCTACATTCACAGCTATGTAACGTCTGCGTCTGGATCTCCAACATGAAGTGGACTTCTGATTATAGAGATCCCTATGGCTAGGGCTCCTTTCTAAGGATCACGTAGTGATCATGTAGATCCTTACAATTTAACTATAAGCATCCTGTATGATAGTTGGCAAATTGCTTCAGGTTAGCTATTCAAAGATATCTAGATTCTTACTGAAATCAGAAGTTATATGAGATTTAGACACCAAATACTGAGGACTTTTGTCTTTTCTGTGCTTCCCTTTTCCATGCACAGACATAGAGATGGGACATGGCATTCCCTTCCCTTGGGCAAAGACGTAAAGATAAATACATTACAAACTATGGATCAATAAGATATTATAATGATAGAGGCTGTTAAAGAAATCAGCCTGAAGAGCTTTCTAATGAACAAGTCCTGTTTTCAATACTGACTTGGAAGGCAATATTTAGATTGAGTTGTTGTATTTCAGCTATCAAACATAAATTGGGAAGCATAAGTCAGTGCTTTCCCCCATCCCCTCTCATGTTTCTCTCTATAGACTCATTTTAACAAGTTGTGAAAGCTCTCCTTAAAGGTCATCAGTATTCAGTATGTCTTCAGAGAAATCTGGTATTTTGCAAGGTTGCTGTCTCATTGGTTTTCTGACAGTGATGAAAACGTGTCAGCCTGGAAGAAAAGACCAAAAATATATATATAAGACTATTTTTTGTTATTCAGTGCTTGTCTGTTCTTTGCTTGTCACATTAGAAGAAATGTCAGTTCTGCATGTTTACTATTAGCAGCTCCCTGTCTTTTATCTACCTTCTCTTTCATGGCTATCATTTTCACTTGCCAGCTGTTGGAGATACACTAAGTCTGCTTGGACTCTTCTTCACCAGTCATGTGGTATTTCAGACTCTACACATTATAGCTTATGTATTTTCTTTTGTTCTGTGATTTAATGTTTCTGATTTCAAAGCAAACACTTGCATTAAAAAGTCCTTTCCTCCCTTCCTGCTTACTATTCCCTCCTCTTAAATCTATGACAACAGTAATAAAATGAAAAGAAATATAACTCATTTTTTGCTGAAAACATCTCAACAATGTCAGAACAGTTTTTTTTCTTTTTCTTTTTTTTTTCTTTTCTTTTTCTTCTATATAAAACTTTATGGCCCTTCATTGTCATTGATTCAAATTGAATGCTGAATTAATAATAACTCCATATATATCCATTCTTCTCCCCTGAACAGAGCTAAGACATAGTCTCTCATATTGCACTTGGAGTTTAAACCTAACTGATACTGAACCCTTTCTACTACCACTGCCATGGGAAAGAAAGACCATGGAAGCACCTCGCATGAGCAAGAACTTAAAGCTCGATAATAAGGGTGACTTTGTAAACCAGCCAAGCTGTTATTTTAGTAGATGCTACCAACTTCTAACAAGTTGTCTGTCAATGTTATTAAGACTGCACTTCTGCTCAGGTAAGGATCTCATTTGACTATTTCTTAATTTAAGAAATAGAGTGTTAGTCATCTCATTTCAATAGGCTTCATATACAAAACAGGACTTTGCTACCAGTTAACTACATTCTGGATTGTAAAGAAGGTCAAACTTTTGGGGGAGTGACTTTATAAAAGACAGGAGATTATTAAGAAAAATGTCATCTAACATGTCTTTTGGTCATGGGGGTGCAATTGATTTATTTTGACTGCATGCCTTAACAAAAATAAAAATAATTAAAAAAAAAAACAAACACAAAGTGTTTGTAATTTAATGATAATGTTGTAAAAGAGTAATTAAATATATAATCCAAAGTGATTTTTTTAAACCTTTTTGATTAATTTGACTACTGTTATTATTAAAGTATATATGGATGCATACGCAAACAGTAAGACAAAAATAAAATATGCTCCCACTAAAACCAGAAATGATCGAAAATAGCAAATTGTGGGCCTGCCTCTCCCTGCCTAAATGCCTGAAAAATCTAGATTACAAAGTCAGATCCACCTTGGCCAGCTGAATCTCAGACAAAGAATTCTGTTGAAATCATAGTTTGATGGTGTGGTAAATGTGGAGCTATTCCTTGTATACAGCACCAGGTGAAAAATTCTGTAATTATATGACACCTGTTATGTGCTCAGTCTGTTATTCCAGTCTGCATTAAATAAGTGTTTGACTAAGTTAATACTATCAAACTTCATGTCGTCAGATATTTTTCATCTGTAACACTAACTTTCTGTTAGATTGTTTATCATATGTTTTCTCATAGCTTATAAAACCAGCATATAGATATCAATTTGAAATAAATTACATACCATGCTTTCTAGATAATGCAGCACTTAACAGTCATGTCCCCATGCCCGATTCATATCAAACTCTTACATTTGAATGATCCAGTAACCCACCATTTCAATAGCAATGTTTGTGGGACTGTAACCTTAGCTAGCTGCCTCTTCCTAGGCTTATGGATTGTGGATGGAGATGGCAATGGAAATCCACATCAAATCTGCAAGGCCAGAGGTCAGAGAGGTCAGAGGGACTCTGGGATCTAATCCTCCCTGGTTTATGCTTTTGAGAAGCCTATATTCACCATGCTGACATCCTCAATCATCCTTGGCAGCCAGAACTCTGAGTTACTTAAGTACCTGCTATCCATCATGCTGACTCAGCTTGCTGAGACAGGTGCCTAATTTTTAAGTTATCTCAGTGCCTAAATTGGAGCCTGAGCTGGCAGGCAGGTTGACTCTCACTTAACTATTCCAGTGCTTATCCCATCATCTCAAAGTCCATTTGGTTTTCAGCTTCCCTCTACCATGGTGATTTAACTCTCTCACCTCCCAGTTTTCCCTCAGGCCACGTCCCCCTGGTTAAGTATTTACTAGTGTTAGTATGTAAGTATTTGATTGTCACCAAGTAGAGAACTTGGAAAAGACACAGGTGTCATGTACAAGGTACAAAAGACCCCATGAAAGGATTGCATCTGAAGAGGGAAGGCCTGCAGACAACTAGCAAAGGTACTTGTTTGGAGAAGACAAATCTTACCTGCTTCAAACCAGCTTGTTCACCTTCTAGAAAATTCATCTCACATATAGAACCTGCCTACATGAATATTCCTCCAGCTGTGAAAGGTCAACATTCTTCATAGGAGCGAAGGAAGAAGTTAGACAGAAATGATCAATAAGGTTTGCAAATAAGGCAGAAAAAAAGAACATTGTAGAAAAAGATAGAATTTTTGTTGTCTGCCCATGAACACAAAAGAAAAACGGAAGAATCTGAACTGTCACCTCCCATGTCTGAAGCTAGGAACCTAAAATTAGTACCTACATTTCATTATTCTTTTTTAGCTTTATTTCCTAATTCACAATTACATGTTTTATTTATTTATTTATTTAAAATAATGAAAAGCTGTCATATATCTTGGTTGCTAAAAAACTCACTTAGTTTAGTCCCACCAACTGTAAAAATAATTCTTTTTTTTTTTTTCTTCTTAGTGGTACTTCTGAAGGAAAACAGTTACAGCATTAGAGCCCTTCCCTATTTATTTATCAATACACCACATAAAAAATCCAGAGCAGAAGGGCAAAGAGAGAGAGGCACAGATTAATATATATATATATATATCAATTTTTAATATATTTTCTGTAAGATAATGGAAGAATTTAAAATAATCACTGGAGCAGACCATTTGACAATGGTCAATTGGTCAATTTCCTCAACTAATTCCCTCTTCCCTTCCTATAACTCCAAAGTGACTTCTCTTTTTAAAATGTCTCAAATACTATTTACCAAAGGAGTATAAAAATGAGAAATGGGCTGGGGAGATTACCTGTTCATGAAGGAACCAGACTTAGAAAAGTATACCGCAGGAATGGATTAGAAAACGAACTGGGCCGTGGTGATGGTTCCCATCCTGTCTCAGCCTTAAGCAAGTGCATGGGAGTTCACCAAGCCCTGCCTACTGCACAAAGCGAGACCACGTGGGCCAGGGCATGGACTCAGCTGAGGAACAGCCATTCACAAGTATGTTATTTAACTATGTGCTTGAGATTGCAAGCTGAAATTTAAAAAAATAAAAAAATAAAAAAAAAATCAGCTGACACTGTCTCATTGTGAATAAAACACTTTATTTAACCTATCTCTTTATAACTCTCTTCAGCAAAATATCTTCTGGATAGGTACTAGGGAGATATTACCAAGGTGTTAAAATAAAATAAAACAAGAAACTAGCCAGTAAAAACAATAATAAAAAATAACCCAGGTATGCATGGCCTGTTTTTTTTTTTTTTTTTTTTTTAATTTCCCACAAAGCTGAAATAACATGGCATAGATAACATTTGTCTACTTCCATCTCTGTGCCTTCATTCTGAAATTGTGCCACTAAGTATTAATTAGCAAAATCCACATATTCACACCTGTAAACCAGATGTTGCTGAGCATACAAATGGAGCCACAGTAATTCACACATTGCTACCACATTATAGGCTAGTAAATCATTACACTTTAATGCTTAAAAAAATGGTAAGATAATAATAGAAAACCTCTCAGCAGCTGTCATTGTGGCAGGAAAAACACACCACTGCTAGACAGCATTAACAATCTACTAAGTCTTAGTGCCTTGGACCTCAGCCAAAAAGCTTACATCACCACTTTTAGCTGTTCTTATCCTACAGTTTTGTTACCGTAATAACGTAGTTTACAACTCATCAATATAGGGTCTTCTTTTTTTCCTTTTTTTTTCTTTTTTTTTTCTTTTTCTTAAATAAAAGCTGAGACAGCAGTCTTTGAAGTCCTCTACACATTATGGCATGGAGTCAGTTAATAATGTGACATGCAAATAGACAGAGCTAATCTAAAGAGACTGTTATTAAATTATACCGCATCCCCTGGTAGGGGAAAAAGGTAGATCTGAAGTCCCTATTGTGGTGAATTAAGTTTCATTTAATAAAACCTTCATTATTTTCTAACTTTATATGAAAAGAAAACTAAATAGATTGCTTCTGGGCACATCACTGGAAATGATCTCTGTTCTCTGAAAGTGACAATGCCCTGAACATGATTAATATTTTTAGATTTGTTAAACAGCTCCCATAGCAAAGACTGAAGTTATTCCCATGTTATTCCAATATCATGGATGACATTAGTAGTGCAGGACTATTTCTGAAAATACTGTGTTTAAGCAACAGGAATGACTAATAAACATTCTGATTATCACTTAAAAATGAATGACTACATGTTATGCCTGAAGACAGGTGGAAATCTCATCAATCTAAGTAGTTTATGGCAGAGAATTAGGTCAATTTGCAATGAAAGTGTTATAAAGCTCTTTTGTGATCTGTACAATCAGAACTCATTGTGAATAATCTTGCTGTTTCAGTAAGCTTCTGCCTTTTCCTCTTGTTGATCTTCTTTTGGGTTCCATCAGTTTTATTCATTTCCTTGCTCAAAATAATCATGACAATAATATTTTTCACGATATTAAAAATAGATAAACAAATGCAAAGACAACATAGGTAGATACAAAGGCAAATAAACACAAACAGATTCAATGGGGGATATGTAGATATATGCACATTCTGCAATTCAGTACTGGGATTTAAGTCATTGGAGGTGAAATATAGGGATGATTACAGTACAGCAGTATGATAGAAACATTAGAAACAATTCAGGGATTGCCGAAATATTAAAATACAGATCAGGATTTGAGAAAGATGGTACATATTTATCTAGCTTCACATTTAGACTTGTCCAGAGGAGGGCCTTGAAAATGATCAGAGGGTTGGAACACCCCTATGAAGAAAGGCTGAGAGAGCTGGGGATGTTCAGCCTTCCAACCCAAGCCATTCTGTGATTCTATGATTCTATGATCTAATAAAAGCATCACAGCTAAAACTTTTTTATTTTTTCCCTACAGAAACTGAGTACCTTGGCATGGGGTGAAGGTTTATACCATAATGATTTAGACTATTATTAATCAAGCTCTCAAGTGGCCTGATACCTCCCACCCGGCTTGTGAAGCAAACCTAACTCTTGTTAGTTACACTGTAGAGAACGACATGCACATATAGTGAGTTAAAGCAGCTAAAGTACACATTCTGGACATTTTTGGAGTTGCTTAACACCAGTAATTAAATCAGCTGCTGGCAACTCTTTCTAAGAAACACTGAACATCCTTAGCCATTACAAGGAGCATTATTGCAGACAAACTTATGTACCAGAAGCTGGCAGTTAGGGAAAAGAACAGTTTTCGACATCTACATGAAAGAAGTTTCTCCAAGAATACTACAACTGCCACAAATGTTGTGACAGAAATGATAAAACCACTTAAATAAAACTGGTGCCCATTACACTGAAACACAAGGCAAACAAAAACTATTGAACTGCATTTATTTTAGGACTCACTCGTATCTGAATTGCATTCCATTATGTTTTTTTCAGTGCTGAAATTTATGCTGATATCTGTGAATACATCAGGATTTCAGAAACACAGCAATAGCACATAGCATGTAGACAACATGGGACTTTATTTCTCAAAATGAGCAGTATCTTACTCAGAATTTTCCCCTTATGACTGAAACAGAGCATGTCTAAATAAGGTGTTAATCATCCTAAACAATGGTACCTGAGGGGGAGGCATGAATTTCTATTTTCTATAAAGTCTGAATTTAAGACAGTTGTAGTTCTGATTCTTGTATTTTACAAAACTGTGCAGAACCATCTTTTTTTTTTCTTTTTTTTTTCTTTTCTTTTTTTTTTTTTTTTTTCTTTTCCTTTCTATGAGCTGACCACCTGGCCTGGTGTGACTTTGTGCCTACCCTGCTTTGAACAGAGAAGGCTAAACTTGCGATCTCCTGAGAAAGTTCCCTTCTAACCTAATTTTTCCTATGATCTTTTATCTAAAGCTCCCTTTTTAAGGTAAATCATATGACTTCAAGTACCAGAAATTAAACACAGAAGTGCATTTTCAAGACCAGGATGATAAAAGTCTTATTGTTCTAAGATTATATTATGCTTGCCAGGGATTGAAAGACTAAAATGCTCAGTGCTTCACTAGGTCAGTCCTAAGGTGTTATGAAAACTATAAAAGCATTTTCAATCCATATATATGTGTAAGCATGTTAAATGTGGTTCATTCCATTGTAAAATGTAATTATTTTAGATTTTTCCATATGCTTCATTGGTTATATTTAAATTGACATATTCAGAAATACAAATCAAAACAAAAACAGATATGATTTCATTAACTGTGTCCTAAAGAGTGGATAAATATCCTTTATGTAATGGATAAATTTGCAATTTACTGCTGTACTTTTTGCATGTGGAGGTAGTAACATGTAACCTAGTGGCTGCTTTGCAAAATGGCTAGAGATGTACATTAGGTGGGCACAGCTTAATCATGAGACATTATTGCTCAAACTAAAAAGAAGTATTTTGTTATTTTGTGTAGCAGGAGATAGCATTAGACCTTGTTGGCTTGTTAAATTGAAATCAATTTATTATATTATCAACCATTAGCCTTATGCCAACATCTTAAGAGAGTCATGAAGCATTTGGTTGAGTGAGAAAATGTTTGCAGATCTCATCTCCTGCTGAGACACTTTCTGGAGATGTTGTCACCCTTTATGTATTGCAGTTTTCTCCAATATGATTGTAGTTTTCATACATAATAAAATTTAACATTTATTCCTCAGAACACATATGCAGAGCATTGCGAAGACTTACTCAGTTTTGGAGTTAGAAGCCTTGAAGCATTTTTGGTAGCCATAGTCAAACTGTAGAGAGAGTTACCATAAACACTTTTCATTTTATTTGGAAAGATTATTGACATCAACTATTGGGAAATACAGGGCAGAAAAGGCAGAAAGAAAGGTCACAGCAGAGCAGGGAACTCTATGAGGAGCAATCAAAAAGCATTAACCAAACACAGATGAAACTAAACTACTCTCACATAAATATGAATATGACTAAAAGAATCAATTCCTTTTCATCTTCTTGCTTTTCACATTTCCAGTTACTAAAAGTGCAATTGAAGGACACAAGACTAGGCTAGGAAGTGGATTGAAACTGGCTGTTCCATTTTTTATTTTCAAATGTACATGACTAAATTAAAAACAAACAAACAAAAATCCACAACACATTTAATATGAATTGTTCAAGCAGGAACCGATAGTAGCATAGCACATATTTAGCTGTGCAAATAGAAATTTGGGGAAAGATATACATCAAACACATTGCTTTCGTATTACATTTTGGTTATGTAAATTAAGAATTTAATAGATTCCTTTTCCAGCTGCATACCTCCCACCCAATTTCTATTAAGTAGTCAAGCAGAAGCATCTCTGTCAAAGGTGTGTCATCGTTAGGTTTTTGATGATGTTACTTCAGTTTACAACATTCATTTGCAACACTGCCTGATAGTTTTTCATAGGATGTTTGTATCAAGATGGATGGGGGACAAGAATTCCTGGCATTCGCCATATGTGCGCTTGCAGCCCAGAAAGCCAACCGTACCCTGGGCTTCATAAAAAGCCATGTGGCCAGCAGGACAAGGGAGGTGATTCTCCCCCTCTACTCTGCTCATGTGGAGCGCTGCATTCAGCCCTGTGTCCCCCAGCACAAGAAGGACATGGATATATTAGAATGAGTACAGATGGGGGCCACGAGGATGATCAAAGGGCTGGAGCACCTCTCCTACAAAGACAAGTTGAGAGAGTTGGGGTTGTTCATTCTAGAGAATAGACGGCTCCAGGGAGACCTTATAGCGGCCTTCCAGTACCTAGAGGGGGCCTACAGGAAAGCTGGGGAGGGACTCTTTGTCAGGGAGTGTAGTGATAGGACAAGGGGTAATGGCTTTAAGCTAAAAGAGGGTAGGTTTAGATTAGATATTAGGAAGAAATTCTTTACTCTGAGGGTGGTGAGGCACTGGCACAGGCTGCCCAGAGAAGCTGTGGATGCCCCATCCCTGGAAGCGTTCAAGGCCAGGTAGGATGAGGCCCTGAGTAACCTGATCTAGTGGGAGTTGTCCCTGCCCATGGCAGGGGGGTTGGAATTGGGTGATCTTTAAGGTCCCTTCCAACCCAAACCATTCTATGATTCTATGATTCTGTATTCTGAGAAAATACCTATGGAACTGGAATCAACGTTTGTTCTCATTGCTTCCAGTTTTCTCATGTTAAAATAGTAGGAATTGGTGTTGAATTAATGATGCCTTTTATTACAGACTGCTGTAAATAACCTGTTCTTTAGAGCAAAAAATGAAATATAGATTTTGAGGGTAGGATGGCAGGATCAGTACAAATTAACTGCAAGATCTAAGTAGCATTACTATCCCCAAAACAAAGCCTAGGTTACTTTTTGCTCTTTTTCCAGGTGGAATACAATTTGATTTAGCGCTTCGCATTCAGATTTGTTTCTCCTTTACAGTACATGCAGATAGATGCATTGGAAAGTGGAGGAAACATGCATCCAAGACTTGCATATTTGCCAACACTTTTTATTGCTTCCCATTTCTCCTGCATGGGAAAATAGAATACATCCTAAATCAAAATCCTATCTATAATGTAATTTGCTGTCCACATTCCAAATTTGGATAAAAAGTAAAATTTTTAAAAGTCAAAGGGTGATGGAGAAGAAGTATCACTGCTTTCTCACTCCAACATCAAGGTTTTTCCCTTACATGGCAGAAAGGTCATATGGTAGATATGAAGTTTACACAGGCTGTAAATCTCAACATTTACAAGGAGGAATGTGAATACTCAAAATTCTACGAATGTCAAACAATTAAAAAAAAGAAAATAAAAATCATAATTTAAGCAGCCAGCCTGATTTTGTCTTTCAACAATGAGAACAATGTTTAAGGACACCCTGTTTAGAGAAAACATTGACTGCTATTGGATGTGCCATCCTATCTCCAGGTTACCTTTATGACAACCTGCATAAGCAGTCAGGCAGAGGCAGACATGGACAGAAAACTGAATGCTCTGCTGGCTGCCTGCCATTCTCTGCATGGTGACTGATAATAATACTTAATCAAAATCCTATCTTGGGTCTTTATCTTGCACCAGCGTGTGCATTCATTCACTTGTTATTTGGATCACGTCTCCCTGTTGCTAGTAACAATCTGAAAATGATAACATTTGCTGCTATTTTTATTTCTTTTTCAGGGAAAGATAGTTTTCTTCCTCCTTATCCTCCCCTCTCCCTCCCCCAACATACGTATATTGGATTATTGGCCTTTAGTTGAACTCTATAACACTGAACAAGCTCCAGTCTTTTCCTTGCAGATTAACATTTTAACAGAAACGCTTCCTGTTTATGAAAACGGTGAATTCATATACACAGCTGAACTTGGATACATAAAGAGTTGAATGTTTAAGAGGAAGAAAAAATACTGGTTTACTGTTAATAAATTCTGAACACAGATAAATTTCTACATGTAACTATCCCCACAGTGCTAAAAATGATGCCTTAGTCATGAGCAAATGAAGCAAAAGTCCTTGGGTAGAAAATAAAGAAGGTGGATATTTAGAAGGTACTTTTAAATAGGCATTTCAGGATCTATTTAAGGCTGTCATATTAACAGTCTTTTCTTTTTCTCTTCAGTAGATTAGTAGTCCAAGTTCTTAATTGTTTTAGTAACTGATGTGACTGCAATAAAGATCTGTCTTAGTTCAGGCCTCCAGTAGGGAAAAAAAAAAAAAAGTAAAAAAAAAAAGTGAACAATTTAACAAAATATAGTGCAAATGTAGCCATACTAAGGCTAAGTATAGGTCTCTGAGTGTGCTTAGGGTGACCTGGATATGTCCAGAAAACTGAAGTTTAAGTTGGCTGCTCCTTATGTTTTGTAGAAGTTTTGAGTCTGACAGTACTAACCTCTGTTTATCATTACTCCCCAGTAATGTACAGAGATGGATAGTTGAAGGTCAGGTAGTGTAAATATCTCAAAGTCAAGGTTTAATGGAGAAATAAAGCTGCAGAAACACTTACTCTGCCTAGGATGACAACAGAGACCCATAATTTGCTCCCTTTCTTTCCATTTCAGCACTAAAAAAAGCCAAGATAGAACCAGGCAGATAACTTTGCAAAGAAGCCCTTAGTTCCTGAAGGGGCAGAGAGCTGTACTGTGTGAATTTCTATTGCAAACAGGAATCTGGCTTCCCTTTCTAGTAATCAGGTTTTACACTGGTTTTCCGAGCTCAAACAGACCTTTGAAATTCTAGAATTCTATTTGCACCAGCTATTTCTTAAACATCTAAGAGCATTTTTATCCTATCTCCTTTATGTGATACAGAGTTTGGAAGGGGATGGTGGTTTGTAGAAATTCTTAGTTTGTTTTCAGACATTTCTAAATTAGCTGCATCTTTGGTGGGAACTGGCCCTGACCCTGAAGTTTTTCGTGAAATGTGGGGAGGAGAAAAGTGAGTACACCCACATGGCATTCAACAACAGCAGGAGTGAAGAGACATATTTTTGGCAGAAGTAGACAAGCTAGCTGGAAAAGTCAACAAAACAGTATGAATATCAGACTTCTGCCTTAAGCCAAACATAAAACTTGTTTAAGATGCCAACTGCAGCAACTGTCCAGAGTCAGATTTTGAAATTTATTTTTCTGAGTACCATTTAAGGTTAAAGAGTCAATAAAAGGTCAATTCTGGCCTCACATTGAAGTTATATAAAAATGACTTTTTCTGAATGATTTAGAAAAGGAAAGCAGAAATCACAAATACTCAAAATACACTGAAGTAAAAGAGCCTGTTTAGCTTTATTTGCCAAACCAAAGGAAACTGCAAAAGAGAAACAAAGATTATAAAACCTAAATAATTATTATTACATTTTAAACAGTTCATTTTAGTAGTCTTAAAAGGGTAAAAAGATGTAAATAAATTCATATGTTCTATCTTTGTATGTTCCTAGAAAAAAAAAATATTCTAGAAATGTAAGAAAAAAAAAGTTTTGACATTGTCCTATTGTATTCATTACATATATGTAATATATCTGTTTTCCATTAACAACATGTAATGATGAAATGATCTAATATCTTTAATTTCAAAATAAGTTGCCAGTGCACAATAATAATCTCTCAGCATCAGTAAAACTTGAACAGAAAAAAAAAAAAAAATTAGTTAAACTGTAAGCCATATCCCCAGTTCTAAGTCTTCAGGCTCTTTGACTGGACTGTATTAACAAGGTTCCAGGTAAGTATTTGCTATTTTCAAAATGCGTTAGCCTATCACAATGATTTGAACTCTGGGGTTTTCTCCAATATTTTATAATCTACCAAATATAATTGGCTGCATTAAGATTTCATGGATCAGCTGAGAAGAATAATTATAGAAGTATAGAATAGTTCAGTTGGAAGGGACCTTCAAAGATCTTCTAGTCCAATGGCCTGACCACTTCAGGGCTAACCAAAAGTTAAAGCATATTAATGAGGGCATTGTCCAAATGCCTCTTGAACACTGACAGGCATAGGGCATCAGACACCTTGCTAGGAAGCCTGTTCCAGTATTTGACCGCCCTCACAGTAAGGAAATTTTTCCTAACACCCAGTCTGAACATCCCCTGGCACAGCTCTGTGCCATTCCCTCATGTCCTGTCATCTGTTCCCAGGGAGCATAGACCTGCACCTCCCTCTGAGCTTCCCCTCCTCAGGGAGCTGCAGAGAGCAGTGAGGTCACCTCTCAGCCTCCTCTTCTCCAGACCGGACAACCCAAGTGTCCCCAGCCTCTCCTCCGAGAACATGCCTTCCAGCCCAGTAACTGGCTTTGTTGCCCTCCTCTGAATGCTTTCAAGGACCTTAACATCCTTGTTATACTGTGGAGACCAGAACTGCACACAATAATTAGGGTGAGGCTGCACCAGAGCTAAATATATCAGGAGAATCACCTCTTTTGACCAGCTGGCAATGCTGTGTTTAATGCACCCCAAAATGCAGTTTACCCTCTTGGCTGCCAGGGCCTACTGCTGGCTCGTGCTGAGCCTGCTGTCAGCTAGCACTCCCAGATCCCTTTCTGCTGAGCTGCTCTCCAGTCATGTCACTCCCAGTTTGTACCTGTGTTTGGGATTACTCCGTCTCAGGTGAAGAGCCCAGCATTTACCTTTGTTGAACCTCACTTCGTTGCTGTGCAGTCTCCCAATCTATTTAGATCCTTTTGCAGGGCCTCTCATCCCTCCAAGGAGTCAACAGCACCTCACAGTTCAGTATCATCATCAAACTTCCAGAGGATGCACTCCACACTCCACTCCTGCATCCAGATCATTGATAAAAATGTTAAACATAAAAGCTGATAACAACAGAAAAAAAAAAAGTAGAAATGGAAGTTGATGGAAATTAGCAAAGAATATGTCTGCCAAATGCTTTGTAAGGATAAGAATCCTAAGAAGGTCATTCAAAGTCCATTGGCGTGACATAAAACAGATGAGTTGGAGGTGAACTCATAAGATAGGAGATTGGAGTCAGAGCTCAGTAAGAGCAATACTTACTAAATATCAATGATAAGAATTGGCATTCATATGACAGAATGAATGACAGCTGCCAGAAGCCACCTCTCTGAGTTCAATGTAAGAAACCACAGCATTTGAAGGGAGAGAAACACCTGTAGGAGTAGGACAGCAAAACCATGTAGCAATAATTTGATTATATCCAAATGATTTATCCATCTGAATTAAACTAATATTAGTATCTTTTGCACGTATTTCGTAACCTTTAGGTGAGACTGTATTTATTTTAACATTACTGAACTCATCACTATTTTTCATCATATATAGTGGCAATAAAAAAAAAAAAAGAGAATACATTAAAAGCCCATTGCCATTCATCTCACTAATTTCGAGTAATAATTAGTTTTGCATGCATTTTTGCAATTTTGTGATTTCATTGCAGAAATTGTCATTCAAAAGTATTCATTACCAGCAATATATGGAGCGACATTTCAGCCGACATTTTAGACATTCCAAAATTGTAGTAACCCAAACATTAAACTCATGGCAGCTTCTCACTCACATAGTCTCTCCGGCAAGTGAAGTTTTGAAAAAAAACAGTGCTTTAAATTATTAAAATATTTAACCAAAAATGTATATATCTTATCTACCTCTTCAAAATAAAAGTTTATCATTGTTGTGCATATAAAATATATATCTACTTTTGTCCCCGCCTTCTTATTTTATGTCATTCATAGATATAATATGTCCCTTTTTTGCTCCATTCCTGTTATTTCCATCTAAATATTGGGGCTTCCACTTCACCCATCCAGATCAATGAATATGACATCTCTTTCTATGGATTCTAGAATAGCTAATGGAAATTCTAACTTTCATGCCTTTATAAGATTATTAAAGATTACAAAAGCTAAGTGGGGTGAATCCAAGGCCTAAAGCAATAGTAACAAGAGGTCTATTACATTAGTCATTTTACTCTATGATCATAGAATTCAATGGCATTAGACTAAAGTAAATGCAGCTTGAGAGGGTGAGAAAAATCAGGCAGCAATAAAAAAAAAATAGACAAATTGAAAATTAAAATGCAACATGAAGAGAACAATGTAAAGCAGGAAATAATATAAATGATGCACAGTAAATAACAAAGTTAATAGAAATCCGTTTGTTCAAGATTTGTAGTAGAGCATATATCTTGCAAAAAATTACAGCTATTATTAGTATCTCTCAGCTCTACAGTCCATTTCATGCAAAAGAGCTTTATATACTTTATTGACTTAATATTAAGAAGTCACCTCAGTCATCTTTTGCAGTGTTCTCATTTCAAGTAGAAAAACTGATAGCTGTGTAGGCTGCTCAGCAATGTAGCGTGATACACATAGGAAAAGTAAAAGAATGGGCTGAGACAGAGCAAGAAAAACAACACATCTAATTGAAACAGCAAGAACTAAGCAAGCAGAATGGAATTTATCTCATCTGCGTTTAGCCATTTTAGCCAACACATTAGTAAGCATGCTTATTCATCCAAGTAGTACTTTGCTCACAAATAATCAAGTCTACAGTTTCATGCCTCACTGGAAAATACAAGGCCGATCTGATCTGAGATCGCCAGTGTAAATAAAGAATAGCTTCATTTAACCTAGTTGCATTCCAGCAGAGTAAAGCCAAGCGAGATCCAACGATCTCACTGACTCATGGTATTTCTAGCCCAGATCTCTGCAGCAAAAACTCAGGTACGGTAGTGTAATACAAACAATCAAGATTATCATAACCACTTCCTGACATATTCAGAAATTCCATTTTACATTCCTTCATTCCTTTACATGAGTGTTCATGTGACTCATCATACTCCAGCCTCATACGTTTCAGATGATTAATACAATCCTAGACTAAATACTAGCTTTCAGAAGTAAGTGGTCCTATAAAAAATCCTCTCTGTTCTCATTAATAAATAAATAAATAAATAAATAAATAAATAAATAAAATAAAAATTAGTAAAACCTCTGCCTCCAGTGTCCTATCCCCAGAAGGTTGTTGTATGACATTCTGCTTTATGGATGTGATCTAACAGCTAATAAAATCTGAGGATCCTCTTTCTTAACTAACTTTCTTAGCTGCAATGATCTCTCCTGCACCCAGGCCAAAGTTCACTGACATCAAATGGTTTTTGGATTGGCTGCTGCGGGAAGAATGGCATGGCTCAAGGTACTGGCTAATGTAGATTCAGTACAAATAGTATTGTTCAATGTCCAGTGAGATGCATACTGACCAATATAAAGTTACAAGGATTTTTTACAAGGCCCTTATAAGAGTCACTAAAAGCATTCTCAGGAAGCGCTGCAGTTACAGTTGGCTATAGACTGGAGAAGCATTCTCTGTAAGTAGACCTATATGCTTGCCTCAGTTTTATGCATTTACAGAGTATTCACCCCTACCCACTGTAGGGGTGGTTCATTTATTTATTTATTTATTACTTTTATGGACCTATATCCTTTTACAGTGGAAGTTTAGGAATATCTTGTGTTGGGAACCATTAGAATTGCAGGTTCAGCCTGAAAGGGTAATTAGGCAGCTATATAGATCCAGCCTTTATACTCTTTATGCCCGCTTTTTTTGTCTGTAATGCTCAGAGATTAAACAACTACTGTTAGTTCACAGAGAAAATAATTTGGGAATCTTCACTAGACGCTCTGAAAATTTAAAAGCCTTATATAAGTATAAAGCCTAAAACATATTATTGCTAAATACCAAAGAATTTAGGGATACTTTTTCAGTGTTCTCTTCAATACAATAATTTGAGTAGTAGTCAGTGATATTTTTATAGGGAAGTAGCTGGCTAAATATTCAATACATGGCAATTAAGGTAAATTTGGTTATAAGAAACCTTTTCTATTACTAGTACACAGTCAAAAGTTTATTTAATTCTTGTTAAAAACTCTGTCCCTGACTAAAGAAAGATGGAATTTTATTTTTTTGCAATACAATAACCTTTCACTATAGATTTTTTTCAGGTTAGTTGTTACAGTGATGTGCAGGTAGTTAACAATCTAAAACCAAACTTGCACAAAGAATAAAATGATATCTATATTGGCAGAGGATTTAATTTGAACTCTTTTAGATAAAAAAAATCACATATCTTGTCTTTTTCTACTATGAATGATTAGTAGGATTATTTCTTCTTGCATGTTTTGTTCACACACAGAGGACTATGTGATGGAGGAAATTTGAGATCAGTAGGCCAGATTCATTGCTGGTGCAACTCCACCGATTTCAGGGAAGATACACTTGGGGAGAATTTGACCCAGAAAATCTGAATCTCTTTGTATATAATGAAACTGATTAAGGTCAACACCTGAAGGCAGGGTTGCTACATCACAAATGAAACTATTCTTGTAGCTTTTTCTTTTCTCTCTTCCCCCTCCCCCCAAAAAAAAATAATTTGTATTTCCATAAAGGAACCTTCTTAAGTACTCTCACTTCCTGTTTTCAATTCAACCTAAATATAAGGAACCTTTAACTTCAAAGAATTTTATTCCATGGACAGCAAAACATGGATTTTAATTTAAAAACATAGGACCCTTCATGTCACTCTTCAGCTTAAATTACACAAAAATTTAAGATGCACAAAGCATAAGCAAGGACATGGCCCAGTAATTTCAGTGAAGCATCTTCACCTTCCCCTTAGCTTGTGTGTGCCAGATCTTCAGCTAGCACATGTCTGTACAGCTCCAACCCACCTGAGAATCTGATTCTGTATGAATAAACAGGCACACACATGTTGTAGATATATCCAAAGCATTTCAGTAACTAGTAATCTGTATGGCATGGAATAAATCATGAAAGTTCAGTTCACATTAAATACTAATGGTTTATTAACCATTTGAAGCTGCTACTCTCTTTCTTTTTCTTTTTTCTTTTTTCTTTTTTTTTTTCCCTTCAAACCTGTAACAAAATGTAGATACTAAACAGCACATTCTGCAGATGCATTGGGAATTCTTTCCTTGTAAATTAAATCCTGAACAGTTAAACCATATTTAAGCGATAAGATTTTAAAAATCTAAAATCTTTTCTTTAAATGTATAACTTCAATTCCCATTATAGCCGCCCTTTTGTAATATAGTGCATGAAATACCAACCAGAGGGAATGTTGTTGCTTAATTTACACCTGCTACGTGCCAAGGATATAAAGCGATCTATCAAAGGTATTGTTATATCATTTTGACAGTGCCACATTTTTAGTGAAATGCTACCAGTCAGTTAACAAATTCTATTCCATTCTTCTTTAAGAAATACAAAAGCTATTGTATAGCATGGTTTATTTTTATATTGATGGCTATACCCGCATTGAAGAAGTAGACAAAAAATAAATTGTTTCCAATGTTATGAAAATTATTGTAAGGGTCTTTTATGGACATTTTTTGGCTCCATACTGAAGTAGCAGTGTTCCCAGAATGATAATAATCTATTTCTTTCCTCACACTACTGAGCTGGGAGTGACCTTACCTGACCCAATTGAAATTGATTTTGTTGTTGAACTCCTTGCTAGTGCAAATTAATCTTAGATCCATACAAGATCAGAGAAGCAAGACACAGAGTAGAAAGACCTCGAGTACTGAGGGAAAAATTAGTTCTGGAAAAAGTATTTTAAGTTTGGAAAGATAAATGGTTACAATGACTTGCTTTGATAGAACATCTGTAGGATAGGAGAAGAGAATGACAAGGGCTCTGTGAAAAAGCTGTAATTTAATAGCCTAATTTCCTGCCTGGCCCTGCAGAAATATCTGTCTGTTTCTGACAGCTGATGAAAATGCACCAGTATTTGATTTGCTCACCAGTGTGGGACAAGTTCAGTCCCATCTCTCACGAGTTCCCTTGAGCTAAATGGATACAGCAGACCAGCTCATTACTAGTTTCCACCTTCTTCACAACAAAAATACACCACCTGATTTTCATTTTTTTTTCTCCTAAAAATTTGCCTGCCCCTTTTTTGATCTGTTTTAATATTTGTCTTGTTCCCACTGCAACAGCTGATCTCCTTTCCTAGCCATTTGAAACAATATGCATCTCAATAAATGCTTGCCTCAAGAAAAGCTAGTGTCTAAAAAGCAAAAAGAAACCTTATATTTGCAGACATATAATTTCATTCTTGCTTAGAGCATCTGTTCTATGATACATGGGTTCTTCCATAGTGAATGCCAAATATAGCTAGCACACTGACCTTATTTTTACATGCTGTAAAGGATTCCTGTGAACACTATGAGCTTTAACAAAATTCAGTTATCTGATTTTGGAGGGCCCCTGCAGTCTGTATTAATATAATAACTGAACATTAGTGCCTGTTTTATCAAGCTAAATATGGAAAAAAAAAAAAACACTCTTACAAATAACTTTGTCTTGAGACATATACGCTTCTCGAAAAACTCCATGATAAATGTTATATCCTGAAATAAAATGTTCCAGTATTGTATAAATGAATGTTAAATAATTGAAATGGAATAAATTAAGACTCAGCCATTGTGCAAAACCATTTATTGTAGCTTTGAAAAAGATCTGAGGCTAAAAAAAAAAAAAAAGCAGAAGAGGGGAGGAAAAAGCCAGCAACTCTCCTAATTTCAGTGTGAGATGACTGCTTCTTGATTTGCTACTTCTGGTATTGTGCTTACAGATAAGGGCATGAATCCATATTTTTCTTCCTTTGTTCTTCTTTTTCTTTTTCTTTTTTTTTTTTTTAAAGTGAAAAATAATTCCTGCTTCAAAACTAAAACAATTTTACAAGTAAATTTTGATTAGCAAGTCATTTTAAAATATGAGACTAGATGTATAATGATGTTCCTAAGGAAAGAACACAACAGCTGAAAATCCATACAGCTTTTCTCAAACTAGTCTAGAAGGCTACTTGAAAACCCCAAGAGCTACAGGGACAAGCTAAGCAGTCATAGATGAGCATGTACCAAAGAGCAAATCAGGACTGAATTAGTCAAAAAGTTCTATGTAGTCACAATGTCATGATAGGGAAAAGACTATGTTATGATAGTTGTGTTCTAAAGAATCTTTACATTCCAGACTGGGCAAACCCAGTTTATTGAAACACTCATACTATACTAGATCAGCTGTCCCAAGCTCTACTGGTCAAATAAGCAAGTCAGTTCACCCATGTTCCCCTGCTGCCATCCTTTATCCATCCTGCTTATTTAAATATACACTCTTACTGGCATGGGCCTGCTATTTCTTCCTATTCTTCTTCCAGAGCAGAGTCCTGATCTCAGTCACAGGGTAGTACTATGTCTTCTTTGTATTGGCCCAAAACCTGCGATTCAATTGGCATGGGATGGAAGGAGTTTCAGGTGCAGGTTTCCTGGAAGATGAAAAAAATGAGAGGGACATGTAGCAGGGTTGCTGGTGTAGTCCATACTTGTGTAGCACAAAATGTGTTCACATCTATGTGACTTCACAGCTTCTATAAATGTGGTGATCTCAGAGAACCACAAATGCAGCAATGCTGCAGTTAGTTGGAAGTCCTACTTCCATCTCTCTGGTAAGCTCACACTAAATTAGTAAGGTGGGGATACCCCACTGATAAACATGGGAAAATTAAAACTGTCCAGGAAAGACAGAAACAGTATTTCTGGGCCAACATCATAAACAGACTACCAAGGATACTCTAAGGGAGTGGGAAGTTGTGCTGAATGATGCTAAAAGCCAAGCATTCCCACAAACTAGGCTTCAGATACAATGCATATCTACATATTTTCAGGGATCTAAAAGCTCTGATATTTTATAATTTATGTTTTACAATATCTTAAATAATCTTTTGATTTAAGAGAGATAGGGAACATCATCAGGTATTTCTATACATAATGATGATATGCATGACAAATACAATATGTTAAAAGTTAACAAGAACAGCCAATAATAAATAAACAGTCTATGCCTTCCTCCTCCCAGAGGTAAGGATAGTCTGGAAAAAGTATTCATTTTTCATTATGAAGGAGCAGTAATTTTGTAAGTTGGGAAGTATTTCATTACAAAGGGGTCTGTATTAACAACATGGAATACAAAATACGAAGCATTCTGCTTGATATATTTTTGCAAAATTCAACTTATTTCACTGAAAATAAGCTAGTTTATGTCTAGGCAGAATTATTCTTGCAATAAATGTGTTTAATTTTACAGATTTTAAAACATTCCTAGCAAAGTACTGTTTATGTGAAGACTTCTAAAACTACCAGCAGTTAGATGTACCTTTTAAATATAATGATGCTTAGGAGAGAATTTAAAGTACTATACAAAATAGCTAGAAAATGAAAGATACTCGTACATGGTGTACTGGGTCAGGCTGGGATGTTAACTTTCCCTGCAGCAGCCCATACAGTGCTGTGCTCTGCACCTGTAGCTAAAACAGCAGTGGTATCACACCAGTGTTGTGTCCACTGCTGAGCAGTGCTGGCACGGCATCAGGACTCTCTCTAACCCCCCTAGGGGGTGGGCAAAAATGTGAGAAAAGAAACATCACCAGGGCAGCTGACCTAAACCAACCAAAGGGATATTTCATACCATATGATGTCACACTCAGCAATAAAAGGTGGAAAAAGGAAGGGGGGGGCTCTCATTGTGAAAACGTCTGTCCTCCTCCCGAACACCGGCTACGTGCGTTGAGGCCCTGCTTCAAGGACGTGGTCAAGCACTGCTCATTTGTGGGAAGTAGAGAGTAATTTCTTTCCTCTGCACTTCCACATAGCCTTTACTTGTTTTGTTTAGTTTTCCCTTTCCCTCTCCCTTTTCCCCTTTCCCTCTCCCTTTTCCCCTTTCCCTTTTTTTTCCCCTTTAGTTAAATTAACTGTTTAGTTAAATTGTTTAGTTAAATTGTTTAATTAATAATAATCTTTCCTTAATAATTATTTCTTTTTTCCTATAAATAAATCATCCTTATCTCAACCTGTGAGTTGTTCTTTCCTTTACTTCTTCCCCTCGTCATCTAAGGAGGGGGAGTGAGAGAGCTGTTGTGGTGTTCAGCTGCCTAGCACGGTAAAACCACCACACATGGACATCTCTATTCCATGGCATCATAGGGTCTATTAAAATACTACTTTTGTAAGCCACGAAGAAAATGTCTGTCATGACATATGAAGTATTGAAATTTAATGAAAAAAAATAATCTAAAAATAAATTCAGTCATTATGAGCATCTCTAAGGTATTTGCTCATGTCCCACCTTTTTGAAGATTGTATTCGTCAGTAGTCACAACCAGAATGTGATGACTAATCCAGAATTCACTGAACTATGTCAGTGGTCTGAAAGGAGATGAAGTTTAAAATCAGAAGATAATATCCACATATTCATTATGGCTGCAGAAGCACAAACTGATTTTGGTATAGGTTACTTTCTAATGAGTACACAGTACTAAAGAAATTAGTAAATTCTTCCTGATTGCTGTTTTAACCTGTCCAAGAAGGCTATGTTCATTTAGTCACGGACTAATCATACAGATTTAATACTGTAATTACACTAGATCATGGAATCGGAGAATATCGGAGTTGGAAGGGACCCACAAGGATCACTGAGTCCAACTCCTAGCTCCACACAGGACCACACAAATAAATAAATAAATAAATAATCAGATCATGTGTCTGAAAGAGTTGTCCAAACTCTTCTTGAACTCCAGCAGGCTTGGTGCCATGACCACTGCCCTAGGGAGCCTGTTCCAGTGCCCGACCACCCTCCCATTGAAGAACCTTTTCCTAACACCCAGCCTGACCCTCCCAGCTCCATGCCGTTCCCTCGGGTCCTGTCGCTGTCCCCAGAGAGCAGAGCTCGGTGCCTGCCCCTCTGCTCCCCTCGTGAGGGAGCTGCAGGCCGCCATGAGGCCTCCCCTCAGTCTCCTCTTCTCCAGCTGAACAATCCAAGTGACTTCAGCCACTCCTCATATGTCTTCTCTAGATCCCTTACCTGCAGGGCTGCGGGGGGGGGGGGGGGGGGGGGGCGGTTTCTATGAGAAGACTCCAGAAGCTACCCCATGTTAGATAAGGGCCAGTTTCAGTTTCAACGGGCTCCAAAGGGACCCGCCACTGCCCAGAGCCAAGCCAATAAGCCCTGTTGTTTGCATCTCTGGGAGAGAAGATTGAAGAAAGGGGTAAAAAAAACCTGCTGTGCAACTACAGCTGGCAGAGTGAGGCGTGAGAACCAGCCCTGCAGACCCCAGGTCAGTGCAGCAGGAGGGCAGGAGGTGCTCCAGGCACACAGCAGCAGTTCCCCTGCGGCCTGTGGAGAGGCCCCTGGTGGAGCAGGCTGTCCCCCTGCAGCCCATGGGTCCCACACGGAGCAGATCTCCACGCTGCAGCCCGTGGAGGAGCCCCCGGTGGAGCAGGTGGATGTGGCCTGGAGGAGGCTGCGGCCCATGGAGAGCCCCCGCAGGAGCAGGCCCCGGGCCGGAGCTGCAGCCCGTGGAGAGGAGCCCACGCAGGATCAGGGGGTCTGGGGGGAGCTGCTGCCCGTGGGGGACCCGTGCTGGAACAGTTTGCTCCTGACAGATGGACCCCGTGGTACGGAGCCATATGGGAGCAGTCCTTGAAGAGCTGCTGCCTGTGGGCAGCTCCTGCAGGCTCAGTTTGGGAACGACGGCATCCTGTGAGAGGGACCCCACGTGGAGCAGGGGCAGACAGTGACCATGAAGGAGCGGCGGAGACGAAGCATCAGGGACTGACTGCAACCCTCTTTGCCTGTTCCTCTGTACTGCTTGGGGAGAGGAGGTAGAAGAGGGTGGATGGGGAGAAAGTGTTTTCAGTTTTTTTCTTCTTTGTTTCTCACTTCTCTAGCTTGTTAGTAATAGGTACTGAATTTTATTAATTTTCCTACACTGAGTCTGTTTTGCCCATGACAATAACTGTTGAGTGATCTCCCTGTCCTTATCTCAACCCTTGAGCCTTCATTGTATTTTCACTTCCTTTCTCTTTGAGGAGGGGGAGTGAGAGAGCGGCTGTGGTGGAGCTCAGCTGCCCACCTGAGTAAAACCACCACACAGCTTTATATCTTTCTTATACTGTGGCACCCCAAACTGCACACAGTACTTGAGGTGAGTCTGCACCAAGTGCAGAGTAGAGTGGGACAATCACTTCCCTCCACCAGCTAGCAATGCCGTGCTTGATGCACTCCAGGGTATTGTTGGCCCTCCTAGCCACCAAGGCACACTGCTGGCTCATGTTCAGCTTGCTGTCGATCAAAACCCCCAGATCCCTTTCCATGGGGCTGATTTCCAGCCACCCCTCCCCCAGTCTGTACGTACAGCCAGGGTTGCCCCTTCCCAGGTGCATAATCCGACACTTGCTCTTGTTAAAATTTATATTGTTGGTGATTGCCCAGCTTTCTAATTTGTCCAGATCTCTCTGCAAGGTGTCACCATCTTCAACGGAGTCAACAGCTCCACCCAATTTTGTATCCTTTGCGAACTTGCTTTAAAAAAAACAAAACAACAACAACAACAACAAAAAAACACTTTCAAGGCCTTCATCCAAATCATTTATGAAAATGTTGAAGAGGACTGATTCCAAAGTGAAGCCCTGGGGAACCCCACAGATCGCCAGCCTGATGTAACCCCATTTACAAGAACCCTCTCACCCCAATCCATCAGCCAATTGTTCACCCATCTTATTATGCTTTTAATACATGCTTTTAGATAACAAAGTGAAGAGGAAAAGAAGTCATTCAAAAAGTATTATACTCTGAAATGTGACAGAGTTTCAGTAAAACAGATCTATGCAACTTCATGGTAATAGTAAAGATTAAAGCACTGTGGAAAAATTACTGAGACTAAAATGATGTTTTTTACCAATGAGAATAAAATTCACTGGTGACTTTTAAAAACTCTTGTTCAACTTTTCCAGATCTAAACATTTGTGACTTATAAGAGGTTATAAAAATGATGAGGACTTTTCTAGAGGCCAGTTGGCATTTCTGTTTTAAAGGCGATAGTAAATTGCTAACCTGGGTGATTAAATAATGTACTTGAAACAAGATCCAGTCAACAAGGTCACACTTTCTCAGAGTTTGCCAAGAAAGATTGTTCTGGGTATCAGTAAAATCAATAGTGGGAGTTGTAAGGAGCATAGCTTCCTTTCAGATCTGCCTCTCTTGAGTCCAAAAGAGGGCCTTGCACATAGCCTTTGGGACAGTCTGTCTGTCCACATATCTGGCAGCACATCAAGCTACTAATGACATTGTAACAGCATTAAAATGCCTGTCAATGGGTTCCCACTATACATTCTCAGGCTTGCTCTTTGAATAGCTAAAAAAATATTGTCTTGAGATACCCCTGGGTTCATGGGTTATTTACATCACAACTGGTTCACTGGCTGTAGTTCATAAGCTCACTTAGGAGGAAAAACAGTTCAAATTCCATTGTTGTGAGATAACAATGTACAAATTGGCCAAGAAAGACTGAATTGTGTAATTGGTAATGAAATGATTAGCGGTTATTATGATTAGGCTCTTGAATCATAGAATCATAGAATGGCTTGTGTTGGAAGGGACCTTAAAGATCATCTAGTTCCAACCACTCTGCCATAGGTAGGGATGCCAACCACTAGATCAGGTTGACCAAGGCCCCATCCAGCCTGGCCTTTTAGCACTTCCAAGGATGGGGCATCCACAACTTCTCTGGGCAACCTGTTCCAGTGCCTCACCACCCTCAGAGTAAAGAATTTCTTCCAATTATCTAATCTAAACCTACCCTCTTTTAGTTTAAGACCATTCTTCTTTGTCCTATCATTATCTACACTAGTAAAGAGTCCTTTTCCATCTTTTTTATAAGACTCCTTTAAATACTGAAAGGCAGCAATGAGGTCTCCCCGGAGACTTCTCTTTTCCAGGCTGAACATCTCCAGAATCATTTGGAAACAGTTTCCAGATCTGGAATTGCATTAGCACCTGATGATATAAGTACTAAGTGTTTCCAGGGCTGGTTGCAAGCCACAAAAATAGGTATGTGTATTGCACAGGAATGACAGAAATTTTCATTGCCCTGAAATGCTTGTTCTCCATTTTGCCTCTAAACCAGTATTGCTTCTGTACTTACTATATCAACTGGCATGCATGCCAAAGACCTATGGGCATAATTATGAAACAACAACGACAAAATTACTGTTTTCTTGAGTCAATATTTGAATTAGTCTGAGTTCCAAAGATCTGATCCCTTCATCATCCATGCTGCAAAAATATGGGATTAATCCTCTTTTTGTTTTGTTTTGTTTATTTTTTCAGTGAACCATGTGATTCTTTCTCAAAAACCACCTCAGTACAGTTTTCAGTATAACAGGTCTGATGGTCTTTTATGATATGCAGCATCAATACCAGATCAGACTCCCTCTGACAGATTACAAGCGATATCCCAACAGGTTTTTGTATCCTTAAACACCTCCACATGCTGTCATGCCACAGGACAAATACACAGTATATGTAGCATATATGCATCACATAAAACTCTGTGATGGGCTGCAGCCCAGCTGTATACCCTTAACCCCCATGCCTCACTTCACTGCCAGAAGTGAACCTATTGGACGTATTTACTGGTGAAGAGGGAGGTTTTGTGAATGGTCCTAACCAAGATGGGTCCAATGCGCAAAGTACTATGCAATGGTAGAGTCACAGTGATGAAGGAGCTGTGACAATAGGGGGAACCATTTGCTGATGGGTGTCTTTGGGGATACACCTACCCACCACTGCCACAGTGCAGCAATCCAACCAGCTTAAATTGGCTGCTAAGAGAAGGGGGATAACAACCATCAGGGAATGGACATAACAGGATGATGTTTTCTCAGCTACTTCTGCAATTAATTGCTTTATGTCATAGAGATGTAGTGTTGCTCACAACACATTTCAGAGCAGGACTTCAGCTCACTGGTGGGGGTTGGTGGGGTCCTTTTCCTTCCATCCGTAGGAATCTTCCTATTGCTTTGAAAGTGGTCTATATTAGATAGATACAGATAGCTCCACTATTATTTATCTGTAATTAAGTGTACTTTTTGTTTGCCCTCCTTCCATATAATTATGAGATTTCTATATGGTAGGCACCAGTGATATTAGATGCCATCCTTAAAAGGGCATGCTCTGGAGTAATATAAAACATGCATGTTTGTTACTGCATGGCATGTAAGTATTTTTCCTTGACAAGGCTTGAGTGTATCAATGGCTGTTAAACATACTTCTGCCAAGGACCTGCAAGGCATTTAATTTATGGTCATTGCCTAACAGACTGTTTAAATGTTAATGAATCAGGTAGCTGAATTATACACATGAATAGCTGCATATAGTTATTTTAGACAGGCTGCAAAGGAAGGAATTGCAAATGCAGCTCACCTGCCACTAATGCTAAAATTTGAAATTTGTTTCTGAGTTACATATACATATATTCCAGCTTCAGCATCAGTAGCGCTTGGTAAAATTGTGTAGCTGCCAAGTTAATGAATTTTGTCTTGCCTCTTTGTGTAAGCCTTTAATCCTGTGCTAAGAGGGAACTGTATGCAAGGGAATAAAATGTTTTATCCCTCTTTCTGAGATGGAAATTGTGATCATCACTACAAGTGGTATACTGGATATTAATCAAATGCTCACTTTTAATAATCTTATTGCACTGTATAGCATGGTTCACCCTTACAAGTAGAAATAATTCTTTGTTTCCCTATTTCTACACCTTTTAAAGCAAATCTCTTACTAGAGGGATATGTTCCTTTATCATATGGAAATGTAGAATCAATTTGTTGATGAGGGACCTCAAATAAAAGTTATGAGTTTTATGCTTGATCGAACATTAAAAACATTTCTGCAGATGACCCAAAGGTCCAGAGCAATTATAAAATTCTACAGGATTTCAATTTGAATAGCTATTTTGAGAGACAGTCTTCAAATACTGTGTATTCATTGAAAGCAAACAATTGCATTGGTTGTGTTTAACCCAGGGAGACCAAAAAAATAAAAAGGGAAAAACATGGAAGCTTCTGGATTCTCTTAAAATAAAATATTTTTTGATACTTGATTTAAAATCCTTCATACATATAATCACAGTTGACAAAAAATAGCCTGTGTATTTCAGTCATTTAAGGATAGAACACAGAAGCTGAGAAGAATGTGATACATTCTATATAGACAACAATAGATTAATAAATCTAGAAGAGTTCACTCATTAATCTTGAATTTGCACATGCAAATCAGTTACTTCTTGCCATTACTGAAAGGAATCCTTATTACAACTGGAACTAAAAACCAAACAAAACAAACAAAAACAATACAACAACAACAACAATAAAACAAAGAGCAAGTACTTTATTTAAAGAGAAAAAAAATCATAAGTATTTTGTGATCTTGTTCAACAACCCCATCTGTCCATTAAATATCATCCATTAAAGAGATATACAGCAGAGGAAACATAAAACATGCATGTACTATCTTTGTTTTTTCTTCCCAGTATTTTGTAGGCTTCTGCTTTAGCACTCCTTTTTTCTTTCCGCTTTCCTCATCTCCACATCCACTGTTTTGATATATTCCTACATTAATCTATTTCACCATATCTCAAACAGTGCTGACCCTTCTGTGCTTCCCAGTTGCTCACACTGCTTGTCACACTCACAGCTACCATAGAATGGAAAAAGAAAAAAGCAACACAATAAAATTGTTATATTCCAGGTCCAGATATACACATCTATTGGCTAGTGGTGTCTTCAATTCCTCCATGTATATAGAAAATAAATATAGCACCGTACCTTTAGTTGTACAATAAATTAAACATAGGGCATCTTTAGTCCTAAAGAAGGCACACAATAAGGTACCATATTATTGTTAATGACTGTGAACATATGTGAACATTATTACTTTAACAACGTCAGTGGCAGCCTTATACAAGGCTCCTGAGGAATTACACATCAGATTTTCAGGTAGCTTTTGGAACCTGGAAATCACCACAAGTCCCTGTGTTTGAAAAGCTTTCTTGGAGAAAACTTTTTTTGTATTTCAAGGGAAACTAGCTACCTCAATCAAGAAAGAACTGCCTAACAAATTTGTTTTCTTTTTATGATAAGATCACCCATCTAGTTGATCAAGGGAAACCAGCTGATGTGATGAACTTGAGCAAAGTTTTTGACACGGTTTCCCATAGGATCCTACTGGACAAAATGTCCAGCATACAACTTAACAAAAACAACATACGATGGGTGAGCAATTGGCTGATGGGCACAGCTCAAAGGGTTGTGGTAAATGGGGCCACACCTGGCTGGCTGATGGTCACTAGTGGGGTCCCTCAAGGCTCCATTTTAGGGCCAGTCCTCTTCAATGTTTTTATAAATGATTTGGATGTAGGACTAGAAGGTGTTCTGAGCAAATTTGCCAACGACACCAAACTTGGAGGAGTTGTGGACTCGAATGAGGGTGGAAAGGCCTTTCAGAGAGATCTGGACAGACTGGAGAGCTGGGCGATCACCAACCACATGAAGTTTAACAAAAGCAAGTGCCGGGTCCTGCACCTGGGACAGGGCAACCCTGGCTATACGTACAGACTGGGCGATGAGACGCTGGGGAGCAGCCCTGCAGAGAGGGATCTGGGGGTTGCGGTTGACAGCAAGTTGAATATGAGCCAGCAGTGTGCCCTGGCAGCCAGGAGCGCCAACCATGTCCTGGGATGCAACAGGCATGACATTGCTAGTCGGTCGAGGGAAGCGATTGTCCCGCTCTACTCTGTGCTGGTGCGGCCTCACCTCGAGTACTGTGTGCAGTTCTGGGCACCACAGTACAAAAAGGACATTAAACTGTTGGAGGGTGTCCAGAGGAGGGCGACGAAGATGGTGAAGGGCCTAGAGGGGAAGGCATATGAGGAGCGGCTGAGGTCACTGGGCCTGTTCAGCCTGGAGAAGAGGAGGCTGAGGGGGGACCTCATCGCAGTCTAAAACTTCCTCGCGAGGGGGAGTGGGGAGGCAGGTGACCTATTCTCCGTTATCACCAGTGACAGGACCCGCGGGAACGGTGTTAAGCTGAGGCAGGGGAAATTTAGGCTGGACATCAGGAAGAGGTTCTTCACTGAGAGGGTGGTTGCACACTGGAACAGGCTCCCCAGGGACGTAGTCACTGCACCAAGCCTGTCTGAATTTAAGAAGTCCAATCGGACTGTGCACTTAGTCACACGGTCTAAACTTTTGGGCAGACCTGTGCGGTGCCAGGAGTTGGACTTGATGATCCTTATGGGTCCCTTCCAACTTGGGATATTCTATGATTCTGTGATTTGAAATACTACTAGGCTTTAAATGCCTGATCTTAAAAGTTAGTAGAGGCTTTACTATAAACACAACTCAGATCTTCTGTAAGCTGACTGAAGCAGCAAATCTGTGTTAGTGTAATTCTCAAATATTGATCTGCAAAGTGAGCTGCAGAGCCTGTATGTGATGAGAGCAAGTAATGACTAAATGCTAAAAGGTCCTTTTGACCACCAAATTCTTAGCAAATTTTCCAGGTTTTCTTTTCTCTGATGTCTATAATATCCCTAGAACTTTTGTGTGATTTCCAAATGAAGATGTACATCATGAGAATGATCCTTCAGCTGCAAAATGCAAAACTCATTGTACCCCTTGGCAGCCATGCAAAGCAATTATTATTACTTTTTTTTTTTCTTCTTCTCGCAGAAGAAAGGGATATTCACAGAAAGAGGTAAGAAAGAACATCTATCTCATCACTAGCCATTAGCCAAGGACATTTATAATTGCTGATCATTGCAATTTCTCCTTGCTGGTGCTGCTTCCTTTACAGTATCTCTCTTAATTCCTGTAGGAATTACTTTCAGGTAACTGCAAACCTCACCAACTCCCATGATGTTAGTCCCCAAATAATAGCCACAAGTAAAGAATGAAAGAATCACAGAATGGCTTGGGTTGGAAACGACCTTACAAAACATCTAATTCCAACACCCCTACCATGGGCAAGGACACCTCCCACTAGACCAGGTTGCTCAAAGCCCTATCCCACCTGGCCTTGAACACCTCCAGGGATGGGGCATCCACAGCTTCTCTGGGCAACGTGTGCCAGTGCCTCACCACCCTCAGAGTAAAGAATTTCTTCCAATTATCTAATCTGAACCTACCCTCTTTTAGTTTAAAGCTATTACCCCTTGTCCTATCACTACATTCCCTGGCAAAGAGTCCCTCCCCAGCTTTCCTGTAGGCCCCCTCTAGGTACTGGAAGGCTGCTGTAAAGTCTCCCTGGAGCCTCTGTTTTCCAGGCTGAAAAACCCCAACTCTCTCAGCCTGTCTTCACAGGAGAGGTGCTCCAGCCCTTTGATCATCTTCATGGCTCTCCTCTACACTTGTTCTACTAATACGTCCATGCCCTTCATGTGCTGGGGGCCACAGAACTGAGAAATTACCACATTGTTTTACTTTCATCTTTCAGGGTTTATCCTTCACTTCAGTTAAGTCGGACTTCTTTCTAATATAAATTTTGATGAAGAAGTAGCTAACCACCCACAAAAACCCACTCACCTTTCAATCATTACTGCATACACGACACCACTGAGAATGAAAGAAAGGTCTTAATAACAAATTTACATGTGTGGCCAAAACTGAGAAATCATCCAATCAATGCATTCTCTGCCATGAAGTAATTAAGACAAGACATTAAGATTATTTTTTGGGACTTTTTTAGCCCTTAACTGGATAAAATTGCTACCAAAATCAATTGGTTTGTGGAAGAAGAGAAGACGTGAAAGGTCGTGGGAGGATTTGAAGCCATATGGGTAGCTTAAAGTGTCATTGACTACACTCTGATATTTAGTTATCCATTCCATTCCTAATAAGAAAGCCAGTCTGGGGGCATTGTTCGATGCTTACCTGAATATGAGCCAGCAGTGTGCCCAGGTGGCCAAGAAGGCCAATGGCATCCTGACTTGTATCAGGAATAGTGTAGCCAGCAGGACCAGGGAGGTGATTGTCTGCCTGTACGCTGCTGTGGTGAGGCCACACCTTGATTACTGTGTTCAGTTTTGTGCCCCTCACTACAAGAAGGACATCGAGGCCCTGGAGTATGCCCAGAGAAGGGCTACAAAGCTGATGAAGGGCCTGGAACACAAGTCCTGTGAGGATCGGCTGTGGGAACTGGGAACTGTTTAATCTGGGGAAGAGGAAGCTCACGGGAGACCTTAAAAAGAAAGGAAGTTGTGGGGAGCTGGGGGTCAGCCTCTTGTGGCAGATAGCTAGTGATAGGACTAGAGAGAATGGCCTCAAGTTGTGCCAGGCAAAATTCAGATTGGGAATTAGGAGACATTTCTTCTCAGAACGAGTAGTTAGGCATTGGAATGACCCCAGGGAGGTGGTGGAGTCACCATCCCTGGGAATGTTTAAGAAAAGATTGGATGTGGTACTTAGGGACATGGGTTAATGGGTAATATTGCTGGTAGGGGGATGGTTGGACCAGATGATCTTGGAGGTCTTTTCCAACCTTAATGATTCTATGATTCATCAAGGATGAAATTCAGGAAGGAGCAAAAGGAAAAAAACAGTGTATTTTCAAAATGAAAGGGTGGTTAAAACTTCATCCTCAACAGGCTGCTTCCAGCATATCAAGACAATGGAGAGCTCTGTGCTTTGGATGCCACAGGGCTTTGCTGTCAGACAGTGCTGGAGGCCTTTGTGCAGGATAATATGTACAAGAACTTTTATTTTCCAGAGTTATGATAAGATAATACCTTTCAATTTGACTGCAGCATAATGTCCTCATAAACATTCAGCTGCACTGATAAAATCTGATTTTTTCATAGGTGAACTTTCAAACAATTCAAGAGTGATTTTTAAAAAGAAGAAAAAAAATAATAATTAGTGGCCATCTGCAGGCTTCTGGTGAGAATGTAAAAAACAGTAAAGCTTCTCAGAAGCAAGTGAAAAACACTTGTCTGTTTTGTAAATAAGAAGAACTTCATATTCACAACCACACTGGTAAGCAAAACCAGTGTGCCCACAGATAATTTAGCATTCCAGTTAGTCATATACTGTGAATGTTTTTATGTAAATGTACACTTGTACATGGTCACAATAATTATATGAACATGTGCTCTATTTACACCTGAGTATTTGGCTTGTATGATATTGTGCACTGGGATAATTCTACCCAGTTTGCAACTTTAAACTTCTGCAAATAACTGATGTCTAAAAATAGGTCCCTTGTGTGACATGGCATTCATTTCCGTAGGCAGAAGAGGTATTAGAGATAATGAATAGAAGTTTCTTCCTTAACTTCTATGTGATTTTCAAGTCAAATTAATGATTTAACTTTTCTTTATTGAATCAAACTCAGTAGGAGACAAATGTAAACCTAAAACTTTCGTTTCCAAACTCATCTCTACTCCTTCTGTTACCTTGTCAACCCATTCAAACTCTAACCGATAAGGTGAAAAGATCCTGCAGACACAGACTCTGTTCTTTATAAAGAAACATCCAGACAGGGGGTTATGAACTTTCTAGATTCTAGCAGAATAACAAGTGTTAGCCATCATTAGACCTTAGCCACCTCGTACGTATTCCTATGCTGTGTACCTAGCAAATGTCTCCTCAAATAAGTACTTGTGTTTTAATCATCTGAGGAATTTTGGAAGGTCACATCAAGTCAATACCATAGTACCTATCACCTATGGACTGAAAATATGTGCACTGAAAATTCTAGGTGCAAGATAGATAGAGCAAATTTCAACAGATGTGTGGTATATAAAGAAATAACATCTAATATGATTTTCAAAAATTGGTGAGATTGTAAGCTAATGTGTTTATCAAAGCAAAATATTATTGTTTCACTGCACATTTTTTGATCTGTTGGCAAACTGAACAAAGTTTAGAAAATCTTCTGCAAATACTTAAAAATAATTGAATTTATACTTAAAATTGTCTTCAAAGTGTTACTTAATGTAGAAATTGCTATGTACATTGAGGAAAGAATAATATAAATATAAAAACTATAGCCCTTAAAATCTTTTCCTAATTCCATTTTCTTCACCTGTTTCCTTCTGGTTTTGCATCTCACTTTTATCTAGTCTGTAATCACTGATTTCAGTAATGCTTCCAATTTTACTGTTTATAACATTCATATACTCATTATGCTTACTACATAAGCAGTTAATTTCATTCAGAATAACATGGCTGCAAGAATACAACCAAATGCATATGAATAATTTTTCTTCTACCATAAACATCAGAAAAAAAAATCCAAAGATCAGGCTGATAAATTACACCTTTCTGGAGAATAAGTTTTCTGCCTGATTCTTAGCTCAGTAGCAATGACATAACTTCAGAATGCTCACTGGAGATACTTCTGAATTATTTTGGTTTATTCAAGACTTAATTTCCTACTGTGTTACCATAGATCTAGTATAATGCTATACAGGAAAATGTGCTGGGAGATTAATGCATAAAACAAAAAATGCTGTAAACAACATGGCAGTGTGACTTGTAGGAAGAGAGGATTCTTGTTTTCTATTCTGTCTCTTTCTGTCTCAAAATTATTTTTGCTATATAAAGTGATAAAATAATGACTAATTGTGAGAACTACCATACAATAATTTTCAAATAAAAGTCACAGTATTGTTTAACACAGATTTCTTCTCTTAACTCAGGCTTAACACAGTGTGAAATTAATTCTAGATAATTGTTCCTCATATTTCCCATCTCAATGCTTCTTAAAGGATATCATAGTCTCCACTTCCTAGTGTGGCTGTATTTAAAAAGGGACAGATGCACATATGTAGAAAGAACAGACTCACTTGTAGTCAGCAGGGAGGTCAAAGGGCCCAATGGACAAGGAGTTGGAGCTCCCTTCCTGGTGGTCTGCAACAGTAAGAAATGAAGTAGGGCAGTAACAAGAGCTCCATGTGTACAGGGAGTTCACCTTCTCAATTTGATAAGTTTTCACTCCCATCCAGAAAGGGACACAATTACTTCTTTGTACAACCTCTGTGGGGGAAAAAAAAAAAAAAAAAAAACACACCACCCTTCGAAACTACACACTCAAACTCTAAATTTCCCCATTAACAATTAGAATAAGGGGGGAGGGCGGAGACTTGCCTCTAAAGTTGCCATATCCACATAAAACAGATACAAATATTGTGAGCATGAGCACAAAGTCCATGTTGGTGAAACTGTTGAAGTAGATAACTACACATGATGTTGTTAGTCAAGTTAAAGATGCGTAAGAGTCTTTTTTGCAAGTGTATATCGATCCATTTAAATTGGCCGTAGCAAATGTGCATCTCAGGGCCAGATTCTCTACTTTATTTCAATCACACTGTAAAGCAATAGTAATGCCAGACAACACTAAACTCAATTTTCTCACCACTTAAGACATACCACAGATTTTCTTCACACAAGAGATGTTGAACAGTCAGACGTATGTATGAAGCCAGCCTACTTGGGGACATTTTAATGTTAAAAAAAATAATATTAAAATGTCATTTCATTCTCACTTATCATCACTCACACCGCTGTGTTATCTAAACCACAGAAAAGAAGCTCCTCACCTGACTATTGAATTTTGTCTCCTTATGTCCTTTTTATTCATCACATTAACCAACAGGCAATTAAAGAAATCAGCAGAACAGACAGGTTGCAGACAGCCAACTTACATTTCACACTGCTGATTAATTCTGAGAGAATGAACATTACCACAAGTTTCATTTTATTGTCATATCAAATCTTCACATTTAACACTATTATGCATCTATCATTCATTCTGCAAATAAAATGTGTTTGTTCTTTGTACTTGACCGCATTTTAAACTTCTGTCTGCCAGCTCAGAGCTACCCGTATATTTGTTGGAAGAATACGGGATGAGCATATTTTGTGTACATACGTTTCAAGGTCCTATATCATTCAAGTTTATATCTAACAAGACTTGTCAAACTGTAAATCTTTAAATGCAATACAAGCAGCCAATTTACTCACTGTAGTCAGGACATTTGAAAGAGCCAATCTCTAGCCTTAAAAAGACTACAAAGAATCTTTACAGAAATTTACTGCCTGCTCAGGGGATGACTTCAGCTTCCACTCTTCAATTCTACTCTAATGTACCGTAAAGAAAAAATATAGTAGAAACAGTCCAAATGCATGGCAGATAGGAGTGGAATTGTGCTATTAGTGTGAATTAAATGACCCTCTACCTTATCCTAATTTACAAAGGGACTAGGTCAATACCAAATTGCAGAAATAGCACTCTGGTGTTTCCATGTCTTACATGCAGCAAGCAGGTCTCCAAGTCAGAAGAGCACTGACAATTTTTATGGACCAGGAAAAAAAAGGCATTCTGCAACAATGGCAGGAATGGTGCAGTTCAAAATCAACACATCTTAGTGCTAACTTTCAAGAGTTTGGGAAAAATTGTGAAAAGAGGTCTCCATGCTGTTAAAATGATTTTTGGGAAGCTAGAAACATAAAATTCCATACAACGAGACACCAACAGGATGATATTCTTAAATGGGTCCACAGGTGAACAATGTACTTGTAAAACATGTAACTTAACTTGCAAGCTAAAACCATCAATTAACAAGCTGAACACAGAATAGATTTAAATAGTGAATTATTTTATGCTAATGAGGTTTTAGCCAGGAAATTTGATATTTTGAATGAAATCAAGAATCTGGTTCATAAATAATGTCTTATTTTTATTAGTAGTTCACAATATTTTGACATTTTAAAATAAACAAAAAAGTCTGTCAACAGGTATTAAATGAGTTATGTTGAATAATAAACTTGATGTGAACTTGCAATGGAGTGGTTCAGACAGAAAATCAAGTGCAATCCTTCAATTTAAGTGAGAAATTATATACTGTATTGTGACATCTTTCTATATGGGAAGACCATTACTGGAATACAATGTTTAGCTCTGGTAACTACTACTTGAAAAGGCTATTGACAAACAGGAAAATCTTCAGAAAAGAGGAAAAATAAAGTTACAACAAAAGCTGCCTCATTAAATTCGCTCTTAAATGGAGGTAATGTCAAGAGACATCATGCAAATGCTCTCTGAGTTGTTCATGAGAGAAAAAATGTCATTTAACAACATCTTTGAATTATCAATGGACATAATCTCTAGAGACTGGAATCTGAGGGCAGATCAAATCAGATTGGAAATAAACATTTTTAACATTAATAGTAATCAATCATTAGAATAGTTTACCTAAAGATGTGATGAATTAGCTTAGCATTTGACATATTTACTACCAAGTGTAAAGTTATCCATCTACGAACAAAAAAGAGAGGTCAAACAAAGCCTGTAGGTCAAACACACAGGATAGGGACCCTATCACGAGATACAGTGGCAGGATTTTTAGGGATCTTGGTGTATTATGTGAAGAACATGAGATGCACGTTCTACAACATGCTGCAGCCAAAAGAGTTATCATGGTCATCTAAATCAAATTATTTAGTATTGATTTCCATGATTTTTCTGTTACTATGAAGGTTGTTTTGGATTTCCTTTTTCATAAAAAGCACATAGGTTTTTTTTCTAAGAAGAAATGGTTTAGTTTATATGGAAATTAATATGGGGAAGCTCCATGTGCTGCATTATACAATAGCTCAACCTAAATACTTGTGAAAGTCAAGGTTATGTTTTCCAAAGTGATAGCCCTCTGAAAGTCATGCATATGACTACCCACATGGCAGAATTCTGTCTCCAGGTCAGCTTCTGACATCCCTATCAGGCTTTAAAAAAGTACCCTATTTCTTTAGATATATATATATATATTAAAAAAAAAAAATCTCAGGATTTACTACAACTAGTGGAAAATCTTTTGACAAAAATTCTCATTGATTAAATAATATTTTTTCTAGAGCAGAATTTAAAAAAAAAATAAAAAGTCTCCAAATAAATAAGCTTCATTGAGTTTCCAGCCGCAAAATTGGAAACAATGTGGTTATTTGTTAGCTGATTTAAAAACAACATTTTTTAAAATAGGAAAATGATTTTTTTGTAAAAGAAAGATAGCAGGTGTCGTTGAAAAGTCAAGCTTTGCTCACGTGACTATTAGGAGACAGCTTCTTTGCTGATTTTCTTTTATTAGAAAAAAAAATCACATTAGTTCCACTTATAAACTTGTATCACAGTAGTATTTTGCACTGTCAGGTCCAGCACACACTCATTCTGGCTGTACTGTGAGCCAGCAGGAGCACATAAGCTCTGGTCCCCAAAATTGTCTGGGTCCTCAATGTGCCACCTTGGCATCAGGGGACTTCCTATCATGCATGTGTGTATACACCAGTTGGAGCTGGTCAGGATCGTGAAGGCCAGTTGGTCCTCTCTGCGTACTGACATCTTCAACTCTCTACTAAAAATGCCAAAACAGAGAAGGAAATATGTCCCTGAGGAGCTGAATTACTTTTGTGCTGAAGAATTTGCAACGTTACAAGCTGTGCCTTATTTAACATGAAATTAGTTCCAGGTTTGAATGTAAAGGTTCATTACCCTCTTTATACCTTTAGATAAACCTGGCCTGCCTTTTTTTTTTTCTTTTTTTTTTTTTTTCTTTTTTTCCCCCCTCCCTCTCTCAATATTTAATGAAACAAAGTAATTAAAATTTGCATTATTTCAGGTTTCAAAAAAAAACTCTTGCTGTTATCTAGATCAAGATTTAGATGACCTACCAGTTAGTTGGTTTGGCAAAAAGTAATTTCAGAAATATATTAATGCATAGCCCAAATATGACTAAGGGAAAATAGGTTATTTTTTCTGATGTATGTGTAAGAGGTAAGTCTTAGCAGTTATTTCGCTTGAATGATTGCTCTGATTATACATGATGTGTACTTTGAGGCTGAAAATACTTCTGAATCACTAAGAAGGATAAGAAAATAATAAAATAGAAACAAGCTTATACAGAGTCTTTCTTTCTTTTTCTTTCAGAAAAAAAGTAAAGGCACAGGTAAAAAAACGGATGGAAACAAATTTCAGTACAACAGAGCAGATTTCAATACAACAAATTGTATTTGTTTTTCAGTATTTTGCCACCAGCTTTATGAAGGTTAATTCAGAAAGAGCAAGATGGTAGAGATACTAAACTTAATGAATGCTTGAACGAAAATAACTCACAAGCTCTGGGAGTTTTATTATTGCAAATGATAGAGACAAACCTATCATTTGCAAGGTGTAAACAAGATATCCCTTTCCCTTGCAACAGCACAAGGAGGGTATTGCAGATTATATTTTGAGGTTCATATTAAAAATTAAATTAGACAAGAAATACAGAACCACCAGTTTCACCAAGAAGAAATGCTTTAACAGCACCTGTTTTATTAGTGCCCTGTGTGAGATTGGGCAGTATCAGACATTCATAACTGGAGTTAATAAGTGATGTTAATGGATGAGGCATTTTATAGTACCTACGGAAATACAATTAATAAGTCTGGGTTTAACCATATATACTTCAAATTGTAATTTTGGCACTCTTCTCACAGGTACATCTATTTTCAGTCAAGGCAAGGGATCTCATGATCATCTGGATGATTTATCTGCTTACCAGAGAGTCCTATATACACTGAACATCTATATTTAAATAAAATATACAATAAATTGTCTTTAGGATTTTTTTATTTTTTAATGTGTGCATATTTGGAGGCTGTCAAAGAGGTCAGCAAAACATTGTCAGAACATAAAATAAAACACACTACTTGAAGTTTGTAATAAGACTTCTGAAATGACAACAAAAAGATATTTATAAAAACTATTTAACATCACCTCTGAAACAATTGTTCCAAGTTTCTTTAGAAAATCATCCAAAGAGTGAACAAGTGCTTGTCAAATCACTTTCTAATTAAATTCATACATTTGTTCCTATTTTAAAAATGGCCACATATTCCATCTGCCAATGCAAAATGCTTAGGTATTTTCAGCCAACTTCCCCAAGTAAAGCTGTACAACCATCTCATGCAGCATACTTCACTGTTACAAGGGCCATGACTGTAAAGCATCCTACTCATGGCCAACAAATGATTACCTTTCTTTGTCCTTTCTTTTTATACAACTTTGATGTGAGCATTTCAAAGTGAGAAAGGTTTAGCCCATAGATTCTTTTTACAGAAAGATTACTATTTTTCTTCTTGAACCAACTGGAACTGTTACACTGACTGCTTTGAATGCAATCAGGGAACTTTTCTCCCAGCTTTTTCCTAAATGAGAGGCTACTTACGGAGGAGGAAGTAGAACTGGTACAAACTACTTTGTACAGCAGCGTTCTCATGGTTGTGTGCACTTCTTCAAGGCCTCAGGAAGTTCTATTTAAAACGTGAAACCCTGATCAAAAGTCCTTATTTCAGAGCACTGTGAATCCTACCACTTTCTCATCTGTTTTAGCATTTGAAAACACTTTTTTTTTTTCTACACGAGGTTCAGTCAGAACAACTCTTCAGAAACCATTTTTGTTATGGCAGCCCTCACTTCTATTGCAGATCCTTCAGTTATTATTGCTGCAAAAGCTAGAAAAGCACAGAAACTTCATCTGCCTGTTGAAACCTTCAGGAAGCATATCTGGCAGAGAGGCAGTAATGGCTGGTCCCAGCTGGTCTAGCCACTTACAGAGTATAGTCTGGAGGAAAACAAAACAAACAAAAAACCTACCAAAACAAACATAATAATAATAATAAAAAGATAATATACTAAAATAATAAAAATAATATTATTTTGAGCAACATCTGAAAAGAAATTTGCAAAAGAAAAAAACATGTTAATGTAGTGGCAAATGAACACTGGTGCTCTGTGTAAGGATGAAAAACTATTATCAAGAGACTTGAACACTCTGCTCTCCTCAGCCAGCCAGGCAGAAGTGCTGGTCTGAACTGCTTCCAGACGCTGGTCTGGAATCCTGATGACACCATGGGCCAGCACCCTTGGGAAAATCCTTTAAAATGTCTCAGACCTGCTTTTTGCATATCAGTCCATTTGTGGTAAAAGCCTAAACTCAGAATTTCTCAGTGGAAGACAGGAAAATGACCAAGTGAATATCATCAAGGACAGAGACTCCACAACCTCTCTTGGCAGCCTGTTCCAGTATTCAGCCACCCCCACTGCAAAAGACTCTGTCACTGAAGTCCAAAGAACCTTGAGAGTGACCAGCTCTGACCAGCTACAAGGTGTCTTCTTTAGGAAGAACTGACTTAGTCTTCAAGCTCCAATAGAGCTTAATACATACATCATCCTGAACTTTCTTGGAGACCAACCAATCAACCAACAAAAACTGTCCAGCTGCTTGGTTCCTGACAACACTTAGAGGTGCTTGAAAAATCTTTGTTCTCCTGATTCCAAAAGTATGCTGTACAGAAGATGGCATCACGAAATGGAGCTTCATTACCTCCATAAGATTTAGCTTTCCCAGGTTACTTGGAAGTTACAGGAAGAACTTGAAGAAATCTAGACCATTCTTCTGTTCTGATACTAGATTACTTATATTCAATATATTTTTAATTAATTGTGGAAAGTAACACATAGCAAAAATGTAAAATCCCCCTCTCCCCACCATCCCCCCACCTGATGTTCCTTTTTTAACAAGTGTTTGTTTTAATAACCTGGAACAAATATTTCCTATTATTGGCCAAACCTGCTGGAAACTTTTCTCTCACTGGGACAACTGTTCTGTGGCTTGCAACACTTGTTGATGTGTCATAAGGCAATTTCTCAGGTACAAACCATTAGGCTGACAAATTGTTGACAAAAAAGACTGGGATGTAGGGTGGCAGACTGCAGAGGGCACAACAGAATGAGAAACAGACAGGCAGTATAACCTGCCAACTGGCAAGTTTCTGAAGTGTGAAGGTTGGTCTCACACTCATTCTGACACTCAGTGCTACAAATTCAAATGCTTAGCTCTGGGGTCATCATTTGCCAGGAGTAGCAGTTAGCCTCCCAGTTCAGATTCACAGGAGTAGCATAAAGATGTGGAACAGCCAAAAGAGAGTGCTTCCAGCACTAGCACGAGATAGAGAAATAATGAAGGGGATTCAGAAAAACATAACAAATACTAAAGCAGAGAAAGATGGGAGACAATTGCATCAGCCTTGACCCCCAGCCTATATTAAGGGAAAGAGTGAAACCAGTGATGAAAAATGTATTTTTTTTTTCCCCTAATAGAATCATGATGTGCTGGAGAATTAACATAATCTTATGTATTAGATATAAAATTACATGAGATAGAACAGGTAAAAGGTACCTGTTTAGTAAAATGGTTGTGATTTAGAACAGTCAGCTATTAGTTTTCATGAGCATGTTTCCAAGTTCATTAGAGCTGATGGGAGTTTAAGCCATCAAGTCTGCCAAGCACTGTTGGACTTGGTCCTGTACTAGGTTAGATAGCTTATTGCGTTAGATAAGAATGATCAAGTGAAGTCATTTATGAGCAAAACTATCCCATTTATCAAACATATATGGCAATAGCCAGGTGTATTTTAAAAGAGAAACTAATCAATCAGTATTGGTCAGATCCTTTTCTTTTCAGTGAAATGATGCCTATTTATAGTAGTTTAGGAGCTAGCCCAGAATAATTGTGATGGACCATGTGCAATCCTGAGGGAGCCGACACCAGGTATTTCTTGGAAGTTAAACATTTGTCTGTGAAAGTCAAAGAAAGAAAGGGACAAAGGGATGTTTCTTAACCCAGGTAAGAATATACTTCAGGAGCCTAGGATAACTGATTTATAAGGTGCAGTCAAAGGATGCTATAACAGGAAGCTCTTCCGGAGACAGTGCTATTTGTTTAGACTTTGGTAAATGTTTTGTGTCATATCAAAATATAACTTCTTTTCTAACCCTGTCACTTCTGAATCTCTGATATATAGCAAGTTTAATTCTGAGCTTCTAAGGAAGAATTTGCTAGGTCAGCAAATTTGTTCTCTCAAAATCTACATGAATTTTAATATATGTGACTTTCTTTCCCTCATAAATATCATATAAACACATCTAAATATCAGTTAAGAGGAACAAGAATGCCTCATATATATACATCATAATAAAAGTAATTTGCATGCAGGTAAGTCAATAGAAAAACTTTCAATGAAAAGTTAGAAAGGAGAGGTGAATATAAAACAAAGACAAAGTTTCTGTCATCCAAAAATATCAATGAGTGTGTTTACAAAGCTATAGACGGATGTCAACTCAAGTTTTTCAAGTTCGGGGTTTATCTGCCAGATTCCAAGAATGAGCTGATTTTTATCACTTGCTGTAATTTGAACCCCCCCCCCCCCCCCCCCTCGCTTAGGGCAGTGAAAGACCCTTTTCAGGCTGATTCTAATTCAGTTCAGACCAGAAGTTAAAGCCCACTAACCCTGCTACTAATGTGTAGCTACTTGTCTGTCATGTCTGCACCGCTTCGTTGTCATGGTGTAAACTATACAGCAATACAGTTCTTAAAAGACCTCATTTCTAGAAGGGGAATTCCAAGGTAGCGTAAGATTTGTGTTGTCAGCATTTTCAGGAGGAAAGTATAAGCCTGATTGGTACTGCCAACCATGAAAGCAATACCCTCCAGGAGCAGCAGATAGGTGGGAGGCTAAAACAAGGATGGATGCTCTGTTGACATCTGGTGGAGTGAAGAAGAGAGAAATAGAAGGTACCAGAAACCAGCTTTGAAGCAAATTTCTTTTACGTACAATGGATCATTGTGTGATAGGGATGATTTCAGTTAAGATGGAGTCACAAAGTTTATAGTTACAACTGTGCGTAGACGTCTTGGTCAACGAATTGCCTAAATGTGCCTGGGATAAAGCATTAGCCTAATCTAAGACCAACAGTAAGGTGCAATAGTTAGCACCTGGAAGATGGTGGGAAAAAGAGGTCAGGGATTTCTATAACATTCTCTTGAAAGATCCAGGGGGGAGGCAGAACACGGGACACAAAACTTTATAGGAATTCTGTAAGTGGAAAGGCAGAAGAAGCTACCTTGTGAATGTCATTTAAGATTAAAGAATCTCACAGTTTTAACAGTCTGTACATTTCCAACGGCTGAAATATCAAATAAGCAAGTAATTAGCCCAGCCTTGCAGTTGCCTCTGCAAGAAACAGACTGTTGTGATAGTTAAACAGGGCAACAATAAATACTTCCTAAAATGTATCTGTAGAGTTCCTATTCACTTTTTAGTAAAGCTATCATTCGTTAATCTATTTGGCTCATATTTGTCAGTAGGAAAAAATTAGCTCTGACTCTGAGGCAGTTGAGGTGAAGGTGGGGACTTGAACTGGTGTTTTGCAGCAGTTCTGTTAAATCAAAAACAGCCTGTGCAAGTTTCCAAAGTGCTTTACTGCTTTTAGCGTCCCTAAGTAGCAGCTAAAAGAGTTTTTTCCTTGCTTTTGTCGTGCTTCTTGATGACTGACTATGCAGTTCAACAAGACAGGCTGAGATGATTTAACAACCAAAAAGAGTTACCTTCTCTCTTCTGCATTCCTCCTGATTGCATGATCCTGCTCTTTTCTCTGGCTGCAGTAGCTCTACTTGTACTCAGCAGATTCTTTGCTGATTCAATTTGGTTCATTAAGCCAGCAGAAAAATATTCCCTTCTTTCTGCTTGGTTTATTTTCTGCCAGCCCAGTGACCTGAATTGGCTTGTCAAACGGTCAGGCAGTGTCAGAGCAGATTGAGTGAAGTGGCAGAAGTACATTGCTGGGAGCAGGAAAAAAACAGCCCTTTTACCAGGAAGAAGCTATTAGATCACCTCAGCCATCTCCTCACATCATACCCACACAGATGCTAAGCTCAAAGTCACAAGTAGGAACAACGTGAAGTAACCAGTACTGATTTTACTGAAAGCAAGTCAGGTCACAAACTACAGCATCTGTGGACTGATCAGCTGCAGCTAAACTGTCCATACAACTGCAGATGGCAAACTCCTAAGTCAGATAGCATAGTGTCAGTTACTTTTATGGATAAGGCAAAACCCTAATAAGTAAACATGGAGGGAAAAAAAAAAATCCAGTACATCAGCTAATCTTTGCTGACCATCTATGTGTATGATCTCAAGCTTCAAATTATTTCAAGTTGTTTTAGTCTTCTTTCATTGAAACAGTATTTGCATTTGCTGGGGCTTAGATCACACACACGAATGCTTACCACAGACCTGCTGACACGTAAAAGCTTGTTTGTGTCTTCAAACCCACAGAATTCTTTTTTTCCTTCCCTATTTGCTCACTACATTTCTCTGCTCTCGCCATTACCTTTTATTTTTTTTTTTCCTCTTGTGGATGCTTCTCTGCTGCTCTTCAGCTCCTTCCCTATTTTATAGTATGCAGAATATGTATTTAATAACATTATACCTGTCATAGACATATACTCAAAGGCAGCATGACATAAAATATTCTGAGTAAAGTTAGGCAAATATTTTTGGCTGGACCTTTTTCCAAAAACAAGCTGCATGTTAGGCAATCCACTTACATTCATTGTTACTTTCAGATGATTGAAACAGCAATTTATGCTGTGAGGAGTATCTAAATGAACATGAAATAGAACCTGAAAAGAAAATGAAAGCCTTCTCCTATGGTGACATCAGTGCAACGTGGAACTTTATTCTAATCTGTGCACTTATTTAAGCTGCTATAACTCCATACAGAAAACAGTACTAGATGATTTACAGCAAGCTGAGAGAAAAAGCAGGGTCAGCTATGGCTACCGAAGAGGCCAGTAGCCGCTTTACTTGCTTGGATGATGATCAAATGAGGGAATTTGAACAAAAAAAAAATAATCCTGGACAGAATTAAATATGCTGGAAAGAGATACAGAAATTACTGTAGCTCAAGTAATCAAGCTGTAAAGGAAGGCAAGGTGCCATGAAATACAGATTTCAAAATAACATTAGAAGGCTGACATTAGAAGTGTTTTTAATTGAAGTCAAAGACGCATCATGTTACCAGAAGTGAAATCTAACCTAAGCTGTAATATGGCTAAAAAGTGAAGTATCTTTCACCACTCAGTTGAAACTAAAATCCAGATATGGAATTCGTTTATCTGTGGACGGCTATTACATCACAGAAAGCTCACAAACAACAACTGCCTTGATCAGCCATCTATTGTATGCAGGTAAAAAGAAGAGATTTCTGATTTCTATTAGATATACATCCTGCAATTCCTAGGCCTTATTCAGGCATAACTTACCTTGAGACAACACCAATGCCCATAATGGGCACTAAAGCTAAAGAATGGGAACACCACACCAGTGAAATTGCTCTACAGTGATTCCACCCACCTTTTTCCTCAATTTTGCCTTTCCTTACAAATGAATTTACTATTGCCTCTAGTTCAGTCATTCTGCGTAGCTTTGCAGCACTTGAAAGCCTGTCAAATGCTGTATAGAAAATATAGAAATATACAGAAACAAGGTGATGACCCCAGAGTTTATTACTTGACTACAAAACAGACCCATGCAAGAGCTACAAATAACGGCACAGAGATTACAGACTGATAACAGCATGCTTGCTCACATGTGACATGGATGCTGATCAAAACCAGGTCTCCAGACGTCATGATGCAAAGCCTGATGGTGCCTGTTACATTTCCTCAAGCTGTAAATTAGATAGGTTTTCTTTTTTACTAGTTGATCTGCAGCAGGTGCCAACATGCCTAACCTTTGACTAACAGCCAGAGGCTCAGGCTTCTACCTATGCTGTCCAGCTCCCTCACTTCCCAGCAGCATCTCCTGCTTGATTTTGTTTGTTTTTATTCTTCTTTTTAAGCTTTCTGCCTGCTGTGATAGCCAGGTGGCTAGAGACAAGCAGCTGCAATGCTTTGCTTTTCCCTGGCCAGTCATTTATTCCATTCCTCCTCTTTTTGCCAGGAGCTGGAGACAGTGAATGCAGTTTGCAGGAAAATTGCTCTTGCATGGTTTCCTCTCCCAAGTTTGATCTCAGCTGAAGGCAGCTCTTCATCAGTAAGAGAACAGGAGGCATGACACAACATACCCTGGGTAAAATTGGTGTTTGGGGCTGGAAATCTTTATTAAAAGAAAAACAAATTCCAGCTCAGAATACTGAAAAGTGTAATTTATTTGCCTTTAATAACAGAGCAACATACAGCTGAAGACAGGGTGGAGAAGAGGGGAAAAAAATCACAGGCATTTCAGTTTCAGATGATAAGCAGAAATGTGCAGGTGTTGTGCATTAGATGACCTTCCCTATGTGGGTCACCATACATCAGTACTCTGTTAGCAGCCTTACCTAGGGCAGCTTGATGCCTCTCATTTCTCATGTCTTCATACAGGAATGATTACAATGCCTAAGTATGTATAGGTTGGCTTACAGACTACTGAGCAGGGAAATAAATCTACAAATATTTGAAAGGTGTAAAACCCATCAAGAGAGAAGAATTATTTATCATAGTGATAGGATTAATTTAATATTAAAGAAACAGAGTGGAAAGTCATATCTTCCTAGCGGTGGTCGTAGTTTCTGTCTTAACAGTATCTCTTGTCCCTTTGTGACTTTTTCAAGAATAAAAGGATGCAATGTGGGTACGTTTGTTCTTCATTCCAGGCATAACATATAAAGAGGTTATGGTGACATGACATTTGTGCTTGTGTATGCATGCCTGTGTGACACGATCTCTTTTATCTTGACAACAGAAGATGTTAAGTGACCTATAAGTGATATTGCTGATTTAGAACACCCTGTAGCTCAGGCTTGCTTTTGTAGAACTGAGGATCTGGGGTTCTTCTGCTGCCTGGAAATATCTGTGACCTAGACAGCAAGTATTTTTCTCTGTGATGTATGAATTTGCACAATATTAAGGAAATATTAACAGCCTGAAAAATATTACTCCCACCTTGAAACTGTTTTACTACTAGTCAAAATTCTTAATATGAATATACAGAAATAAAATTCTAGTTCATATGCAATGACCCAAAATTTAGGATTTCTAAGTAGACCAAGCTGGAATTCACGTAGACTTTTGTTTTGATGTTTGGACTTAAGCCTCTAATGTGAAGGGAATTAAAACAATTGCACTTTTGTTTAGACTAAGTGTTCACTTCTGCTGGAGGAGCAGGAAAAAAAAAAAAAAGTAGTAATTCTGAAGTAGATGTTAATGAAGCTAGAGAACCACAGCTGAAATTCTTCACAGAATTGATATTCATGCAGACATAGTAAAAGTTAAATTTCTAGGTCCCATCTTGCAACAGATGTGATATAGTATCACGACCTGAAGGTGCCCTGGCTGTCCTATTTCCAACCAACTGAATAGGAGGGCATCTTTTAAACAAATAGCTGCTGGCTTTTACACTGCATGTTACATGGCTGTCCAGGACAAAACCCTCACATTTCAGTACTTATCAGGAAGAATGAAATTAACAAAAACACTTTTTTGTTAACACTTTTTTTTTAAGCTATTATAGTAACTCCAAATGTAGTTGATCCTGGAAGAATGCAGTAATTTAGAATGCTCTTATGAAGTACTAGGGCACTTTTATACAACAGAATTCATGTGCCTTTTTTTTTTTTTTTTTTTTTTTTTTAATAGCTGTTCTTCACTCATTTTCTGTGTATTTACCTCTCTGGTATTTTCTCTCAGCCTGAGTGCAATTCTACAACAGCATGTCTGCCCCACCCTGAGGGACTTATGAGGCATGACAGTGGGCTCCAATCTAACAGACTGAAAAGCGCCTTTGTTTGCCTTTAAGTACCCTGCCTGGAAGCATTAATGTTTTACCACTGATCTCTGTCCTTCTATCCCAGCAAGTGCAGCAATAACGCTTCCTTCCCATTCCCTGGAAATGAAAAATAAAAATAAAGCAAAGCTAATTTACACCTGAAAAAATAAATATCTGGAAACTGCTGTCGTGTACTGTTGAGTCTAACATATTGTCTGAAAAATTCAGCAAGCTAGGTACAATCCATAGGAAATTTGTTTATTGTGGTTATTTTTGAAAATAGGGCTCGCTTACTGTTGTAGAAAAAGCTATTAAAAACAGGAGAAATCACCCTGCAATTGCAATGACTTGCAAAGCTTCTGGAATAGGATCACTAGAATTAAGTTTCCAGACCTGGCAGAAGCTTCCTGAATATTTTTGAGCAACTTATTCATCAGCATTTCCCTTGTCTTCCCAGAGAAAGGCAGTTTCAAGACCTTTTCTCAGCCTAGAAAAATCAAAACTTATGTTCAGTTGCTACCAGAGGAACTCCGGGATCAGTCAGGGCCTCGAGCAAGTACTTGGCTGGTGACAGTAATGATACTAACCATGAATAACAGATCAATTTCTGTTTAGTGCATTTATAGAATAATTCTGTATGCAGTTAGAAGGTGTTCAGACAGCAGCCGAACACTCATGAATATGTTTGTGAATCCTGGCACTTTCAGGAATTTGCAATGGATGTCACTGCGTTCCTATTCATTATAGTCTGTTTGCCAGTCTTATCTTACTGTCTGCAAAGTTTGACAGCCATCAGACAGAAAAAGCAATCAGACATTACCAGAAGTAAAAAGGTGAGGTGAACAGTTCAGAAACAAATTGCAGTCTGGCCAATTTGCTAAGTCTGAAATACTTAGCAAATACTTACAAATACCAAATATATTCTCAGCTTATGGAAATGGTTTGGAAACTATTCCAGAGTAAACAAAAGAAAAGCTGAAATTTCAAACATTTTTTTGGTTTGACAACTATACTTTGAGCAACTCTTGCCATAAGTAATCACAGATGTCTCAAGAAAAACAAAAGTCACTCTTGTTGCGGTTTCTTTGTTGTTTTTACTCACTTCTTTTATAACAGAATGAGAAATGTCAATTTGTCTACTGGATAATTACCTAACTTGAGCTTGGATTCTGACTTTCAGTTGATGATTGATTTTGAATAAACCATTTAACTCCCTGTACCTCACTTTAGTCAAAAAGCTGAGCTTCTTCCATCACAAGGTGCCCAAGTGACATCTACAGAGGACATTTAAGTCCTCAGAAGTAAAATCAAGAGGCAAGATTTACAAGTTGCAACAGTGGAAATTACAATTAGATGTAAGGAAAAAATATTTACATAAGAGTGGTTAGCCACTGGATGCCAAGAGAAGTTTTGGAACCTCCATCCTTGGAGATTTTTAATACTTAGCTGGACAAAGTCCTGAGGAACCCAGACTAACTATGAAGCTAGCTGTGCTTTGAGCATGAGGCTGGATTAGATAGCCTCCAAAGGGTCCATTCCTACCTACATTTTTAATGTTTAGAGATTTGGCATTGTAATAAGGCTTTTTGTGTTGTTGATTCTCCAGTGTCATGAAAGCAGACTGGACTTTCTGATCTGCAAGGGCTCAGAAGCGCCCTAGTGTGTGTCTATAGGATGAAAAGAAAGGAAATATGAACCTGGCTGCTTGGATCCAAAAGAAGCAGTAAGCTTCAACATATATCCAGTTTTCTACATCTTTAGCTATATCTGTGAATTGTGCTTAAGAATCTAGAGAAAATATACCTCCTCAGCCACTGCTACGTATATATATGGATGATATTCTCTGTATACCCAGCCAATCCCACTGTCAGTCATCTTGGGTAGTACCTTCTTGCTGCCACCTTGGCTTCTATCAGAAAGCGCTAACGAAGAGAGAAAGAACTTAGGGAGCATTCTAATTATTATTTTGAGGATGGATGAGTTTGTTCCAAAAGGCCAGGAAGGCACCTGTAGCTGACGGTATCTAACAGAACAGTAGAACTCTTGAAAGCAGCTATTGCCCAGAAGAAAGACAGACTGTACATTCAGACTCATATTTCTCACTCCTGCTGTTCACAACAGGTCTTTATGACATTTATTTTCTGTTTGCTGATAAAAAGCCTGCCATTAAACAGCACACAGACTAAAACTTATGTCTAATTGACCCTGTAGACTTGACACTGTTAACAAGCAGCTCATTACTGAGGTACATTGTTGCTGTTTTTTCAGGCATCTCTAGCCAAGGCTGTGCTCCACAACAATCTATCTGTGGCTTTTGCCTGGGATTTAGCTGCTCCCCATCTCTGCGGTCTGCTCCTGAGTCACGAAGGCAGCCGTGCTGGCAGAAGAGCCAGCTCTGTGCCCTGCAAGGCTGACTGCCTCATGCTGTGACTAGCCCACTCCTCAAGCAGCCTCTCTGACTAACAGGAATTACCTCATTCTGCTTATTGCATTCCCCTGGCAAGTTCCCATCAGAGTTGTGGTCATCTCAGACAGATAGAAAAGAGGTCTAAGGAGGCAGACAGGCCTAAGAGCAACTACCTGGCAACAGAATCCTGGGGGAGGAGGAAGGTGGGGGGGAAGAAGTCATCAACCTGCAATTTGACCTTGTTTTATTTCTCTCACATGGAATAGTTATTTAGATAAAGGTGTTAGAGAAGGAGAGCCCATTACAATAGCAGGAGGAACCCCTATCCCATCCATCAGGTAGTAATGAATAAGTACCTCAATACAGTGATGGTGAAGAGGTAATTTTCTTCACCATCTCATATCAGTGACCTATACCAGCCAGGATGAATCAGGCAGACAACACCCAGACCCTCTCTCCTCCATCCTTGGAAGATTGTTTCATTTTAAGGACAACCTTCTTGGGATACGTGCTCAGTTTTTCCAGCTCTGTAGTCCTTCCTCAACATTGAGGAAGGGGCTAAGGATTCTTCCTACACACTCCCACTGGATTAGATGGATGACCTTCATCCTGTAGGAAATATAGCTAACACGAATAAAACATGTTTCTGCCTCTCAGCTAGTCAGTTCACTGGCAGCCTCGAGGTGGAGAGTATTTCTACTAAACTCAGTGGAGGTAAAACTGATTAACACCAATGTGAGGGATTTTAAAATCAATGACTTTGCAAAGGAGCAAAGGTGGGCAGCTCACCTATTAAATATCTTTACAAGGCAATAGATCTTTCCCCCTTTGGGAAGTCACCTTGATGCACAGCCCAAATTTACAACCTTCTGAGACTTAAAAGTTCCAGAAAGTTTGTATATATTTTTTCTTAGGTACATCCTATCGGTATCCATGGAAATGTCAGACATGATCGCTGCCCATTTTCTGCAGTGTATCTATCAAACATTGTTCTTAAGATTGTTTAAACTGAAAATTCTAAGTACTTGTTGTCCTCCTTTACCTCTCACATATGTAAAACCAAAACAAACTCCTCTTAAACATTCCAGTTACAGTTCCTAAAGTATATTCCGGTGTAAAATATGATTATGGATTGTGATTTCAGAGTGATCTTTATTCTTAATGTTAAAAATAGGAGGTTAGAACATGACTTTGCTTTCTGGAAAACTGAATACTCCAGGGGAAAAAAAAAAAAAAAAAAAAGTAAATAACAGACTTTTGTGTCAACAGCTTTTGCCAGGAGGCTGCTGAGAACAAGACAAGAGCGTCACTGTTTCAAAGAGCTTTCATCATGAATATTCTCAGATGTTTTTTATGACATCATTTACCAGAAATATTCAAGAGGCACTAAAAACAGAAGAGATGACTGTAATAGTGTATGGTACATATTTCTTTTAAAAGCAGAAAATATTTTCTTTATTAGTGGATTTCTCTGAATTTGTGAGGTCCCAAGTTCAGCTAATAAGTGTGACAAAATTCCACTGTGGTCTACATTACACACAAAATCTTCAAGGTACTTTTCTTTTCTAAAAATAATTCCTGTGAAACAAATCTATGGTTATGGAAGAAAATATTATAGAAGCAAGAGAAGAAGGAAAGTGCATGCACAAGTCTTATTTTCTTTGAAAAAGCTCGGAAATTTTAGTTAAAAAACAAGTTGTGTGGAAATGTTCAGGAAAGCTGGAGGGTGAGTACTATAGAACCTTACAAGGCCTATTTCAGCATTAAAAAGGTCAAATGATCCTTTGTGAGCTTTTGGAAGAGACTCTAAATAGAACATGGGACCATTGCTACAAAAACATAAGTAACTTCCTTCACTGGACTTTTAAAAACAAATGATTGAAATAAGCACTTGAAAAAATACATTTATTATATGTATATATGAATATATACAAAAAGTACACAAAAAAATAGATTTACTGCACAGTGTGACAAATCTGGAGTATTAGTTACTAGTTAGTGCTGGCAATGCATTCCCAAGTGAAATGGTTAATCAATTAATTAAGTGGACAAAAAGATGCAAAAATTTGCATTACCAACATTTTTTTAATGTTCTTTAGCATTATCAAAGCAAAATCTAGGGGGAAAAAAAAAAAAAAAGATCTGAACCTGCCTAATAGTAAGTATGTACCTAGTCCTCCAGAAGTCCATGACCTCACTTGCCTGTTAAAAGATAAAAGTTTTTTTCAATATATTCTTGGATTCACCTGAATAAGTTTCAGTTGCTATTCAAGAATTTGTGTTGATCTAGGCTCAGCTTGCTCAACTACTTTGATAATTTGTAATTGGTATGAAAACCAATGGTAATCTGATTTGTCACCAACATACATGATGTAATATAAAGACACTAGTACTAACCAGAGTGACAACTTAAAAATTGGCACCTGTAATGGTAAATTTTGCCTTCTTAAGTAGTATTGAAAGAGGATTAATGCTACATTGTCACACACTTGTCAATGGAGAAGTCTTTGTCCATACACCACTACATAGGTAGAAACAAACCATTGCTTTGAATAATAATTTGTGTGAAACATGAACAAATCATTTAAAAAAAAAAAAAAAAGATTTTTCAAAACAGAAATAGGGATCTTTGGGCTGCATCAACAGAGGAGTAGCCAGCAGATTGAGGGAGGTAATTGTTCCCCTCTGCTCTGCTTTCTTGAGGCCCCACTTGGAGTGCTGCATCCAGGTCTGGGCTCTCCTGCACAAGAAGGTTGTGGACCTGTAAGAGTGGGTCCAGAGGAGGGCCACAAAGATGACCAGAGGGCTGGAGTACCTCTCCTATGAAGAAAGGCTGAGAGAGCTGGGGACTGGGAAGACCTCACTGCAGCTTTTCAATACATAAAGGGGTCTTATAAAAAAGATGGAGCAAATTTTTGCATGGGCAAATAATGATAGGACAAGGGGGAATGATTTTAAACTAAATGAGGAGAGATTTAGGTTAGATGTTATTAGGAAATTCTTTACTCAGAGGGTAGTAAGGCTCTGGAACAGGTTGCTCAAAGAGGTTGTGGATGCCCCATTCCTGGAGGCGTTTAAGGCAAGATTGGATAGGGCTTTGAGCAACTTCCTCTAGTGGAAGGTGTCCCTGTCCATGGCAGGAGGGCTGGAAGTAGATGGTCTTTAAAGTCCCTTCCAAACCAAAAGCATTTTTTTTTCCTTCTTCTGATGCTCCTGGTCTGTCTGGAACACTGAAGCTTTGTACAGAAACCACCTGTAGACAACAGCTACCTTTGCTGCTATTCATATAGTTCAAATTTCCTGTTATTCATTATCTCTTCTCCCCTGCTCAGTCTTCCATGCACACCTCCCCTTTGATATATATATATATATATATATATATAATTTTTTTTTTACAACAAGCCAACCTCTTGCCCCTTTCAATTTCCTCCTCTACCAGGAGCCAACCTGCAGGATTACAGGGGAAAACTTGAGAAGAAATTAAAGAAAGCAAAATCATGGGGCCTATTTATAGAAAGGGAATAAGGAGGGAATGATTTAACCGATGACTGCTGAGTTACCTCAGAAGGCAGGTAGCATAATGATTCATGAGCTTTTGGCCTAAGGGAGTCAGAGCAAAGCTCAAACACAGGCACCACAACCTGAAAAACTTAAAATTCTGTAAACATACCTGTGGGAAATTGATAAGAGGTGTCTCAAAAGTCAGTGTCATTGCTTGGACTTCTTAAAGAGGAAATTGCCATCCTTTAAAAGCAATCCTGAAGGGCTTAGATAGATTTCAAAACTACAATTCACATATAACCTAGACTTGTTGGTATCTGTTTTCCTTAATCGGTGTGTTCTGGACTTCAAATTCCAGATTTTAAGTTTGAAGAAAATTTCCTGTCATAAGTATTTATAACTTTCTCCCAACAGTACTAAATGTTTGCATATATCTAGGCAATTTATTTTGTCTGTTGAAGCTTCAGTTTAACAAATAAGCAATCTGTGAGCTGTACATCATTGAAATATATCACACACCAAGTTATACGGTAAATTGAAACTAAATTGAATGAAAATACAAGCTCATACTAGGAAATCTAAATGAATTCCTTGGCACAGGGAAACTCAGGAAGACTACCAGGCTGGAATTATTCCCTACAGAAAACTAGCCAGAGGAACTGCAAAAGGATCATGAGAAATAATATAAGAACAAATCAAACATGAAGAGTAAAACCAACAAGGAATCACCCAGAAACTTGGATAAGATAACACCAAACTATTAAATTCCTTTGAGCACGGTGGCACTTAGAACAACTTTAGCACCTGGGGACTGGAAGGTAATAAATGTGATGTAAAATTGTAAAGTAATATCCAACAAAACAATAAAATCAAGCTTCCATACCAAGGTAGTTGAAATTACAAGAAATAATAGAATTAGTAGGCATAAAGATAACTGTGATGTGACTGGGGAGAAATAATTTGGATTCTATGTTAGTAAATTACTTCTTGCAGGTATGTTACTTCTCTTGGAAGAAATAAAAAAGTAACAGTAGCCCTGATATTCTAGTGGAGTGGATGATTCAGTTAAATTTTCAAAAAAGGTTCTTTTGTATTATGAAAAGTTAGGTTTGTTAAAAGTCTTTTTAAAAATCTGATAGATTTAATTTCTCACTGAAGGATAAAAACAAAAGGTAGAAAACAGTGGCTTTTTTTTTTTTTTTTTTTGTAATAAAACTTCCAATTAGGTTCCAATGGGATCTAGATCTGTTGTTGATTATATTGAGATGGAAAAGGAACAAATAGTGAAGTGACCCAGTTTGTTGATTATCCAGGGTGATAAAAACAAAAATTGTGTTTGGAGAACTCCAAAATGTAATACTATTGAGTGGGCAATAATTCAGCTACCAAGACTCTGGATGGTGATAAATGCACTAAGTCAGAAGTAATAAAACAAGCTTTAGCATACATACTGAGTGATAGGCTCTATGCTTACTACTCCTGCTCAAGAATGAGCTCATAATTATGTTAAAAATAGTTATATGAAATCATCCCCTTAATAATCAGTAGCAACAAAAGAAAAAAAAAAGAAAAAGAAAAAAGGAGAATATTGATTATTAGGAATTATCAGAAAACCAGTAGAGTGAAAACAAAAGCATCATTATTATCACTACTTATATTCATGGTACAACTATATTTTGCATATTATTTAAAATTCTCTTAGGTTTGTCTTACTAATAAGATACAGGAAAGATTTAAAAATATACAGAAAAGTTCAGAATGTTTGTCAGATCCAAAGGGCCATTTTGCCACACTAGGGAAAGCAAAACCTGATTCTAAGGTAAGCAACAGTTTTGCAGCCATTTATGCCTCTTATTGTCTACATGTCTAGCTTCACATATTCACGTAGATGATTTCAGAATGATTTCATTCTACTAAAAAATAAAAAAATAAAAAAAAATCAGTGTAACTTCTCATATCTTGCACCCTGTGTTGTTAAGAAAAAAAAAAAAAAAAAAAAAAGGAAGGCTGACTGAAAAAAAGTGCCAGTTCTAGGTCCTGTGTCTTGTTCAATTCAGACAAGAAATTATCAAGGTGCTTTAATGGAACAGATAAAGATGCAAATTTTGAACATTCTGTACAAATGGTAAAGCTGGAGACTTAATTTACAATTTCTGAATTTCATTAGAGATTTGATCCTGCTGTTACTACATAGCATTGACAATTGTCATGGAAAATGAGATATAAAGCAAGGGAAAATGATCTCCCTAAACAAGATCCTCAGATAGACTTACAATGAGAAGGCCTTCATGAAAACAGATAGAGAGATCTCAAATGAAAGTTAGAGACTTTACATTCCAGACTGCAAATCAATAGTGGATGGCTATATGGGGTCTGGCTAGATCTTAATCTTGAACTCCTCAGATCTTTCTAACTTGAAAATAAGCTCTATTAAACTGTAAAAGAACGTACAAAAGGATTTGAGACTAAACTGATGGAAGGATAACATGACTAAATCATTGATCAACCTGAATGACTGCAGGCCATTGAGAAGGAAACTAGTGCTCAAAGAAAAGAAGCAAAACCCTTTAATTACCGATCAAAGATTAAACATGCTACATCGTTGCAATTTTCAGCTGTATCTGCATGGAGTTACTTCTTCCAGTTCTTTAAGACTTCAGGTAGGAAGATGCCCCATAAATCTGTCTTCAGGATGTAAATCCTTTACAAAAAAAAATAAAAAATCATCTGTGTTCATTTCAGTTGTGCCTTCTAAATTCATCCAGGAGTTTTGAGAATCAAAAGTTTTAGAAGCATCCTGGCTGACCTGTCCACATTTTCACAGTAATTTTAAAATGCTATGTACTCAGACTGCACCACAAATCTAGTCTAAAGATACTGCACCATTTTGTGGTACAAATCGTTACTATCTGCATACTCTGATCATTCAGATCTTCCTAGCTGATTTACAAGATGAGAAAAGGCCTTTTTTTCTCTGAATCAAATTATGAATATCTAAGGAGAAGAAGAGATATAGTGAAAAAAAATAAAGGTGAATTCATATTTCTTTTACATTCTGAACAACGCAAAATAAATTTCAAGTGTACCCAGGCATTTTAGAAATGCAAGTCTGATTGTTTAAAAGCAAAGTACATTTGTATTGTGTGTAGATGCTGAGGTGTTGGCAGTGGGGGACTGCAGGGCTCTTTTGTGAGGAAAGGCTGCAACTGCCCTGTGCCAGATACAGCCACTTCCAATACAGGGCATGGCTGAGCCCTGCAGCCAAGCTGGTGGTACCTCTGTGAAAATGCACTTTAGAAAGGCAAAATAAATAAATAAATAAATGCTAGAGAGCAGAGAGGAGTGAGGAAAAAAATGTGAGAAGCAACACTGTGATCACCAAGGTCAAAGGAGAAATAGGGGGAGGAGGCGCTCCATGTGCTGGAGTAAAACTTACCCTGCAGTCCATGGGAGTGACCACTATGGACCTGCCGCCCAGGTCAGGTCTGCTTTCTCCATAATAGCAATTGATAAGTGATGTCCCGGTTGTTATCTAACCCCATGAACTTTTTTCTCTTATTTTCTCACTCCCTTCGTGTTGAGGAGTAGAGTGAGAGTGTGGCTGGGTGGGTCTTAGAGCCAGCCAAGGTTAACCCACCCTTACACTTTATACATCTTGTGCTCAAACTTCAAGGCTCAAAACCAGAGTTATTACAAAATCTGGTCATATATGAAGACATAGCCAGAAAATTAATATCCTAAAAAAGGAGATGCCAGCTATAAAATTTAAATCCATATCTAGGTCTAGATCCAACCACGATTGCATTTTAAGAATACTTGTTTTGAGAATTAAGTTTTGGCTTATGAAATATGTACTGTTGTAATGATTTAAATGAAAGAAATGAGCAATTTTGTTTTAATCATTATAACACATTGCAACTCTCTATATATTTTTTTTTATTTCAAACTACAAAACATAACAAAGTGGGTGATATGCATATCTGATATCGGGGTCATTTGGGAAATGTTTGTGCTTTGAAAGTGCAAAGTGTTTCAGCCAGACTACAACACAGTTATTTTAACCTGTTGATTTTAAGTTATACTTCTTTTCTCTCTTTAGTGGGTAGAAGATATATATACTTACAAAAATCTTAAAGATTGCAATAATGTTGTAAAACATTCAGTCATGCAATGGTAACCAGTACTCAGACCCACTTTTTATCTAAATAAAACTGGGATTAAGGTAATGTTAAAGCTTTTGATAACAACAACAAAAACAGCAACAACAACAAGAACAACAAAAGCATGGCAGCATTAATTTTGAAGACTTCAGAGTCTATGGCAGCTACTTTTTAAGGTAGATGATAATTATACTTTGTTGTAGTTGTTGTTGTTGAATCCTTTGATGAAGCATATATTAGAGATATTAGAGTGGAAATTTTCTTCCTAAGACAAAATGGGACAAAACAGTCTCTGTCCCTGCTATTAAACTTGTTTAATTATTAAACTCTCCAGAACATCTGGTCTGACTTCTGGGAATGGTCCCTACCCTGTGGTAATTCTCAAATTTGGCAAAGAAATTTCTGGGATGTTTGCCTGTTGACTCAGGCCAAAAGTTTGCCAACAGTTTGTACCAGAAATTTTGAAGTATTGACAGTGGTCTTCTAGAATCTGGAAATGCTTCCTGTAATGGTATAATTTAATATAAACATAAATTGTTATTCTAAAAGGTTGTGTCTTATTGCATTCTTATAGATTGCTTACAGTCTCTAAATATAACCTACTGTACCCTAGATTTGGCACTGGTAGGTATCTGTAAGATAATGGATATGGCTTGGGCATTTGGCAGACCTTGGTCCTCACCTCCAGAAATTCTCACAGAGCTTTCATTTCTACTGTGTGACAGGCAGTGTGATTGATGCCTGTCAAATGTTTGCTCTTTCATCCTTGTCTGGGAAAAGATATCGGTGGGATATGTTTTTGAGGATTTATTTTTATACATACGCATGCATTTGCTGAAATGTATTCATGATAGAACATATACAAGAAAAAAGGTCAAATTGCTGTATCAGTAATAGCCATGCCTTGCTTTGATATTGGTTGTCATAACCCTTTGAGATTTTTTTTTTCCCCAATGTAAGTTATGCTTTCACTGTTATATGTTATGAAACTGTATGATTTTTATCATTCTTTAGCTTTAGATAATCTTTTGGAATGCACAAGTCTGGGTAGAGGAGCACATTCAATATAAGGACCAAGTATCATCGAATGGCTTGGGTTAGAAGGGACCTTAAAGATCATTTAATTCCACTCCCCTGTCATAGACAGGGACACCTTCCACTAGATCAGGTTGCCTAAAGCCCCATCCAACCTGGCCTTAAACACTTATGGGAATGGAGCATCCACAGCTTCTCTGGGCAACCTGTGGCAGTGCCTCACCACCCTCTGAGTAATTGACAACTGGGAATACCCAGCAATATTCCTTTGTGGAGTCCAGTCAGGAGACATAATCCTAAACATTCTCATTGTTAAAATGGTACAGCCAAGAATGGGGAAAGAAAATGTCAACCTATTCCTGTTGCCTCAGTACCATGTGGTGATGAAAATACTCGGCACAGTTTTGCCAGTTCAAGTGTAGAAACCTTTTTGCTTTAGCTCCATTTTTCCAGTCTTGTCACACCTGGCATCTTGCATCCTGATATCCTATCTGTTCTTTATACAAAGAATAAAATAAAATAAGTAGTTCAATAAAAATATAGCTCACCACTTCTGGATTTTTTTTCCAAAAATAAGGAATCTTTCCTCATATATATCCACTTCCTGGATAGCTCTTTTGAAAGTGGTTTTGACATCAGCCTTGGTTTGACTTTGAGAGCAAGTTTAGATTATTTGGATAAAATATTTTTGTCACAGTTAAAAAACCTCTTTCTTTACACTATAACCACATTCATCACTCTTCAACTATCTACCTGTCTTCCATTTGTTGACTGAGTCCCACATCCTGTCACCTTGTCAGCATGGTCAATATTCGTACTGTTTTAACTCAAGACACCATTCCCTATGGATAATGAGTTCTCTAGCAATGACCTTTTGAACCTCAGGGAGAAACTTCCACTATTCTAGGATAAACTCTCTGCCTGGAAGGAATGCCTTTGAAGCTTTCATCAGGGAGGTCTTAAAACAAGTCTGCAGTCTCAGCGTTTACTTAAAAATAGAACAGCCCCCAGACCCCACAGTCAGAATCATTCTTCAATTTATTCAAATTACAGTTTGAATACAGCCCTGGATTTCAAAATATTTTCTATTTTTATACTTGCAAACCAAAATGAATAACTGAACTAATTTCAGACATAATTGAATGACCCCACAAGCAAAATAGATTCTGAGAATCATAAGGGACTTAAGCGCAGCTTTCTGGCATCACTGCAGTTTCTTCTTGCACATTAGGACTTGCAGAAAGCATCTAGGGATAGTTAGTATGAAGAGGCAGGAAGTTTACTGCACACTTGCACATTCCAAGTGTCCACTCCTGTGGAGTGAGGTCACTAAGTCCTGGAAAGACATCTAAGAGAATTCAACTAATCTCATGAACTGACATCATCTGAGAGGAACTGGAAAAAGACATACAGGAAAGATAGAGTTATTAGTACTATAGAAAAGCCACATAACACAAATAAAAACAAGTATCTAAAAATGCCTGCAGGCAGCATGAATGGTAGGCTGGGTGATATTTTATAATTGTGTATAGGATTTCTTTTGTTTAATAATGACTTCATGTCATCAAGTTGAAAGCTAGCTTCAGTATGAAAAGTGGTAGGAAGCCAGATTTAATTGTTCAGCAGGAGATGCTGGGAAATATTGTCAGAATCATCACTTTAAGACTGACAAAGTCATGTAAAATGAAGGAATTAAAAATGGGCTCTGCACTTCAGATGACCTCCACAGGGCCCTGTGTACTATATGTACTGTATGGCACAGGGCCAACTTGATTTTTGTTGTTTTTAATTTCTTGAACAGTGCACTGTATCTATGACTTTAAAAAAGGAAGTTGCTCAGAGCAAATACATTTGCAAAATATCCATGTCATTGGGTTTACCATAAGACAAGAAAGAGAACTTTAATTTCAAGTCTAAACATAGAAGCTGTGCTTTCGTTTGTGACTTTGTAGCCTAATGCAAATAAGGTCACATTACATTGGTATGGAGAATCCATTTGTTTTTATTTTTGAACAACTGTCTGGATTATTTCTTATAAAATAAAACCAGTCTTAAAGCAAACAAACAAACAAACAAACGACATTGGTATTGTTGCACTATTGAAAATGGGAAAATACCTACACAATATTTGGAACAAATTTCTATCTTATCTGAAATTTGCATTTCGTTTATGACATAGAGATATGGTATACATTGTTCATAAATCTTCACACCAAGAGATAAAAAAAAAAAAAAAAGTTATATACGTGGATCAACCAGAACTGAATGGTTGACGCAGTCAGGACCAAACCCAAACAAGATGAACCATATGGAGTCTACACAGTGATACTCATAATTCTCTTTAAAGCGTTCAAAGGAGCTGATCCTTGAGAAGGATACTATGTGTGACAGGTAAACACTACTAGACTAATATAAATTACACATTGGTTTTAAAGTTGCTCACAGAGTACAAAGGTCTTACCTTCCACTCTATTGATAAATCACATCGTACCATCAGGAAGGTAGGAAGCCTGGGCATGTAGACTCAGCTTTGGATAGAAAACATAGCTGTTGACTCTTGAGATATCTTTTACATTTTTTTTTTTACATTCCCTTTGTATTACAATTTAATTTGAAAGTCATAAAAGATATTGTAATTCCAAATATTTCCCAGAATCCCCTACAGATTTTTAGATATTATATCACTAGGTATATCACCAATAATGTCAGTAGATATTCTTGCTATTATTTACAAAGTATGCCTAACTAAAAATAATGTTTCTTCCAAAGTGATTTCTATTACTATATCCAGGGTACCTTCAGTACCCTTTTATCAGTATTTAATGTCGTATGAGGGAGAATAATTTCTCAATACTTCTGAGAAAGGAGTACTTCAGTACAGCTTCTCTTTCATAGGAGAGAGTAAAGAATGTATGGACCAATGTTATCTAGATTTGCTTTCTGAAGAAAGGTTTTTGAAAGCCTCCTCCTCTCTTTTTTTGCCTTCTCTGTATTCTCCACTTCATTCCCTTAATGGCAACTGGGCTAGAAGGTGAAGGTGAACAACTAAGAAACTTAATGATCTGGGGAAGAGGAAGAAAAAAGTATACGCGCTCCAAGCTCTAGCTACCTGTTCCAATGGCCTTTTCAAAGGGCCCAGTGTAGATTAGGTGGAGGTAATGACGCTAATGCCTCTTCAGCTTTTCACGTAGACTGACTGTGCAAAGACAATTCAGTTTTAACTTTTATTTCATTTCAAAATTTTGAAATTCATCTGACAAGATTTTGTAACTGACAAAATGCTAAACTGAACCTTTTGTTCCATTAAACCAGTACAATCCTCTCAATAGAGAGGGAGAGAAGGCAGAAGGCAATTAACTTCTACTGGAACTGTAATCTGCAATTTATGTATGCCAGTTCTGAATGGACAGGAGTTATGGAGAGCATATGCTTTATATAGTAGGACATATGGCCCTGGTTATCATGGCTATTGAAAATAAAAACAAATCATCTTCTCTCTATTCATATTAATGTAAATGACATGGATTTCCAATTAAGCCAATAGTTTTGCAGTGGTTTTATTCCATTATAAGATGGAAGAGAAGGAGGCTCCATAACAGTTCTTCTGTCTTTACAGAATTGCTGTTTTTATTTATTTCAGCTGTATTACTTCTGGTTTACATCTATACAAGTGAGTGTAGAAACTGATATGGAGATAGTTTTTTAAATGCTGTATAAGTAGTGGGTGTAAAAAAAAAGAAAAAATCACATCAATTGAGTGTTCATTTGCACCAATTGACAGATGTTTTAGTAATGCAATACATTCATTCAATTTGCCTTTTGAAACTAATGACAGAAAAATCCAGCCCCCAAATGAAAAGGTATTCTAATTTCCATTTAAAATATTACTTGGAATGGTTATTGCTTGCTAATTTGGGGTTTTGATAATTTGAGGTTCATTATACTGAAGCACAAAGCAAATCACTATGGCACAATGTGTTTTTTAGGTTACTTCCCTGCATGGGGGAAGTGTCAGAACAATGACTTACATGGCATTTACAGGAAATCCTACCTTTTCTCCACTCATCTGCGAACTTCAGGCTGATCTTTAATTTTCAAATAGTTCAATTTTTGCAAATGAACTCCCATGCAGACTTTCATTCTAATTTTAATTTGTATACAGTTACCATTACTACTTCTTTCATGGCTACTACAGTACTGTAGCATGAACAGACAAACCTACAGTCCTTCTAATTCCTTTGATTTTGATCTCCAACTTTTGAAGCATTTAAAACTGTCTTGCATCTCTCTCTTTGGAAATGTAACCCCTTTCCATAGTCTTTTTTAACTCATGACATGTTTCAAGTGAGGAACACAAATTTGCACTCCCCACTTGACTTCAAATAATTAGTGTGTGGTCAAATTCTACTTCAGCTGCTCTCAAGAATCTCAGAACATGGTCACGAACAAATCAGCACTTTAAACCAAGGAACCTGATCGATTTGTACAACTCAAGAAATTTCTGACTGAAGGATCCTACATTTGCATTATCAGACTACACACCCACATAGCTTAGATCTCAAATTATACATTTAACATACAAAACAATCCAAGTATTCTAAACTTTAAAATATGAGGCAGTTTAAAACAGAATGTTGTAAGAAGATACTTGTGGCAGAACATCATCAATATTTGTAGATACCTTTAGGTAATTAATGAGGACCATATTACTGTTTCATTGTTTGCATTGCGCAATGTCTTCCTCCCTGAGTGCTCCTCAGGGGGACTGTGGAAAATCTATTACCACTGAATTTCTGGGACACTTACCCAGAGCTCTGACAGCTTTGGTTCTGTTCTTCTTGCTGCCACCATCCTTCCAGAGTGGTCTATACAAATCACACCACCTTCTTGGGCGAGTTTCACTCCTCTGGTAGCCAGGCAGAGTTGCTACACTTACTGTCCTGAAGAAATGGATTACAACATGCAACAAGGATATACTCTGTGGCCATAAGGTATTTTTATTTTAAGGCAAAGGTCATTATTATTTAACCACATTATATATGCTATTATGTTTAGAGGTTGATATTCTGTCCTGGTAGAGCACATACCTAACTTTCTGGCACACTCTTAAGGGTTTTGGATCTATCTGTCAGACAAATAATGATTTCAAATGACTTAAAATATCATTAAATACAATTGTGAAAAAAATATTTTTTCTTTAGAAACTCAAAAACAACAGTTTGGGAAGTGTAGTGTGCTTCTGTGAGAATCGCTGAATGTCCTAAGTGTTGACCCTGAAATGGGATCAACAGATGGAACTGTCTGTCCTACTTAAGAGTTCGGTTACCTTCAGTGCAGTTCTAGGTAGACATGTCATCCTGGCAGCTCAGTGGCTCCAGTACTTCTACCCAAGGCCATGATCTGACAACACAGGCCTGAACAAACAAAATTTGATCATGAAACAATTTTACAGAGGTTATAATTTCCACTGGGCAAGTCTGCAGAGTGTCCTTGGAAAACTCTGCTTTTTGTGCCAGCTGTAACTAAATGCACATGAATTAAGAATGGGCTGCCAGGTGGCTAGGGACATGGTTTTTACATAAACAGAGCCTGTACTGTGCAGAAAAGTACTTGGCACTAAATGCTGTAACAAAATGTGATTATTTTGAAATTTATTATACAATACGGGCTAACGTAATTTTAGTCAATTTGGAGAAAGAGAAGAGCAACACAACGAAAGTTGACACATAACACCAAAAAAAAAGGCATTTAACCGGTGTAAAGTCCTTGTAGATAATTTTGAGATGCATCATTGCTTTTTATTAAAACTAGGCTATTTGTCTCCTTATTACAAAGTTATGTTACTAATGAGAAAATCAATTCTGACTTGTAGCATTCATTTTAGCACCAAGGTAATGAAAGGAAAACAGTAGATATTCTGCCAAGTCACTGCCTAGTCTTACCTCAGGAAAAGATAGTAAATTGATTCAGTCTTCATTCTTTTTAGATGTATTACAGGAGAAGCATGTAGGCTCTGCTTACTGCTGTCAACTTTGCTTTTCATTGAAATCAGTGAAAAGATTATGCCAGTTTATTGTTCTTTGGTTTCCAGGAGACTAGGAAAGACAACTTTCCTCATAGATTACTGTTTGCTCAGGCCACATGTGTAGCCACAGCCAGTATTTTGCAATTTATCCAGTCATAATACTTTCTGAAGGACTAATTTCATGCATGCAACAGCCAAATATACCTATAACAAAGGCACATTAAAACTCGAGATACAGTGCAATGCCTGCTTCAGGTGCACAGCCTAACTACAGCTGAGAGTCAGTGATCAGACAGTGCTCATTAAGATTTGAATATATATATTTTTAAATTTTCACAAGCAGCACACAGTAACACCAAACAAAAGTAACACTATTCAAGAAAATCCAGTAGTAAAAATAAATAAATATAATTTTTCAAAGCTTGCTGTGATTTTCAAGAGTCTTTAGTTCGGTAACTGCTACAGCAGTATCAGAACTGAAACTGCATTATCCCTGAGGCAAATGCTTGAAGCCTGGAGTTAGACAAACTAAGGGAAAATATGCTAGGTCACTCTCACTGTGACTCCCACTGCTCTATGAAGTTCTTACCTCTCTGGGCACTATCTTCCACAACTGCAAGGTATGCTTGTAACCAGCAGTGTCTTGGCTGCCTAGCAGTCAGAGTCTCCTATACTGCATCCTGCATTTCTCCCAGCTCACTGGAAGTTCAGAGACTCTGGCACCCCTGAACTAAATATTTTGCATTTGTGTGTCGGGGTCACTGTGCTCAGCAGAGCTCAGGGGCACTCAGCTCTCCTCAGCAGACGCTCTCTCGCCTCACAAGAGATGTTTTCCCTCCTCACACCAGAGGACCTGCCATACCAGGCAAGCTTGGAGAGAAGGGGTACCACTGTGATCTGGCATTACCAGTGGGTTTGACTATTAATTCCAGAGCTGATAACTCACAGCTGTGGGGCACCACTGAGCTGCTCCCAGCTCCTGCTGACCTTCGCTGAAGCTAGAATCAGACCCCTGCTTTGAACACAACATGGTGTGCTCTCAAATTCTTCCTGAAAGCCATTCATTTTCCTCTGATTAGCCCAGATTGCATCTCTATTTCAAGACAGCAGATAATTCAAGATTCTTGCAAAGTCAACAGAGACATCCAAAGCAGTGAAGAGAGGAAAAGTCAAAAGCTGTAGAATGTTGAAGTATGCTTCCGGAGACTTGCTAACAAAGAAAATAAAAAAACGGAAACAAACAAACTTCTTATGCAAGTCTGCTGTAGGTGCCTGTCATATTGCCTGACTTTTAAACAAAGCCTACAAATATGAGGTTTTTAACTCCACAGGCTTCAGTCCCACCCTGAGAAGTAGGGTAAACTGTGCCATCATTATACATTACTGCTGTATACAAGAGTAAATTGAAAAATGTCATGTGTTTGCTGCCTCCTTTTCTATAAAATACAAATAAATAAATAAATAAATAGATTCTTCCCTTTCTTTACACATCATTTCAATGTTTTTTAAGAAATCAATTCATGATTTATCCCAGAATAATAAAATAATTATAACTCCTGGTAATAGAGAATTCCAACTATACCGTCATTGTCACAGGACAAAGTAATCAGCCAAAAACATTGTAGAAACATACATCCATCTTGCAATATATTGACAGCCATATCACTTCCTATTACCAGTAAGCTACAATTATTTGAATAAAGAAGACAAAAGTAATCTTGGTACTGCTTTAAGTTGTATCCATTTTGTGCAAGAACTTTATGCACAGCCCTACTGTTATTATAAAAGCTTTGCAAGGAAATACTGTGGCCAAATATCCAACCTCTCCATACCCTCACTTGTCAACACATGGACAGAAATAGCTATCACACTTAAAATTCTCACACTACCCTAATCCAAAATGAATTCAGACTAACTTTTGAGTGTAGACATGCTTCTAGCTCTACTTAGTAAATTTCCACCAAACTTGTGAATTGTTATATAGTGATATGTAAAATTGCATGAAATAATGTATGGGACTCATCTCGGATTATAGTTATAAAAATAATTTAAACTTTATATATTTCTGATAAATCTATTCAAATAGAAGGTACATTTCACTTCTGGGGATCGTTGAGATGCAGAGAAGTCTGTGGAAATACCTACTAGAATTAATCTGAAAATATTGCCTTTGTCTGTCTTTATAAGGTATGAGATATTTTGGGTCTAGAAAGAAATAATGGTCACCATTCTAGATATCTTGGAAGTAATAAGACCAAAGTAACCAGAAATGTTTATATATAATTAATGGATGTGCTGGGGACAATGATTTTAATTATATTTCAATTTCCTATATTTCTTTAAAAATTGTGTATTTGTCAGCAAAACAAACGATGGGAGCAAGGAAAGACAAGAGACTAACCAATTATTTTTTTTCTAGATATTTATACATAGTTTTATAAAAAAATCAACTATTTCAGCTTTTTTTATTTTTTAAAAGTCTCACAATAAATTTCAACTGATCTTTAGTAATTATTCATGAACTGCAGTTAAACACAGTTTCGTGAAAAAAATGTCATTCTACAACGAGATTGTGTTGCTCTGGAAAGAAAAATCCAAAGAGTCTATAAGAATAAAATTTGGAGCTTTCGTAAAAAAACTGCAAAGATCCTTATTTTGCTTACTTTAGGTCTGTCAACTCTAGGAAACTATAAATATTACATAATAGTAAGATAATTTTACAATTTTACCATGTACAATATGAAGTGATTTAGTTATTTCTATACCTGTATTGCTTTTTTTTTTTTTTTTTTTTTTTTTTTTTTTATCCATTATCGTGCTATACTAGCAGCAGAGAATTACAGAATCAGGCTTTTATATCAAAGTCAATGAAGCAGGAGTATTGTTAAACTGCTCATGTAAAGCTCCAAATAGGCAAGAGCTAATGCAATCAGTGCACGTTTCTACTTGACATGCAACAAATAAATATTGGCCAGGGGCAGATAGCCACAGTGTCCATGAGAAATAATACTGCTGAAATGCCTTAGATGGTGAAGCAATTGGGAAAGATAGCCAGAAAGGATAGTAATGGCATACTGTCCACAGGGTATATATAGCTGTACTAGAACTACAGGCAGATTTGTAAATGAGAGCTCTTACACTTGCAATTCTGAAACTTCCTAAACAATGCCAAAAAGCTGCAGAGAGATGTTATCATCTACCTCCAGCTGTATTGCTTGCACTACATGCCACATGCCTATTACTCCTGTAACATCCAAGATACTTAGCTCCAATCCAAGTTTCAATTCATTTCAGTCTTTTTGTCCTCAGAAGCAGGGGTCCTCAGCCTTTCCAAACACAGACCAGTATTATCAATTATTTTTTTTTCTTTCCTGTTAATCAGGAAAGTCAGAAAGTTTCCAGGAGACGAATTTGAATTAGGCAGATACAGCCACATACTGGGGACAGTTGGAATATTTGTAAAATGATGTTAGGTACATGTGCATGTACAACACAGTGATGTGGCACAATCAACATAGATGTTGACCATGATAGCATAACCCTTATTAGTAAACGCTACGTAAAATATATCTTCCAAGATAAGCATTACATAATTTTTGAAAGGATCACAAATTTGGGCATAAAATTAAATATAACAAAGTTGAATGAAAAAAATAATAATAAATTACAGGTCAAATGATAATAATAATAATAATAATAATAATAATAATAATAATAATAATAATAATAATAATAATAAAGAAACTTTAGGACAAATATAAAAGATAATAATAGAAGAAATAATGAAAAAAATCAAATATTCTAATATTGTTGTGTTCAAGACCAAAATTAGCTAAATAATAAGTTCTGGAAATTAAACAGGAATTGGCAATCACCATTTACAGGAAATATTTCTGGTTTCATGACATGTACTTATCTGAAAGAAGCTCTTTGCCAATAACATTCAAAGGTAACCAAAATTTGGCTGAAAGCCTACTTCAAAGTAGGTAAGCTAAGGTATTTAGTGTATTTACCTTATCAGAAATAGGGTTAAGAGGCAACACAATAAGAGTCTGTCCCCTTAAAAGAGACAAATAAATAAATAAATAAATGGTTTCTTTATTTAAAAAATAAAAAAAATAAAAATAAAACAACAATAAAAAAACAACAACCAGGTGAAAAGATTCAACGACTGAAAGCAGAGCTAGATTTAAGCAAGAATTAAGATGCACATTTTTAAACTTCAAGGGTGATTAAGCACTGGAACAACTTGTTACGGATGCAATGTTTTCTTTTTCACTTGAAATATTTAATACCAGATTGGCTGTACCTTTCTCCAAAGATATGCTCTAGATCAGTCAGAAGGTATAAATAAATCCACGAACTACTTAATGAAATATTATGTTATGCCAGATAAGACAGGATGATCATAACATGTGGCTTCAAGACTTAAGAAATCATGAAACCATTTAAGTCATTCTCACTGTCTGCTTTCAATTTAAGGAATGGAATCTCTCACAAGTACACATATATATGAAAAAAAAAAAAAGAAAAAAGTGAAGAATAAGTAATCATCATCAAATAAAAACAGAAATTAAACTGTAAAGATTTATGAGATTTACCTTTACGTCCTCCCCATTATGAAAATAACATCTTCATTAATATTCATACATTTCAGGTGTTGCTCTTTGTTGTTTGACAGATGTTAACACAGTGCAACTAGTAGGAAAAAAATCCACACAACAAACAAATAAGCAAAGTGATCCTATTACAGTATGTGCAAACATACTGTGTAAACAGCTGTTTATTATCTGCATCAAAGCAAAATCTCCTATCTCTTAGCAACGGAGCTACCGGAAGACCTTCACAACCACGTCAGATTTTTCTCCATGCAGAAATGAGCTGTGTGTACATAACACAACTGTCTGGCGGTCACAGTGGGTGAGGCTGTCAGCTTCAGGGTTCAGGTCCATCTGACCATTGACTCTGGAGATAATAGAGGAATTAAATATTACTCCTCAGCTGCTATTCACTGCTTATTAATAATACCTGAATGGTGCATGGATGACTAGATAGGACCATCTGGGATGACAGGCAGGCATTGGCAAGTAGTGGTCTGTTGACAGCTAACTTTTTATATCACCTTGTATCTCCAGCTAGTAAATTCCAATAACAAATTAAGTATCACATACGTATTTACAATACTGGCACTGATTTGTCATTCTTTAAACATCCAAGCTTTGACCTAGCAACTTTGAATAGCTTCTGTTTAAGTTAGACTATAACCTTAAGAAATCTGGATTGATAGTCATTCTTGGTTGAAAAGCATAATTTTCCCATTGTTGACAATTTGAAGTTATTCCAGTTTGATTTTTTTTCTAAAGTCAGATAACCAGATGTTGGATTTGGCCCCGTCACTTTCCTATTGTAAAAAGATGTCCTATATCAGATGTGTTCTCTCTTCTTAGACACAAATACTTTAAATTTCCTGGGCTGAATACTTAATGACCAGAAGGGAGATATCTGACTGTAGAGAAAACACTTGTAAATTGTTAATAATTTACTTTTCAACCCCCTGGATTTCCTCAGTCTTTTGCCATTAAAAAAAAAAAAAAAAAAGTTTTCTGGATGCCAGATAGTTCTTATAGTTTTTTCGGAATCCATCTCAGTGTAACAATTTGTTTGAACCCTTTTTCCAGGATACTAGGCCTGGACCTTGAGTTCTAGACACATCCCTACAAACTCCCTTGGTTATATCCGTCTCAGGAAGAAGATTGATCTATTCATACCTCACATTTCTCAGCTCCAAGCTGCTATTAGCACACTTCTCACAGAATTAGTTGGAAAAGTGGCTCCCACTTCCTTTTCTGCCCTACGCAATTGTAACAACATGTGCTTTCTCACTCAGCCCTTGGCATCATTTATCTCAGAAGAATTGTTCCTAAAATGAATTCCACCAACTTGGGCACATCTGTCTGCAAGACCACACTCTCTCCGCATCATCTTTGATGAATGTGAGCCAGATCAAGTGTCAGAAGCTGGATATACTGGACTTATGCCACCTAAGATTTCCCCTACATTAATTGAATGGTTTGCTGGTATACTAGGCAATTTAAAGATTTCTGAGCGTCAAGACAGAAAGCCAAGCAGCAGTTTTATCAATGCAGCTCTGAGAAATATGGAAAAATGTACATGCTAACCTAAAGAAAATGTGAAAAAAATTCAGAAATAATTTCAGAAATAATAACAAAAAAGGCCAGCTGATCCAACATTCATGGATTTTGATGTAGTAAGGAAGTCTACTTCAGTTCATTTGTTCTTGTTCAGAGGATAACCTATGAAAATTCCTACGTAACCATATTCCCAGTCACAATCAATGAACCCATAAGAAATATTTATTTGGCATGTGTTTTGCCACTCTAAAATGTATGTGCAAATATATGAAATGCCCTAATGTTATGAGTAGTAAGTCTTAAGGCTAATGTCTGTGAGCCACATGCTCCCAAGGCCACAACCTTCCTGAACTAAATGCTGCCTCCCTAACAAGATCCCATGCCTTCTACACACAGCAGGCAAGATGGGGAATGTTGATTGCAACACTGACAGGACAAAGGCAGACCTGTGCTGCTGGGTGCACCCTACCTATGCTCCTTTTTTAGCGCAATACAGTATGAATATGGTAGAGGGAAAAGTTAAGAATGAGTAGAAGAATGGTCCTGCACGAGTAATGTAGGAAAAGAATTAGTAATATTCTCAATGCCATTTGTCAGCAAAATGAGATGGAGAGATGTATTACTAGATTAAGAATCTCTAAAACTGATAAAAATAATTTTCTGACAGAAAGAAAGAAAAGAAAAAGTAAAGATAGCAAGAAGAAATGAACTGAGAAAGAAGACCAAAGAAAACAGTAGAGACGCACAAGTAGTATTTCCTATGGAAACTTTTTTTAACTAAACAATGTCTTGTGTTTCTGTGTGAAGACCTTTCTGTAAAGCTTGAACAGAAGAATCCCTGGGAATCCAGGACTCCTCAACTTTGTACCGGCAGCCTGCAAAACAGTATTTTATCTTGTTTACTCTGTCTCATGTCAAACACATCTTACACAATTGGCTGCAATAATCCTATAACTTCATCAGAGGGAAAAAATTGCTCATCACCAGTGTTAACTCACCTGTTAACTCAGTAGTGTGAGTGCTGTGCAGGACAATGGTAGTGGTAATATAATTGTACTTCAGATGAAAAAGGACATGAATCTAGTCTCCCAGGCATATATTACTGGCTGAGTATTGTCACCACTGCAGTTGCTGAAATTCTCATTATTAATGTATGTTAATCAAGTTCTGAGTAGGTTAGGCTATTGAAGAGCTTAACTATAAGGAAATCTACTTGGAAAATGTCAAGCAGCCTTAAGCAGAAGACAAACACTCAGTCTTGCTCCCACAGATCATGGCTCACACAGGCTTAGACAGCTCTGCTTACAAAAAATATGGTGAAAATATTATGTTATGGACACTGGATTTTTTTTTCCCCTTGTTACTTTGATATACTTAAATTCATCTTAAAATGACATAGAGGTATATAATGTCTTGTAAAACTGGGTCCAAGTGATCAGCACAACCCCTCACTACTTAACAGCCATTGGCACAACTTAAATGTTTGTATTAGTATTCTGCAGGTGACAAAAATAGTAACAGTCTTCTTGTAAGGCTCTTTATGCTATCCTGCCACCAAAGGGAATCACACTGTATGCCAAAGCAGGCATTCAAAGGTCACAGCCATACAGTTAGGAGCATATTTATCAAAGGGATAAACCCCAAATTTCAATGCAAAAAGCAGCATTGGAAAGAGCACTAGGATGATCATCAGTACATTGTTTGGTCTCTTGTGACTTTATTATGCATTGTGTATCCTTTATAACCTGTCTAACAAACCACCTGTCTACCACAGTTCCTGATTAGTACAATAACGGTTCCACTGACAATGCCCTAATTAGGACTAAAATTCATCCGCTGAGACTGTATGTGTCTCTAGTGAGGCAGTCTCTAAAATAAATGTTCACGTTTTATTGTTATCCCCTTCTGCCTTCTGCCTCCCCTTACTCTTACTCACCTAATGCCTTATTTTGGGACTGTACAACACCATCATTTAAAAAAAAAAAAAAAAAAAAAAAAAAAAAAGCCCTAAACCAGCATAACCTGAGAGTGTCAGTGAAAAGAGAAATTGTAATTAACAATTAAAATTGTCAAAAGCAGATATAAAACCCACAGCAGAGAGGTCTCCTACAATGTTCATGAAGATAAATTCACTAGTACAATACTCTTAAACGGTATTGCATGCTTTTGAATGCCATCTTCTGGCACACATGCATTTAATGATTAAGTTAAAGGTGGAACCACTATAGCTTATAATATCTACAACTTTCTGTTGTAAAATCCTAGCATTTTGTTCCTACTTTTTGCACCTGAAGTATTCAAAGTTAGAATTCCCATGGAGCTTCAAAAGCGTTATTAATGAGAGTTTTCAACAAAAATCAGCCCACTGTTTCCAAAACTGAAGTTTGGAAAATTTAGCATTCAAAATCTTGTTAGGCTGTGAAACTCATATTCTCATTAAACTTAATGCTACCATGTTTCTGACATATGAATTTAGCATTTGGCAAGTGTGAGACTTACTGCTATTCCAAGTGTCATTGTTTCTCTGCTCTCATCAAAGCACTGTAAAACCCTGTGGTAAAAACTGTCATCCTCTCCTGGTGGTTGTCAGTAAAACAACCCTTTTAATTAGCTCAAGTGACAAAGGTCTGTATTAGAAAGCTGATGGCCTCTTGCAAACCCCAGTTCACTCCTGGTGTTCCATAATATCTGGTTTTAGGCTTTTCTGTTTCAACAATATAGAAGTTGAATGCAAGAAGATGACATTAAATAGCAGTTTTAAAATGACACTCTCATGCTGTCTCAATTTCGGAAGTCTATAATCATGATTTCTTATGCAAAATGATGTGAAAATCTGCATTAAGTCGCAGACTTAAATTACATAATTATCATAATATGTCATTTGGAAAACTGTCCCGTTCCCTGAAGAGCAGCCCCAGGGGACTGGGAGAAACTTGGGTTTTGTTCTTCACTCCAGGGAGCAAATGCATAAAGAAGGTATTATGCAAAATGCAGCAGCATACTTTTCTGCAGCACTGAAAGAAGCGGCAGATCCTAGAAGCCAACATGCAGAGGACAATTCTTCATGTTCTTCATGTTGGAAGGACCTTAGGAGGTCATTTATTTCAGGCATCTCCTCAAGGCAAGGTCAAAAACGGATTCATATCCTGTTACCTAGAGCTTTTTTTGAGTTGTATTATGGAGACCTCAGGATCCTCTTTGGTTGTCTAGTCCCCTGTGTAGTTATCCTCACAGTGAACATCCTTACTTCCATTCAAAACTTGTCCTTATCAATTTATGATGATTGTCTCTTGTTCTCTTGCCATGTACTTCATGAAAAACTGCCTTGACCTCTCCATAGGTACTGTGGGGCTGTTGTGTCCTTGAAGCTGTCTCTGCTCCAAGCTGAACAAGTCCAGCTCCTCCAGCCTTTCCTCACAGGGCAAATGCTTCAGTCCCCTGACCATCCTGGTGGCCTATACTGAACTCACTCTACTTTTTCAGTGCCTTTCCTGAACTGGGGACCCACAACAATTCCTAGATGCAGTCCAAAAATTGCCAAGGAAAGGCAGGGGCTGGTGATCTCTAACCTCAGTCTACTGGCTGTGCCCATGCTGGCAGAGCCCAACATGCTGTTGGCCTTCACAGCTGTCAGGAATCACCACTAGAATGTGAATTCCAGCAGAAGTGAAGCTCGAGAGAGGACCATATGTCTGAACTTTGGATTGCTAAGGCACTGATCCAATACACCGGATGATGAAGGAGAAAACTTTTTATATTTTATTTTACATTCTGCTTTTTTGATCTTTGCTGCAGCCTTCTGGTTAGTTCCATCAGGTTTTGCTACTGGATAAGATGTTTCTGTAATATGCAACACATGTCACTGTTTCCTATTTATATTTTGAGCATTTTAGGTCAGAGTTGTATGTCTAAGATAAGAAAATCTCTGGTAATTTACTTTGTGCTAGTATAACAACATAAAAGATTTGAGTAAGCATCAAAAGTTTTATATATTCCCTGGAAGCAAAGTCTAATTTTAGTGTTTAGCTGTACGTCAATCTACTTGTCTTCAGCCTGTAACACCGTGTCCAACTCTACTTTGCATATTTATGGGTAGAAGTAATTTAAAAAATGTGAAAAGTCTTTAAATAATTAGTAAAGTACATGAGCAGTTGTTTTGGAGTTTTTCTGGACAAATCTGTAGCTTATTTTTAAGGACTGACAAAATTTCAAAAAGAAAACAAAGGATATTGTAAATAGTTTTTTTTTTTTTTACCTGCGCAATTTCAATTTTATTATTTTTCTTTAAATTTTAAAAGCTTCTTTATTTCTAAAGATTCACTGTGTACAAACACTGGATCCTTTGTATAACTTGGAAAAGTTTCACTGATTATAACTCGGCTCGAAGATTTGCCTCACAAGTACAGAAAATCTATCAGACCTTAAAATATTTTTAAGGACTGTTATGACAATGATTAGCATTTGTGTTTTTAAGAAATTCAGTGGACTAGCACAAGGCTATGGAATTCATGTATATAATTGAATCTTTTTGTAAATAATTGTTACCTGGCAGACCCAATATCCATCAGAAAAAAGTGGTCATGGCAATTTCATTGCAGTAACTTCTTGCTGATTTCTTTGAAAAGAAATAGATATGAACTAATGAAAGAATGACATTATGTGATTTTTTTTTCTTCTTTTTTTCTGCCTTTTTCTTTCAATTCCCATTAGTCCTGGATGTGAACTATCATTTGACTTGTTGGCACAAGTTAGTGCAGAGGCCAAGAATTTAACAACATTTAAGGATGCATTAGAGATTTATACAGATAGAAAGCATGGCCTGTGTTGCAAAAGTCCAGATTGAAAACATTAATGTCAATAAAAAATCCTAGGAGGAATATAAAGCTTTATGATTCAAGACTTACTTTGTATTTATTAGTCTGTGACAAGAAGATCAAATTATCCTTTATCTGTTTGGTGTGAAAATTTTTGCCCACCTGACAAATCCTGGGCCAGCCACCATCAAATGACATATAGTCATGATTCAGTAATAAGCCTGATTCAAAATGGTAGGATATCTGATATATGTTATCTCTTAGCAGGATCAGGGCAGATTGTATATTTAATGTGCATGCTGGATTTTTTAAACCAAATTTCATTAGAGTCGCACAGTATCTGAATGCCTGACTTCCGTCATATTGCTTATATTGATCTCTGTCTGTCTCTACTCTCTTTCAGACCAATCAACCAAAGTCAACCCATAGGGAAAGTGCTTTTACAAAGGCACTTCATTCATGGCTTTTTTTTTTTTTTTTTTTTTGGGAAGGGGTGGAGAGGAGGGAGGGAGGGCAAAGAGGTGGGAGGTGAAGGGAGCATTAGAATAATTGAGACTCTGGATCACTCAGCAAAAGGGCTGTTCCTTGGAAATGTGTGAGTAAGTACACATATGTCAGAGCACTGTTTAAGCGTTGTGTCAATTTGACAAGAGCATCTGCAATTAGAATTTTCCCCACTATTCCCTTTTTCTTTAAGTGATAATTAAGAATTGCAGTGGTGGCCATATTGTGCTTTGTCATAGCCACTGGGGATGCTCCCTTGTGAAGGAATAATGAATGTGTTGCCTTTTGAGGAAAATGTGTGCTCGTACTGCAAAATGGCATGATCTAACTCCTCTACATGGTTAACTTTTTCAGCATTTCAGGTACATCTTGATCAAAGATCCATCTCCTATCTAATCCTTTAATTTATGTCTTTAAAACAATGTAAGATGTTCTATTTGTAATCTTAAAATTGGCAACTTTAAGAGACCATTTTCCATCAGTCTAAGTGAGTCTAAGCAACTAGTTGGCCCAGCAGTATATCACTTATGTGACTGCCATTCTCAAAGAATTCAAGATAGAATCTCACTTCATCTCTACCTTGAGGCTTGGTGAACTCTAGTTGCAGCAGGCCAGCTGTGGGAGAGAGTTTTGAGATTATGGTCACATCCACTAAAAACTCCCTCACTGGGGTTTTTAATCACCAGGCATCAAATCTGTATACATATTTTTGCACCGACATTTAATTGTTCATTAACTTTATTGATTTCTTGGGTAAGGCCAAATCTAGCTTGTTCTGGTACTGTTTGTGTGAGTCTTTAGGGATGCTCTTCAGGCATCTGTGCTGTTAATACCTCTATGGTGTTATATTATACTTCACGGGAGTATGCTATTCTTCAACAACAACAACAAAAAAATAGTTTTGGCACATGACCAAGCAGCCAATGAGAGGAGTAGCAATGGGAAGGGATGAGTGGAGATGACCCCCACATTATCCTCCTTGGAGATGGATTTTGGAATCAAGCCTAAGCACCCTGGGGAAGAGAGAGAAAAAAGGCTGAGGAACTCATTCTGATGGCAAGGACTTCTAGGACTACCATGTCACTGCCCCCAACCCAACAGCCATCCTCTCGCCCATATGCTTGGATGTCCTTGTCCCAGTGATGTGTTTATCCATCAGTAATGAGAAATGTAAGGTGAAAGGAGGAATACAAAGTTCAAATTTAAGACGTGTTTCAAAGTAGCAGAATTAACAGCTTTGATTCACAGCTGCAGCACAAACCATCTCCAACATTCAGCTTTTCTTACCTACACCACCTTGGAGAACTTTGACGTGACCCAGGGTAGCAAAAGAGTCACTGAGATAAAACCCACCCAAAAAAAAAAAAGCTTACTAGAGTAAAGTTAGCACCTTTAAATGCACTAGGGAGTGAACAGGAGTTCAAGAAAACATGAGGAAGTCTATTATGAAAAGTGCTTTACCTGACTCTAATATAAGCATTTAAAACTTAAAACTAAGTGGTAATCAAGGACACTCATCAGTGTTCAATAATTTGAGCTTTCTCTTTGCAAGTCACTACAGCAGTATCTGAGACAGACGAGGAATTAAGGCATTAAGGTGTGGGCCCTTAGACAAAAGAAGAACGATTTCAAACTTCCTGGCTATGAAGCTCCTAGAGCTCTGCATTATCAACATGTAAGGAGTAAAAAGCATAAATAACACTATTCCAGGAAGCCTGTGTAACCTGTCAGGCTGCAAATTATCTTTCAGCTTGCCCAATACCTCTTTCCTCACTGTCATAGACACAAAATGGCTTGTTTGCAAGAAGTCATTACTGAAAATACAGGAGGTTTTTATTATTTATTTATTTATTGCTACCAACATTAACAAATTCTGACCTGAATACTGGGTTGGTGTAAAGTGATCTAATAATCCAAATGGAAGGCAAAGGATTAAGCATAAACTGCATTGTCTTCTAAGTTTCCCCTTTTGTGCTAGCTCCCTTGCAGCTGTGTTGCAAATGATGTTTCCAGTGCTTAGCAATGTTAGTCACTGATTAGACACAGATTCAGAGTAAGTGGAAGCTGAAACTAGACACAGCTCCTGCTGAGTTATTATTGCTACTGAACTTAAATGTTTACTTATATTTTTTTCTTGTTTTGTTGTTGTTTGTTTGTTTCTCTTCCTTTCTGTAGACGTTTACTAGCAATCCAGTTTCAATCTACCAGAAGCTTGCAAGCTCCTTTGATTCATACTATAGCCTGAACCTTCTACTCTGATATTTCTTAGCATGCTGTAGCAAAACAGGGAAATCTTTAGAGGAAGCTTTCCAAAATTTCAGGACATTCTCTTGAATTTGCAAATGGTTTCTTAGAAAACTAGTTTATATTCCTATTAGAGAAATCTATTTTGAAGCTTACTGAGGGTGAGGTTTTCAGCACAGCCCTGAGCAAAGAATCAAGCATTACTGCAGCACATGGTGCAGCCCAGGATTATGCCTTGTTAGCACTTTACAAACTCTCCGAGGTGGTAGGTTTTGAGAGAGCAGGCCTATCAAGCTGCTAACTCCTTATTACTGTAGATCCTCTGGAGCCTTCAAGCAGGCAATAGGGGAGCTCTTTCCCCTGACCCCTTCCCTTCTCTTTTGGCAAAAACTGATCATCTGTGAATAGAATCAAAGTGTTCCTGAATCATCTGGCTTTGAAAAGAACAGCATCATTGCTCCGAACTGTTGATGTCTGTGGCATATTCTGCTTAGTAGAACCTTTAACTATCCAAGTTTTATGCTTGAAAAAGAATTAAACATGGAATTTCCAACATAGACTTCTCACATAAAGCACGGTATAGATCCAGAAAGAGTGACTGATGAATTTGTAGGAAAAATAGGAAGATGTGTATTTTTGTTTGCTTCTACTTGCATATTCATAACCAAGCTGCTGTGTTTGTGACCTAGCAGATACATTGACTTTGCCTGTGAACCATATTGCATCTTCGCCACATACCCTGTGTATGAATGAGCAAGAATGAGCAAGCTGAGAAATGCTGCTGTGATGGTTACCTGTATTGGTACTGTTCAGTTCCAATGAACGGTAGTTTCACAAGAATGAACTCTCAATCTATTTAAATATATGTGTTGCAGTGCAGTGTAACCTCTTACCTGTTTGGCATATGTCTTACATAACGCTTTGTGCCTCCCCATGAGAGGCATAAATCTTGTATTTTTCACTGTAGATCTTCTTCTATGGAACCAAATGTAGCTATGAGACTGGAGCTAAAACTACATCTAGAGGACACACTCTTCTGAGGCAGCAGAAACCTTTAACTTCATTTCTTGGCTTGCTTCAGTCAGTCATAGATCAAGTCAAATTATTTGTTCAGTGAGAAACCAGGAGCCCTAGCCAGAAGAGTAGATGTGATTAACAGTTAACATCACTTTTTCTGATCCATGTATTCCTGAACACTTACCAATGGCAGAACTGTGAAATAATGCTGATGGTACTCTCATATGGTGAACAGTATTGACAGTCATGCAGTGAAAGGCTAAGAACAAACTCTTCTCAACTGTCACCATTTCAGATCCAAGGCACTGCAGCCCAGCTAGCTAATACTGGAAACAGAAAATAAATAACTAGACAAATAAATAAAATAAAATAAAAAGAAAGTCTTCTCAATACTTTTGCATATACCATCTTGAGTACCAAATACTGCTAATACATTTTTGAGGCATCATATTTCTAAAGTTTACAGGCAATGAAAAGTATGGAGTGAACAATATCTTCAGATAACGTACACAGTATTTCCAGTATTCAGTTCTTTTCCAGAGGCTATCCGTAGGTATTTGTTGCACACATAATGTAACTTTTTGAAAATATTCATCTGCTTTATTGATATATTTCAGCTTTTTTGATTCACCATGCAAGGGTCTTTAACAGTATTTGATAACCACTCTTTAAATGCGGTATTTATTTTTTTGCAAGTAAGCCAATCATTTGAATGACAACGATGCCATTGCATAAAAGTGCATCATAGTCTCAGAAAGAAAAGCCTTTCCCAAAGTGACAGATTCTAGGAAGGCAGTTGAGATGCAGCTTGTTCCTCAGACTTGACTCCACTTGTCTGTGTTGACCTTAAGGGCAGTTTGAAATATCTGGGTACAGGTTTTCTTCAAATCCTACTTGCTCTCACAGTAGGCACATCCTGTTAGGAACCTTCTGAGTATTTGTTTTGGCCAAATATGTGTAAACACTAGGGGGTATATGTAAAACACAGAAAGGTAGACTGGCAATGAGCATATAGTGAAGCTGAGGAACAAGGCAAGTCTCTCTTTTCCCTCCTCTGAAACCAGTGCTAGTTGCAAGGACAGTTGTGAAATTCTCTCTCAAATTCAGCCACAAGGCTTTTTCTCCATCAGAGAGTAGAAATAGATAATGTGACTCAAGGGTTAACGTCATATGAGGGCATGTGAATTTGTTCTATATTACCATACTAAGAATTAATACATGCTTCTATGGTGTTATAGAAGACTTTATGATTTGGTTACAACAAATGTCTTTACATATGAATTTAAAATTTGTTTGTGTCTATATCAGTTAAGCTCAGATCTCATAACACAGAGGCATCTTGGCAATATTTTTTTTCAAAATCTCAGACTAATCTCAAAAATGTTTTCTCCATCTGTTCATTATTTGTAAAAACTACCATTCCCTTGCAGTTTTCCAGCAGAGGAGAAATAGCCTCGCAGCAGCTACTGGCACTGTGGGATTCAAGAACCCCGGGAACAGCCTTGAAGTCTTTGCACAGAAGTGATATCATATAAAATGCTTAAAAATGTACCAACCTGAGTTGTGTTTAAGAACAACTATCTTCCCGTTCTTTAAATGTCTAAGACACATCTCTGACCTATACACAATTTTGTCTGATTCTGCTTTTGGATCGTACTCAGTATTAATTAGCAATCTTTCCTCTATTCTCTTTCTCCCCTTTATTCTGGTATTTCATCACATCAAATATCCACTGCAGGCTTTTCTCAAATCTTGGTTACTGTTTTCCTTTTTCCAAGTCATGTATTATACATTTTGGTTATTACTTCTGTTTCACTTTTAATAAGAAGGTAAAGGACTACTAGTATGATTTTCCTGTCTCAATAATTCTAATACTTGTTTCATTCATACTGTAATAATTTTCTGTAGAAGTTATGAAATCCACTACTATTTTGAGATAACATAATTAAGACCTACTCTTTACATTTTCAGTTTGAGAAGAGGTCAAGGATGACTAGCATCACCCAAAGCTGGTCTTTCTTAATATAGTTAGCAAATATAAGCATGTGAAACCCAATGCTTGCAAATACAAAGATTCAGAAAACCTGAACAATACTTCTAAGACAGCATCACCAAGTAAACTTGAACTGAGGACCTGCCAATTTCCAGCACCACGCTTACTTTGTAGAGACATATTCCCTAATGTAGTGCGTTTACGTGGAAAGATTTTGGTAGCAAGGGGCCATAGGGGTGGCTTCTGTGAGAAGAATCTAGAAGCTGCCCCATGTTTGGTAAGGGCCCCACTGCTGACCAGAGCCGAGCCAATAAGTGATGTTGTTTTGCACCTCTGTGAGAGCATATTTAAAACAGGGAAAAAACAAACAAAACAAACAAACAAAAAAAACCACCAACAACACCAACAAAAAAAAACACTCTGTGCCACACAGCAGCTGGGAGAGTGAGAGGAGTGAGGAACAGCCTTGCAGGCGCCAAGGTCAATGAAGAAGGAGGGTGAGAGGTGCTCCAGGCGTCGGAGCAGAAGTCCCCTGAAGCCTGTGGTGAGGACCATGGTGAAGCAGGCTGTCCCCCTGCAGCCCACGGAGTACCACGGTGGAGCAAGGTTCCACGCTGCAGCCCGTGGAGGAGACCACAGTGGAGCAGGTGGACCTGCACCGACGGAGGCTGCGGCCTGTGGAAGACCCCTGCCGGAGCAGATCCTGGGCCAGATCTATAGCCCGTGGAGAGGAGCCCATGCAGGAGCAGGTGACCTGGCAGGAGCTGCTGCCCGTGGGGGATCCAGGTTGGAGCAGTTTGCTCCTGAGGGATGGACCCCGTGGTACAGAGCCATATCTGGAGCAGTTCTTGAAGAGCTGCTGCCTGTGGGCAGCCCACGCTGGATCAGTTCACCGAGGACTGCATCCCGTGGGAGGGACCCCACAGCACAGGGGACGAGAGTGACTGAGAAGGAGCGGCAGAGAAGAAGCGCTATAGACTGACCACAACCCCCATTCCCCCGTTCCCCTGCGCCGCTCAGGGAGAGGAGGTGGAAGAGGGCGGCTGGGGGGGAAGGTGCTTTTGGTTTCTTTCCTTTGTTTCTCACTTCTCTAGCTTGTTAGTAATAAGCAATAAATCTTACTATCTCCCTATGCTGAGTCTGTTTTGCCCATCACGATAATTACTGTGCGATCTCCTCATCCTTATCTCAACCCTTGAGTCCTTTTCATCGTATTTTCTCCCCGTTCCTCTTTGAAGAGGGGGAGTGAGAGAGCGGTTGTGGTGGAGCTTGGCCGCCCACCCAAGTAAAGCCACCAAAGTCCTTTGTGGCACCCAACGTGGGGCCCGAACCCACGACTTTGAGATTAAGAGTCTCATGCTTGACCAACTGAGCTAGCCAAATGAAAATGAATGTGGTGTCCTTTTACTGATTGAAATAATCTGACACAGGCAGGAACAAGCAGAAGCTCCTTGAAGCTCCCCATGTTGCAAGGAAACCAAACTGGAATGTTGAAGATTAAAAAGTAGGTCAGAATTAATAAATACGTTGTAAAGTAATCCACACTTTAAATACTGATATAAAGTGGGTGAAATTTCTGCTCTGTTCCAGTAACCAGAGATTCACCCTAGCACTTTTATTATGCTAAAATTCTTGTACAAACAGAAATGGCTAATGCACATTTGCATCAAAAAAGGAAATGAAAGAAGCTGCAAAATTACATTCCCAATTCTAAAAAAAGAAAACAGCAAAGGTTGGAACAGGTCCAGATGTAGTACAAACAGCCACTTTTACCTGGGGGATATATGCAGAAAAATCATGACCGTGATTAGGTACATTAGAATTCACCAACCCACTCCTTCCTAGGCTGCCTGCCTTCCTCAACTGCAAATAAAAAGGATTTCTTCCGTTATATGCAGAACAATATTTTTTATTTACTATTAACAGACTATTTTTATGGGTTGTATTTTATGACTGAAATCTAGTATATGATTAGCTGCTCCACAGATCTTGCCTTGTGCTGGAAAGGATTATAAATTGTAGCAGTTCTCACTGCTGATTCTGCCTCTGGGTGTTGAAACTGGAGCTATTCCACCTTTGCTTGCAACACCAGGTATGATGCCAAAACATCCTGCTCCTAATGCCAGATATAAAAGAAGCAGAAGCAGTAGAAGGATGGCAGCACACTCGTACTTGGAAGAGCAAAGGCTTTGAAACATAATTATTTCTACACTGCAAAGCACAATCTGATGAGTCTCCACTCCTCTTTCACCTGCTCACATTTACAAATAAAGTCAACATTCAAGGCTTTTTTATACTTAAATACATATTTTCAGCTCACTCAATGGACCTCCCAGGTAGTTCATGTGGATGTTCTGCATAATACTTTAGCCCTTGCTTTTATAACCACTACTGTTTCGAAGGATGCCTATAGCTTGCAAAAACAGTGATGTCATTAGTGAAATTCACAGTAACAGGAGCCAGAGGGGGAAAAAAAAAAAAAAAAAAGTCTATTTGTCTGCCTGCTATTGACAGTACATAAGAAGCTTGTGATGCTTTCACAGGCATATATGACTGATAATCCCTAACAAGTAGGAGAGATCCCTCAGACACCACACTCACCAAAACACATTGTCCTCACCAAGACTGAGATCCTTTCTTATTTCCTTTATAACTTTCACCTTTAGATAGGTATACATCTCTATACACATATAAATATAGATAAACATGTGCATATATATAAGCAAATCCAATAGTATTAAGAAGCACAAGAGCACAGAAATTCAATCTTCAGGACACCTAAATTGTTAGACTTACACCTCAAAGTGTTTTGGACTACTTACACCCACCTTCTCAGACAGTACCTTGGCACATAGGGGAAGTTAAGCATGTTCCAAGGACAATTCTTAAAAGGGATATGGACATGACTCATTATTCTGGAGACTAAAATAGGATGGACTGTAGCAGTTAAGCAGTTATTCTTGGGGACAGAGGATAGGTCTCAGAACCATTTAGTTTACTAGTACACAAATCACGTTTGTGCTTCAAGAGGGAGGCCAAGCAATGTGATGGTTAGGGAGAAAACATTTAACCAAATATTTTTCACTTTTCCACGTACTTGGAGTGTGAACCTTTTTCTGTCTCATCCTTCCTACACTGGAGCTCTAGCCAGCTCTCTACTCTTGTAGCCAGGATTTTGAATAGTGTTGAAAAATGTTCAAGGAGGCACCTAGCCCCCATGTCATTGGATATAGCATACTATGCAGCTCTTGAGATTGTGGTTTTTTATTTTTCATATTTACAGTATTATTCCACTGAAATTAATGAAATTATAGGTTAAAAATTATTACATATATATAATTTAAACACCATTAATAGCCTATGCATTTCTATTAACTTTAAGGGTGCTGCAGCATCCGCTACAGTAAGATTCAGTCCCTTGAGGGATAGTTATGCAGAGCTCTTTGTAACCTCCATAGAAGTTTAGGTTTCCCAAATCCTGATGCCTGCGTTTCTCAACAGGGAAATGAGCAATCAGGTTTAGGGTTTTGAAAATCTTCTCTGCCTTTTAAAAACATGAGTTTGAGAATTGACAATTATGAGAATAATTATCCTTTTATACATAGACAGGCATCTGAATAAAACAGCCTAAACTACTGCCATAGGGAGAAGATATTAAATAGATCAGACATTGCAGAAGCTATTCAAAAGAGCTTGTGGGTAAAATATTTCGCATGCTAACAAAGCTTGAAGTGAATCTTTAGCAATTTGCAGTATTTGGTTTGTGTTAAAAGTGCCTCCACTGCTTCTGAAAAGACGATGTTGACTAAAATCTTTGATAGAACTTAAGACAATTCATCACTGAAAACATTTGTAAAGAAGTGCATCAGTTACCATTTTCACCATGAAGCCAGTGCTGAGGTTGACTTTTTTTTTTTTTTTTTTTTTTTTTTGTCCAGTGCGAATTGGTGGAGGCATTAAGACGGTGTCAAGTGACCCACTGTGGCCATTATACCATGGCAATATGCACAAGAAATCTACATTCTCTGAGCGCAGTCTTGAGCATACCCTTCCCTTAGTTGCTGTTGTCTTGACATGGTGGAGTGTCCTTGCTGCAGAAAGCCCAGTGGGGACCAAGGACAGAGGCAGCTCTGACATTGCAGGTCGCTGCAGGGTGAAGAGTCGTGCCGAGCTCAGAGACCACGGTTGTCATTCAAGGAATCATTAGCAATGAAAGAGAGGCGCTGAAGCTTGTGTTGTCATCACACTGTAAGGAGGTTGGCTGCAGCCCAAATTAGCTTGCTTAGGGAGTGTGAATCAAAATGACATGTAATCTGAATGTTAATGAAAAATTTCTCATGCTTTAGACTTCAGATTCTATCCAGAAAGCTGTCATCTGGAAGACATTATCTCTGTCCCTTCCTCATGCTCTGTTCTTAGGATATATGTATTTGCAAATATGTATGAACAGTGGAAATATTTTTCTTCCTGAAACCTGCACTGCTTAGATCATGGTTTCCAGAGCGCTGTGTTTTATTCAGAAATGGCCCAGTGTGATTAGGAATTTTTGAATGTGTGCTGTAGCAAATGTAGAAGGAAATCAGTACAGAAAATGCCATGCTTTTGAAGCAAGATAATAACATGTGTTTCATAGGCAAATAAATGTCACAGCACTAAGAGCTGTTATACAGTGTTATACAGTGGTGCTGTTATACAGTGGTGCAGCCCCACTGTCGCAGAGAAGGTTCCTATTTGCACTGCCAGAGGCCTGAACTGTTTAGATGTTATTTGTGATATTCATCCATGTTAAACTGTGTCAGTCAAAATCACAAGTTATTCCACTGAAGAGGATAGAGTTGCCCCAATGTGAAACCAGTCATCAGTGATAGAAATTAAAAGGAATGCATGCAGTTTGTGATGATTAACCTGCAGTCATATGTCCCACCACTTGGCAAGGAGGATAAATACTTTAAATTTGTATCAGTTTTCTAACAACTATTAGACACTCGTAGGTCTGCCAAATTCAGATGTCCTCTTCTCATCCTCATGCATGTAAAAGACAGCTGTGCAAGTGAAACTCCTCTCACATGGTGCCCACTGCATACTTCTGTTTCTCATAGCACATTTAAAGGAAATTGTTGTACATCTACTACAAAGCAAGTAACGATCAGTAAGTACAAAAAACTCTTCTTAAAAGAGTCAGTAGAAGATAAATTACTCGCTTGAGAAACCTGAGATCATAAAATGTTGAACACTACTGGTCTAACTTATAATTGAGTCAGTAAACTATTTGAATGCCCTTTCCAAATCAACAGATGGACAGATTCTGGCAAAAAAGAGAATATGAAAGCCTAAACCTAGAAAAAGGAGTCTGCAAATTCAGACAGACATTTCAACACAGGAATGTGAGTGCTATCACTGACAGACAATTAAGCATTTGTAAAAGAATTAGGATAATTTGAGTTTTTCAAACATGATGTTAGTCCAAAAAATTCAGATTTTCATGAATATTAATACTTAAGTTTTGGTGGACTTTGAAGATTCTGTATCTGGGCTTTTTTTCAAGTTACATATTTACCCTTTCAATAAAGTTGGTTGTAGTATTTTTACTTATTTATTTATTTTGCATGTGAAACTGTAGCACACTTAAGAACAAATGTAAAACAGATTGAAGGCAATCAGGACTATTCCAGTCTGGAAAGGATGCCTGTATCTGCCTAAAGTTGAGTTTCTGATTCAATGTTATGCTTAGTCAGTGTGTACACTGATGTATTTTTAAATATTGAACCAAGAACTCGGACTAAGATACAAAAGGAAGACTTAGGTAGCTAAATAAAATTTCAAGCGTGCTAGGTCAATATTTTAGAGCTGTAAAGTCTAAAGTCTTATCCTGAGACACCCGCATTTTCATAGGCAAGTAAATTTCCCTGGGCTTCCTTGCATGTACAGTTGCCTGTCTCCTCCACTTTTGACATGGACAGATGTAATCTGAGCAAAAAAAAACCCTACAGAAACAAGAAGATGTATGTACCACAGGGACATCACCTCATGAACCAAATTTGCAAACCTTTGTGCCTGTAGTGCAATTCCTGAGAACAAAATTGCTTTACTCTGCATTCATTTCTTCTAGCAATAAAACTAGTTTAACCACTTTCCGCACTCCATTATGACATCTGCTCATCCCAGTGCAACTACTTCTGGGAACACTCTATAAACCAGATCAAAGAAATGACCCAAATAAACACTTTGGGGTGCTCTTTTTCAAGCCACATTATTCACTGAAGCACTCTCCAAGACAAACAGTTCCATCCGCATAGCAAAATGTAGAAGTAACTTTTGTTACAACAGTGCAGAAAATACCAGACGTGCATTTGTGGGAAAATTAGTTTATAAAAAGTCTTTAAATATGCTGGTGATATGACCTGAACAAAAGAGCACCATTAACTGGACCAGACCGTAAAAAAAGATCTTTCTACTGAGCACAAACTCACATTACTTCAAGTGTCTCCTCCTTCTCTTCCTTTAAAATGTATTATTAGGGAGAAGTCATCTTTAGTGTTCATGCTTACAATGTATTTCTACTAAGTCAGCATTTTTTTGCCTCTGCTATTGTAGATCAGCAGTTTTGCAATATCTGATCAATGACACCAACTGGAAATACAGTACACTTGAAATTACTTCCAGGACAAACTGCTTTCTTATGGTTTCATACCTGAGAATTTATTTCTTTTTACTGTTAAAATATAGTCATCCTATTACCAAGGCCACATCAGTAGCTAACCCACGAAAACAATTCTAACCTCTGATTCATCTTGTGTGGGGGAAGGGGTGGGGTAATTTCTCTGTCACTAAAGTCAAAAACTGTTGAAAGCCCCATGTAGAGTTCATCTTTTTTTTTTTTTTTTAAGCTCTTGCGCAATGTCTGGATGTAGTGATATGAAGCTTAGATGTGATGATCAGATAAATTTGAAAGCATGCCAAATTAAGAAGTAATCTATAAGAAACTGTAACTCAGGCTTGCTTCCACTCACTTAGGTCTAATTACAGACACTTTACTGATGTGAAAGGTGGTCTCATTATAATTTACGTGCTTAGAAGCCGGAAGAAGGTGTAACATAAAAGAGATTGGTTACCTAATTTTCATCTTCCTATAGCTCCTCAGCATGCCATTTAGACTAACCAAGACCTTTTTTACCCATGTGTTAAAAAGAGTGAGTCTTAATACGTGGAAGAAAATCTAATTTATACCACTTTAAAGCAGGATCACTGCATTTAATATAAAGACTATGTACAGAAAATGTTATTGTAAACGTTAAATAATTTGTGATGAATACTAGCAAAATGAACAGCATTGACTGGGATTGTCACAGAATAACTTGCATCTCTTTGTCTAAGAAATCTTCTCCTGAGAAAGAGGTGGCACCCTTTCCACTGCCGGATGGGAAGAAACCCTGGCCTATATTCTACCTAAAAATCACATCCAGAGTTAGTCTGGGAGAATGTTGATTGTTACAAGTCAAAACCTTGTGAGGAGGTATGTCAGTGTTAGAGTGCTGATTGGCTTTTTTTTTTTTTTGGACAACAGATTTAATCAAAGTGTGACTGGAGTGTGATTGGAGAAGAAAAAAGAGATATCTGTTTTTCTCCCTTCTGTAGTCTCTAAGCAAGTCCTGGGAAGTTTTAATAGTCTGCTATTGCTGCTTCTACTTCTGCTGTGGCTGTAATACGACCTCAGCCTTTGAACATTCCTATATTTAGCCATTATTCTGAAACATTGCCAAAACCTACCGAGGAGTGCAAAGTAAAGCAATGATGATATAAAAGCAGGAGCTCCCTAGAGTTTCACAGCATTAAAAAAAAAAAAAAAAAAAAAAAACAAAACTCCTTACTTCTTCCTTCCTGTTTCCTTAGCCCTAAGGAGATTTCTTTTAGCAGCAAAACACTGTGCCTATAAGACCTTCAATGAAAAGGCATCAAGAATCATTTATGATGGAAGACATTAGGCAACTTAAAAGCCAGCTCCTGCTTGTGTAATCTACACCCACCTTTGCCAGGTAATACACAGATCCTTGACCTGTGACAGCTGTCAAAGCATCTTAAAATTACAGTGTGATGCAGAAGAACTGTGAATCAATACCAGTGCATTAGCCAGCACAGTGCTGCTGGAAGAGTCCTCTCTCAGCAAAAGCAGATAATATGTGCAGCTGGTTAGATGTGCCTTTGGTTTACTTCTTGAGTAAAGTAGCAAGATGAAGTATAAAAATTTGACTACCCAGGACTATTGCAGGTAATTTTAATTTATGTACAATTTTTTTCCAAATTCACCAAACTTATCACACCTTCTGGAAATTGTGTACTGTGCAGCAATCTCTGCTTCTGTCTGAAAACCACACCTCACACACAAAATGATCAGAAATATGCTTATATATTGTTTTTTCATTGTCTACTTGGAGATAACATGTAAGGGAATGGGGGTCACATATGGTCCAGGATGACCTCATGCTGTGCCACCTCAGCTTTCAAGTTCTGTTAGTCAGAGGCATGAACTGAGAGCTGAAGACCAGTTTACACCAGAAGGATATGATTCAGTTATCCATAATTGCCAGTTTTTATGTCACTGCTGAGATCGTCCTGTTTGCAGAAACTGCTGATGTAGATGAATACCATACAGGCAAATTCTGAATTTGCAGAAAAAAAAAAAAAGTGCAGTTCTTTATTTAGGGGCTCTGTTTTGTCTGCCATTTCTGCATGCAGTTAGCAGTGATAACACTTGGAGCTGAGCAGGCATGTTCAGAAAGAAGATGATGTTTAAACCATGATTTGTTTAAGAGCAGATATATGAAATTTCCTCTAAACTCAGATACCCTGACATTTTAGACCTACTTTTTTTTTTTTTTCAAAGAATTAAACAAGGAAGTATGAAGGGTTCAATGGAAGAGGTTAAACATCCAAACTGTTTGCATGTGCTGTTTTAACTGCTTCCTTCTGAAAAGAAGTAGTTTTAGGCTTTGACAGTTCTGAGGACCTTTTACGTTCCAGTAATCCAATCTCATTTGAAGGCAACACCTTTTAAGTATGAAATATATCTTCTTGATTTAATATTCTGAAGTTAATCAGATCAGCTATTAATTGATTTAAATCAATTTTTGATTGCTAAAATTCAGCCAGGTGTTTTCTTTAGTTAGGGTGGGGGGATTAGTTTTCATTTTGACATTCTAAGGAATTTGACCATTATGTATGACTGAATATGAGTATTTGTGTTCAGATCCAGAATAAATGTCTCATCTGAAAAACAAAAGATCAGGTACTGTCTCTCCAAGTGATATATCCAATTAAGTTTGAAGTGTGCAGCTCACAAATTACTGAGGATGAACTGCAGTCAAAGCTACAGAAGCACTTCATGTTGTAGCTGTTCATATGGCATGAATTCATGGTACAGAGTTGCTCTGTAGAGTTACTTTTCCTGACAAACATCACTTTTCCAAGTCAAATTCCATTCTTTTACTTAGTATGGATATAAAGAGCAAACACTAATCCATCCTTTGCTCAACATATTGAGAATAAATAAGTACAAATGCCTCAAAATTTATTCAACAAATTTAAGTTAGAGTATTTTAATTTCAGTCTAAATAAAAAGTTAAGAAGAAGACTATATGTTTTTTTCACTATCTGTACCTTTTTGACCTCAGTCTTGGAAACACTCAGATTAATTTTGAACATGTCAATAGCCTCACTAAAATACAGAAACCCGTCGAAATGCAAATTTAATTCACTCTCATTCAAACAAACCAAAAAAAAAAAAAGGAAAAAGAAAAAAATGATCATGTCTTGTAAAACAGAGTCATAAAGCAGAATAACTAGAAATGTTAACAGATGAGAGATGAAGGGAACCATTCTAAGGATCTATTCTCCTTGACAAGTAGCATTTATTTAAACAGTCTTATTGCTTCACTCTCCTGATTATTACACAAATATTTTATGCTCTGGTTGTTTTACAAGTGCATTGGCTCTTAGAAGAAGTGTAGTACTTTTGTTAGTGCTCTATGAGACTGCTATAAAAAACAAAACAACAAAAAAACAAAACATACAACAAACCAACAACACCAACAGAAACACCTGGGAGGTTTAAATTTTATATCTGCAGCTCTACTAATTATTCTCTAAGGGATTAATTAGACTAACTTTTTCAGGTTTTCAACAAGTTTATATTCACATTTATACTGACTTAAGAAACAGCTTGCACTGTGATCACAGAAAAAAAATAATATCTGTTTGTTTCTTTAATGCATGAATCTGCTGATAAGGTCTCACAGTAGTTACAGTTAAAATAAATCTACATGCCAACATAATATTTTTAAAGTGACACATTCTCATTTCTACTTGTTTTTGTCCTGAGTTCTCTGAGAAAAGTAATTATTTATAAATAACATAAGAAAGATGAATGTGGTTAGAAGCTGGCCTTGTTTGTAATGTCTTCTGTGTAAGAGAATCTGGTTACTCAATCAGTTTGTAAGGATATCTTACGGTTATCTAATACTTTGTTAGTGTCTTTCCCTGGGAAAAAATTGAAAAATCAGAATGTACTTTTCACATTAACCCAGAACAGGCCTAATTAAAAATAATCTCCCATCTTTTTTCCCTTGTGGCTGAAGTCCTCAGCCAAATTTCAGAAATAATTTGTTGAGAACAGAGTTTTAGGTCTCTATTGACACTGAAATGGCTAACCCTTGGTCTGATTTTCATACATCTAGGGACAAATTTGGACTCCTAACTTTTAAGTAGTCAAAGTCTATATTTCCAGAGAAGCTTGCTAAAATCGCAATCTTTAAAAAAAAAATCTTGGGTGCTATACTCATTTGAATCATTTTAGGGATTTGAAAAGGATTTGAATAGGAGAAGGTAATATTAACCAAAAAAAAAAAAAAAAAAAGATTCTACTATTCAGACACCAAAAGACTCTGTTGGAAGTGGAAGTGGTCCCTGACTGTGCTAGGTCATAACCTGTGCCCAAAGTTAGTTCCAGCGTGTGATTGTTGGTCTTGGCCAGGACTGTGAATAGGAGCATTCAAACAATTAATAGCATAGAATATCAATTGCAGCACCAGTGAAACATCCTCCAGACCCTAACCAATCATCTTTCTTCACAGTAGATATGAATAAGTTTTTCTGAGAAGGTAAAATGACTCTACTTTTAAGAGGCTTCAAAACTGAGTTTCCAGTCTCAAATCCTCCCTCATTTTCTGTTCTTTACTAGGGTAGTCAGTGTTTGCCATGAGAGAATACTCTGCCAAACTGAGCATGTCAAGGCACCAGCTGACAACCAAACTCCTGCAGCTTTGTTGAGGAAATTCTCAATATTCATGGACTTCTCCGTGATCATCCTGTCTGTCACTTCCACAGCAATCCAGTACTCTAGAAATATTAATCAGTTCATTGGATGCCAATCTGGTGTAGTATTTTCAAAAATATTCAGTTTAATGCTGAAGTAAAATCATGTTCATTCTAAATAAGTGTCAACTGAATTAAAGCAGCTTTGAAATTTCCAATTTTCAAAACAGGTAAAAGTCAATCATAACAGAAGTTTTCTTAATGGTTACCCATACTATAATTTAACTTCAGGATCTTCCTTGTTTCAGCTGATGAACCTGGATATAGCTTTCCAGAATGGACCACAACTTGGATAAAGGAACCCTTTATGAATCTCTCTGGTCATTTGGGATTTCAAAAAACTTGTGCTATAAATGTGACAGTTAAGGGAAATCTTGTATTTTTAGCTCACACATAGCCAGCCCTCCACCATGGAACCTGCAAGTAAGCTTTCTTTTATCTAGTCTTCACTAGACAAAAATTAGATGCCCAGTCTTAGCATTTTTTTTCTTCTTTTTTCATATAAAGACTTATGTGCACCCACCAAGACCATTTTATGCACACATAAAATATACCCTGCTATACATCCTGCTTTATAATGATATTTTATATCATATAATAACCCTGAACAGAACTTTAGCATAGAGAATGGCCAATGAGGTTTTCAGAGTGGTCTACCTCTCAAAGGAAGTTGTGTCAAGACCTACATCCTGTCCCTTCTTTGACCAGATAGGTTACATTTGTTTTATTTAACAGTCTTTCTGGCTATTTCAGGTTCTCTCTGGAATTGCTTAACTAAATATAACAGGGGAGATTTTTAAAGGAAACGTATAAGAGTTTTCACAAAAACAGGAAAATTCAGTCCTGCATGGCATGACATTTAACGTATGTCACAAAAATATATTTCTGGGTCACAGTTTCATAATCACTGCACAAACAATTGCTGGAAAAATGATGTAATATATATAGAATGGAATAACTTGAAGCAGAAAGTTTCTTTGATTTTAAGACACTTTCCAAATTTGTTTAAACCGTTGGATTCCTATGTTATATCAGTCAAAAGATCCTTCCTCCTTGATTCAATTAAACCTAATATGATGAGATGAATGTTATATTAGTCAACAATCCCGTGTTACTGTTATTACTATTAGACTCTTTATGACACTATCAATAGCAGCACAATCTTTCTCTAAAGATTGCAGTATTTGCAACAGTTTATTTTTTTTTTTTTTCTTTTTTTTCTTTTTTTCCTGGAGCAATTGAGGCCTATATAAAACTTTCAAGTTAGTAATGGTGAGGTTTGGGTCATAAGTAAACAGTCACACATCTAATTTTGTGATAGAATAGTCCCACATAACAGCAGCATCAAATACAAAGAAAAGATGTGGAGAAGGACTTGGCAAAAGTTTTGAAATGCAGAGTCCTAAGTGCATAGTTTGGAAACTAGGAAAGAGAAGACAATGGTCAATGTTTGTCTAACATGCTGATAGGAGAAATATCCAAAGCACCTGTAGGAGCTGGAAAAATGTTGAGAACTGTAATCCTAAGCCATGTAACCATGACAAAAATTGTACACCATGTATCCATTAAAAAGAATTTATTACTATGATGAACATTTTGCTTCTTGTAAATGAAACCGAACTCTTGTGTTTCTGGATCTAGTGAAAGAAGACAGAACTGTGTGGTTTTCTTCTGTCCATGGACCAGAATATTTTCATTTCACTTAATTTCAATGGAAAATAATTCAAACAGTGTGAGGTGAATACACTCTTGCCTTTGCCGCTTTTGCACTTTAAGAAAGCTTTCTCACTTTTCAGGATATTGCAAGGAGGACCTCCCGCACACATACTCCAAGAAAATGATGGAAATGACAATTATATTTTGTTAACAAACAAATGTTAAGACATAAGGTAAAATTATGCCTGAGTGCACGGAATTTATTTTTCCAATAAAGATCAAGTAATAAAAAAGATGAAAGACTTATTAGTTGTTCTCAGTGGGAAAGTGATTTGTACTTTTTTATTATACAGTACAGATTGCTCTTCAGTAACGTGTAGAGCAAAGTACTTGAACAGAACATAAGTGTCATGTGAATCAAAATCTAAATAATCTGTAGTCAGTCGGGGGTGTATATAATAATTTTCTAGTTCCTTTTTTTTTTTTTTGAAAGCAAATATCAAATCAAAATAAGGGCTACATTAATTTGAACTGGACTGGGGCCTCAATAGGGAGCCAGGGGAGAGGAATAAGCTATTGAAGCTGCTCAAGTCAGCAAGCACACCTCTTGATAGTTGGGGTTTTAAATTGCTTCCTTCATCCTCACCTCAGTGGTGCTTACAGTATTGAGAACAATGGCTTCATCTCTGGTCTGATTAATTTTCATGGTACTTACAAATTTGATTCCATTATAAATTGCCTTGCTAAAGTACTGTCTCCAGTTAAGACAAATATCTGTGCATAAACATGCATAAATTCACCAGCACTGACTAGCACTAGAATGTTTTATTAAAACACGTAGATTTAATCTGCAGGTTCCTAAAGTGGCATATGAAAATAGTTTGGACGCTAGCAAATAGGAGCAATGTAAGTCTGCCACAGTAACATGATAGTCCTGTTTCAGCCTCTTGGAATTCAAATTAGTGTTTACTAGTTTCTTTATGTCCCGTTTTGTTCTAAGCATTCAGAATTCAAGTCAACTCATTTAGCTATTAATGATAAAGGCTGAAGCTAAATGTGCTTGATGGACTGAGAACACTCTAAACATAAGAGGAATTTCAAAAATAAGACTTTAATATAGAAAATAACCTCTTTTTAGGCATCATTTTCACCTCTTACTCAAATGTAAGGAAAAAGCTAAATACAAACTATTGAGTCAAAAAATGCCTACCTCAGATTAAAAGCAAATTGCATCAGGAAGAACTTATTCCCCAAGCACTTTAAAATATAAAATTACTGAAGTTTTAAATACAGGTCACTGTGAGGACAGTAGAAATAATGACATTATATATTTCAGGAGTAACATTTGTCTTCTCTCAGACACATATGCCATCCTTTTCATTCATTTATTCAATTCATCCACAGCTGGGAAATTAAAGAGACTTTAAAATTTGATTTCTTGGAATCTTTTTTTTTTTTTTTTGGCCCTCAAATCTTTGCAGCTGATAGTTTCAATATTTTATTGCAAACCTCCCTGCCTTCCAGGGCAGTTTCTTTTTCTTCTTGCATTACATAAACATTCCCTTAAGTACCACAGAGTGTGTTTCAATAGCTGAAACTTAGGAAAAGTGTACCATGAAGAACATTCAGAAAGTTGCTTATCACAAGGAAGCTTTTTCAGAAAGAGAGAAATTCCTAATATTTTAGAGATTCCCTAGAAAGGAAGAAGGAAGGAAGGAAGGAAGGAAGGAAGGAAGGAAGGAAGGAAGGAAGGAAGGAAGGAAGGAAGGAAGGAAGGAAGGAAGGAAGGAAGGAAGGAAGGAAGGAAGGAAGGAAGGAAGGAAGGAAGGAAGGAAGGAAGGAAGGAAGGAAGGAACGAGGGAAGGAAGGAAGGAAGGAAGGAAAAATAAAAAATAAAAATAAAACAGAGAAGGAAGGCTTTTCTCTAAATATCCCAGCATACTATATTCATGTTCAGTATCAAAATGTTAGCTTTTGTGGCAAATAAACAGAAATGTTAGACCATGCTAACTGTCTAACTGTTAGGATTGATAAAGAAATATTTGTATTAAAAAATAATACTTCTGAAATGAAAATGAGTGATTTGGAATTAAAGGTTGCATTTTGGGGAGGTGTTTTTAAGAATTCCTCAGGTCTCTAGACTGAGACTGGTAGATTCCTATCTCTCCTGACAGGCACTTCAAAGTACGAAATAAAATGCTTTACAGATTGTACTTTAAAGAGTAATCAGAATAAATTTGTAGCTGGAGGTGGAATGGAAAATGACATTACTATTTTTAAATTTTTACAACTATCAATATACAATATCAAAATTTGATACATTTAAATTGTACTACTGAATTTGTTCCTAGAACAAGTGAAAACATCTCAAAGTTTTACCAGAGACATTATTGGTATGGATTTAATAGACTTAAGTCTATTAGTAACATGATGTTTGAAGTACACTCAAGACTGGGAAAAAAGCTAGAACACTGTACCACTGGATTTTATTCACAGGCATGTAAGTGCATACTCATTTAGGGGAGAATACAACTCATTCAGACTTTTTATTTTTTATTTTTCCCTTCAATAAAGAATAAGACTCAAGATTTAGAAAAGATAATATGAAAACCCAAGGAATAAGAGAAAAGGATCAGTGTGTTTTCCTGGTCAGATCATCTAAGTTTCAATGAGTCAGAAATTCATTCTATCAACTGAACAAGTGTCTCAAGTCAGCAAATCAATGACATCAAGTTGTCTTATTATGTTGGATGCACCTGAGTTCAAGCAAAAGTTTCTGGTTTTAGAGTGTAATTTCTCACAAAATGGGATAATTCAGAAATGCTGATGTTTGCCATAAGTGAACATCTGAAAGAACTTTACCAGGCAAGAGGGTGACTATAATTTTAAAGATGTTGACTACACCATACATAATGTTTTTAATTCTAGCATTGTTTTCAAAGATGAAAAAAAAAAATACAAATAAACAAACAAAAAAAAAACAGTAATTTATATTCTGTCATACAATTAATCTGAATATTCATTTTATGTTCACTCTCATAAGATACATAACTACAACAATGTATTCTTATGAAGCAGGTTAAGAGAAGGACCACCAATATCCTTAAAAAAATAGCCTAACTTTAATTTTGAGGAGGACTCAAACATTTCTGATTAGTTAAACCTTGACTAACTGTTACTGCACAGACAATGGTCTCCCTAGGAAAAACTGCAGTATCCAATACTTCCTCGAGTCATATTAAGAGGAAAAAAAATAAATTAAAAAAAAAAAGAAATAAAGAAAGAAACCTGGTACTATCCAACACAAATTTTTGCCCAATATATTAAGGTTGAGAAGTAACTTAGATTATCTTCAAAAGGTTCAAACCTAAGCTAACTCCGTTGAATCCTTTTCTTGCTCCTGTAAAATCTAAATCTTTTTCCTCATTTCTGAATACAGTGACATACTTTCCTAATGTGAGATCCTTCTGCTTTCTGCTCCTTGTTTAAGTTCTTATAAAGTCAACAAACACCTGGTTTCCAGCATAGTAATGAAAAAGCCAACGTGACCTAGGGTTATCTGCTAGTGTACTCCATTTGCATGATGACTCTTTTGACCTCCATTAAGACACCATGGTTTTTAACATCTTAATGTATAGGAGATAATTCTTGAAGTGTTTATTTAAACCACAGAAACAATGAAACTTTTGAATTAAAAGTTTAGATTTAAATACAAATTCAGAAAGCATTAAAAATCCACAAATACTTTTTCCTCTATTAAAATAATAATCTTGTCACAGAGACTAACTGGAGGAAAAGAATGAGGTATTTGTTAGAACTATCTGACCTGTGATTTGTTTTCCTTCAAATCTAATTCAAAACTGAATACTTTCGGCCTCCTTCCAAGAAAAAGTGTTTTGCCCACTGTGAGGTTTAATTATTTGTGGCTTGCATAGTGTTTTGAAGATGAGAAATGTTGTGCACAACCTAAGTTCTCTCTATTCTTTCTCACTCACTCCCTGGCTAAACTAAACTGGCTAAAACATTATGCTTCACTTATTTATTTATTTATTTATTTGTTTGTTCCCCTATAGATATACATGCTAAATGCAAGGCAAAGTAGTTCTGTGTTTTTGTATGGAGGAAAGGTCCTATTTCACAGGTTTATGTTCCTTTGCTGACTTGTCTTTGCCATCAGCAGTGGAAACACCAGGCTTTTCCGCTGAGCGCCAAGAAAGCGAATATGATCTGAATCATTTGTTACTGATAATACTGAACACAGTTTAAATCACAGCCCTGTATTGGACACAGTCAGTCCCAATCTGAAAAGCTTGCAATCTAAATGAACAAAATAATTTGTGAGACCACTGAATCTTAGAACGGCTTGGGTTGGAAAGGACCTTATTTTTAATCTCCAACTGAACATTTCAATCAGAAAACAAAAAAAGTGAGGTTATACTGAACATAGGAAATCTGATTTTGGGATGCGTCAGTAAGAATATGAATGTACACACCCCCAAAGTTCATCAGCTCTTAACTTTTTCAGTTAAAAGCCATGTTAAGGCACCACACTTCAGGAAATATGTGAATGTTTCCTCTAGTGGAACACTCCACTAGTGTGGAGTAAGAAAGAAGGAAAAGATCAAAAAAAGTACTGAAATCATAACCCACAGGAAAATAATGATGGATATAGATTTATTTAATCTAGGAAAGAAGTGTGAGTTTGTGGTGGGTTGACCTTGGCTAGCTTCCAATCACCCACCAAGAGCAAAACAGACTCTGCCTGGGGAAGATCGAATTAATTTATTGCCAGTTAAAAACAGGTAGTGAGAAACAAATGCAAAACTGAAACCATCTTCCCGCTGCCTCTTCTTCTTCCCAGACTCGACTTCACTCATGATTCCCCTATCTCCTCCCTGCCCAGTTAGCACAGGGAGATGGGTGTTGAAATCAATTCATAAAGCTTCACTTCGGCCATTCCTTCCTCACACCTTTCTGTCTGGGATCCCTCCCATGGGCTACAGTCCTCCACAAACTGCTCCAACATGGGTCCTTCCCTTGGGCTGCAAGGTATATCCAGCTGCTGTGGTGTGGGGTCCTCCATAGTCTGCAGTGTGGATATCTGCACTGATGTCATCCTTCACGGACTGCAGGTGGACAACCTGTTTCACCATTGTCTTCTCCATGTGTCACATGGGAATCTCTGCTAGGGCACCTAGAGCATCTCCTGCCCTCCTTCTTCACTGATCTTGGGGCCTCCAGGGTTGTTTCTCTCACATTTTTCTCACTCCTCTCCATCACTGTTGCTGCACAGCATTTTTTACTTTTCTTAAGTATGTTATCACAGAAGCACCACCAGCATCACTCATTGGCTCAGCTGTGTCCTGTGCTGGTTCTGGTTTAGAGCCAGCTGGAACTGGCTTTGCCCAGTTCTATAAGGGCAGCTCCTGGATTCTCATCACAAAGTTCACCTCTGCAGCTCCTCCCCTCCCATCCTCCCCACCCCCCACTGCTAAAATCTTGCCATATAAAGTCAATACAGAGGAGAAATTCTTAATTATTCAACTCCATTAAATAACTCCATTAAATATATATAATGGAAGTTACTAAAAAGATAAACAACACTTGAGAATGCATAGAGGCTGTGGAATCATTAGGGATGATGCTTGTCCCATTCCTATTTTACTGTTTTTCTCACTTGTCCTTGTCATACTGAAGAACATACTCTTTAAGACAGAATACTGGCTAAATGGTCTGGTCTGAAATAGAGCAGCTCCTCTTGTATCCTTATATTTATAACTTTATAAAAGCAAAATGACTTTTTGTTAGCTTTGTCTTAAATGTGACAAATAGAATTCAGCAATATATTCTCATTAGACCATTAAAATATGGGGATTGAAGACACTATTTTCTATATCAGACTGAAGACTTTTCAAAAACATACAAATGGTTGTAGAAGGAATTGTTATTCAACTGGGACATCCAATAGCACTCATTAAGGTAGTGATACCAGACCTCAAGATAAATGCACTAACCAAGGATTGGTCCATGTTCAGGGATAAATTGAAGTCTTCCCTGTTTCAGAAATTCCATCCTTACTGGTAACATCTTGCTGAAATGACCTGTAAATTTAGACTGTTTGGTCAGAAATGTCACAGTAGTTCTTATACATGTCCATAAGTTTCTTCAAGCTGAAATTTTTAAGCAGTGGAGTTTTTCAAATGTCAGTGGAGAAGACTAAGAAGATAATGAAAACAGCTTGGATTGAGGATAACATCTGTGCCTTCTTTATTCATGGTCTTAAAATAAAACACATGCTTAAAACATTCCTGATGAGTGTCCAATGTAAACAGTGTTAAAAAAAAATCAACCACTTCCCTGAGTAAGAAAAAATCATTGTAATGAACAATCGAAGAATGTTTGGAAGAACAGAGGTAACTGAACATGAGACATAATTGGACTATGACTATGTACATTTTGTCACAGGCTAAATACTGAAATTTAACTTAAGCGGAAACTTTACAGTAACCAGTAGGGACACTTGAGAAAAATAAAGAAAAATGGTAAATGATTCAACAGACAGGTTTTCCATGTATTTCTTAGAGATTTTTCCAAAATGTAAAAATACTGTGTACCTTCCAGACTTGTTGGATAGGAAAGTTAAAAACAGCCTTCCTTTCTACCTTTCCCAAATTACAGAATTACTGAAGAAGAGCAGTCCAAATCTCTGTATTCTGCTATATTTGGTAATAAATGGCCCTGGTATCCAACCTTTTAGTGCTGCTTAACATTTCCTTACCACTTCTGTAAAGTAAGTGGTCCGTATAGTTATGTTCAGAGATACACAGCAAGTAAGCAGAATGCACAATTGGAATTAGGTGAAAACAAAAGCATTTAGAAAACAGTTAGCTTGGTTGTTTTACTGGAAAAGTAAAGTAGACATGGCAAATATTTATTTTAACAGCAAAACCCAGGATTATTTATTGATTATTTAATGGTTTTAAAAAGGCAAGCAGAACCCCAGTGCACTAGATTCAAAGATCCTTCTACCTTTGCTCTTAGAATGTCTGTTTAAAGTCCATGCTGTTGGCAGATAGGTAGCAAATGCGAAACACCAGAGCCTTAAATTCAGTCAAATTTCCACATTTACATACAACACTCCCTGAAAGAAATTGAAAGCGGAGATACACCCACTATCGCAACTTCAAGCTTTACTTATTATGATTCCAGGAACACTGCTGGAAGCCTTAAATCATGTTAAAGTTGGTCTCTAAATGGGATTTTCAAACTTCAGAAGAAATGCATAAGCAGAGTAATGCTCTTTCTTCTTATCTTGCATCACCAGTGCTTACACTAATTTCAACAAAATAATCTCTAAAAGGCACAGATTTTGCAAATTAGCAACACAGTACCCATTGGAATCCATCCTTCAGATCATCTGTAAGCTTTGTGTTAAGAAGAGGGAAAAAAAGGAGTATAAAGCAACAATGTAAAAGTTAAATCTCTGCCTGCAGCACACTGAGTGATGTGAGTATTGATACCAGATTCTGGTTTTCATGAAAAGCTTAAAGGAAGTTCTTTATAAAGTGGATCAGCTAGGCTGAAACTGAATAACATAATGGGTTTTTACTGCACTCTTTGCTCCTGTTGCCATACTCTTGACTAATTTTTCTTAGTATTTATAAGACTTTCTCAGGAGTCTTTTTCTTCAGAGTTGTGAATTTGGGGTTTTCTTCACTTTTCTTCCTCCCCCTTTGTAAATTACTGTTGTCACGCCATGGGACCACAATTGTTTATTGTGAAAGTCACTAACGAACAAATGACCCTGCCACCTGGAGCTCTTACAGCCTCGTGTTAAACTCCAGCTATACAAAAAAAAAATTCTTCCCAGACTATTGATTCACTGGCAGTGTTTGATTGTACCCTGGAGGCAGGTGACAGCTAGGCAACTGGGTTCTTACTGTTTTACACTTCCTATTACACAAACCAAATAAATCTTCTACAAATTAATTCACTTTTTTTTTCTTTTTTTTTTTTTTTCCCTCTCTTCCCTGCTATGTCACAGTCCAGTACTGAACAATCGGTATATTTTCACTTTCTGGGAAATTGAATAAAAATTTTTCATGATCTGTATAAAGTCAAATTTCTAGAGCCTCAATTTTGCTTTAAGATAGTGGCAGCATCCGTTGTGCTCTACAGATTTTAGAAGATACTGGGTCCAAAGCAAGACTGCTTTAATGACTATCACAGTCTTCTTATGTTAGCCTGATTATCTCGTTTTGAAAACATTTCCCTTAACTAGAAATATGGAGAACATCTACTGTGTCAGATCTCTAGTCCTGCAACCACAAATGTAGAAAGCTGGTGTCAGGGGTGATTAAAATGAGATTGTAATGATCAAGCTCACCTAGAATATAACTGTCTTGATGAAAAGTTGCAAGATTTCTTAAAATAGTCTTCCCAACTTGACCAAAATTACATTGACCAGCCAACTTCCTCAGGATGAAAAGTAACCCCAAACACAGAGCTAATAACCACAGAAAGAAGAAAAGTGAAGGATTCCACAAAGTCTGTACTCATGTACTGAGGGGTGTTAACACAGAACATGAAGTTTTTTTATTTCATTTGAAAAATCTCACCCAATTTATAGTGCACAATGTCCTTTACTCCCTAATATAGACCATAGTGTGCATCACTGTTGTCTTAAGACCACAGTCATCTTAAGAAAAAAGCTGTGGGAAACAGGAAGCAGTGATCCCAAAGGGTAAGACTAAGCACAGAAGCAATCAAACCAGAAAGCTTTGGACATTCATGACAGGATGTCTTTAAAGTCTTGTCTTCTGTTTGTCTATTTTCTCCATTTCTTTCTCCATTGTCTTAGCCTCAGTTTCACTTTGTACCTAGCCCTGAGATTTTCTTGTCATTGCCCTCTCTCACACCTGTTCTGTTCCCTTGTCTTTCTATGTAGGTCTTCCTAATTCCCCACCTTAAAATGACTGCATATTTAATGTAAAGGAGTATTATTTTTTTTCCTATGTTAAAGCCTTTTTTTCATCTTTTATCTGTCACCTTTGTTTCTATGGCTTAGTATCATCTATGTCTCTTATTGCTCTCTCTCCATGTGACCAGTCAAATCTGATGATCAAACACATGGAATGGCTTCTCTATAAGGATCCATTGTGTGAGTTAGGACTCCTCAATATGTATAATAGTTTAAGGAGGCTATAAAAGAAGTCTTAAAAATTGTGACTGATGGCCATTTGAGTGGGTAGGGTCTGACTGGTCACAGGCTATTTGAAAACAAGGTGCCACCAAATGAAGCCAACAAGTTGTCTTTCCAAAAACTGGTAGTAGATCCTTACCCTACCAAGAAGCCCACCAAGTATACTCTGGGAAAAACAATGAGTACAATACCTCTTCTGCTTCTAGTCTGTTGGAGACAGAGTGTGGACCTGGTGATAGCCAAAATAGCTCTTCCTGTGTTTAGACAAGGTTGGCCAAAGCTGGATCTTATTTTCAGTACAAAAAACTTCCCAGTAATAATCCCTCCTGCCCTGTTCAGCTACTCAGAGCACAAGTGGAACAGCTAATAAAATTAAATTAAATTAAACTAAGATTGTTATTTAATTGTTATTTAATTTTTTGTAAAAAAAAAAAAAAGAGTTCAGTCGGAAAATTTTGTGGAGTCCTACACAGTGGAGTATGGCTAAATGAATGAATTAGGTAACCAAAAGATATTTAGCAGCACTGAAGAGAACATACTTTCATTGTATCTTTTACAATTATATCTATGTAAGTCATTTTCCCATATTACTCTGACAGCAGGAGCATTAGAATTTGTCACTGCTTTTGAATTTGAGGTTATTTGGACTGACTAGGACATTTAGTATATGATAACAATATATGACCTTCTGTCATCTGTTCTCTCTTAATATTATGTATGTATTTTGATTTGTCTTGGAAATGATATTATTAAAAATCATATAAATGTATTTCATTTCCCTGTTTTACGCACATCTGTCTTTCAATTATGTTACTGTATCATGACAATTCTCATTTAATAAAAAATAATTAAAACTAGTAAAAGGAAAATATGCAGCTAGCAGGATATTGTGTTACTAGAAAGAGCCAGATTGCTCATGATTTTTCCACTTTACATTTTGAAGGAGATGTCTGCCACAGGAGGCTATATTAACACTGAAATTATGGCAAGGAAAGAATAAGGAGAATTGCAGTCCCACGTGCTACATATGCTTTCCGTGACTATTCACCACATCTGCCTAATATATAGGGGCAGAGATAGTTGAAAAAATTAGAAATTGCTGACTGCACCTTCACTACGCTTAACTCTAAATAATAATTCCTACTCATATCACCAATCTGTTTCAGTAATTTTTCTAGATATACAGTTCTTCTAGAGACTGGTGAGCCTCACCTCTGTGCCTGGAAAGATTATGGAAAAGATCCCCCTCGAAGCAGACATGCAAGACAAGGAGGTGATCTGAGAGCATGGCTTCACCAAGGAAGCATTTACATTTGTTGAACTTCATACCATCGCTGCCCAGTGTTCCAGTCTATCTATATCCTTTTGCAGGGTCTCTCATTCCTTCAGAGAGTCAACAGCACCTCAAAGTTCAGTATCATCAGCAAACGTGTTGAGGATGCACTCCATTCCTGCATCCAGATCATTGATATAAATGTTGAACAGAATTGAGCTAGTGAGTGTCCACCAACCAAATATAGCCTCATTCACTATGATACCTTGAGCTTTATTGTTGAGACAGTTCTTCATACAGCATAGGTTGAATATGTATATCTCACAGATGGACAATTTACCTGAAGGATGTTGTGAAGGTAGTATCAAAGTGTAGTGGTTTTACTCGGGTGGGCAGGCCAGTTCCACTACAGCCTCTCTCTCACTCCTCTTCAAAGGGAAAGGGGGAGAAAAATATGATGCAAAGGGCTCAGGGGTTGAGATAAGGATGGGGAGATCACTCAACAATTACTGTGACAGGTAAAACAGACTCAGAGTAGGGAGATAGTAAGATTTATTGCCTACTACTAACAAGCTAGAGAAGTGAAAAACAAAGGAAAGAAACCAAAAACACCTTCCCCCCCAACCGCCCTCTTCCACCTCCTTCCCCCCCACAGCACAGGGGATGAGAGCGACTGTGAAGGAGTGGTGGAGATGAAGTGCTACAGACTGAACACAACCCCCATTCCCCCGTTCTCCTGCACCGCTCGTGGTTCCCCTGAGCAACTGTGGTGGAACTCGGCTGCCCACCCAAGTAAAACTACCACACAAAGTCTTACTAAAATCCAGAAACATTACATCCACTGCCATCCATTAAATGGGTGATCTTATCATAGAAGGATATAAAATTGCTATCATGAAGGACTTTTGCTTCATGAATCCATGTTGACTATGCCTGACAATTGTTCTGTTCTTTAAATGTGTTTCAATATTCCCCACTACAATCTTCTCCATAACTTTTCCATGGACTGAGGTTTAGACTAACAGGTCTGTAGTTTCCTGAGTCTTCTCTCATGCCTCTTTTTTTTTTTTTTTTTTTTTCTTTTTATGTATATGACATTGGCTAGCTTCCAGTCAGCAAGAACCTCCCCAGACTCCCAAGAACTTGGTGAATTGTTGAGAGTAGCGAAGATATAATGTCCATCAATTCTATCAGCACTCTGGGAAGAATTCCCTCAGGACCCATGAACTTATGAATATTGAGCTGATACAACTGTTCTCTTTCAGTTTTGGTAACCATAGAGGGAAAGTCATTGCTTCCCCAGAAGTGGTCCCCCAACTCTGTAGTCCAGGCAGCCCCAGATCTATTATTATTAAACACTGAGTTAAAAAAGACATTAAATACCTCCGCATTTTCCTTCTCCTTACTTGTTAGGTGTCCATCCACTTCAAGTATCTGTCCTACGTTTTCCTTTGACCTCCTCTTCTCCTATTGCTAGTGACATACTTGCTTTTGTTTGTTTGTTTGTTTTTGTTTTTGTCTGACACCACTTTGACCAGTATCAACTGAAGTTGAGCTTTGGCTTTTCTTGTTTTTTCCCTACAGATGAGAACTGTAGTTCTGTACTCTGTGAAGTCAGACCTTGCTTCCAGAGGTCATATATTTCTTTTTCAGGACCTGGTTTCAGGAGGAATTCCCTGTTCAGCCAAGCTAGTCTTCTACCCAATTTGCCTGACTTGTGGCACAGTGGAGTTGCCTGCTCCTGGGCTTTTAAAAGATGTTTTTTGAAAAGTGAACTTCTCTCATGGGCCCCTAAACTCTCTTAAGTGGATTCCCAGAGGACATTGCTAACTAGCTCCCTGAGAAGCTTAAATTTTGTTCTTTTAAATTCCAGGGTGGTAACTCTGTTGACCTTTGAAACAAATCAAAAGCCTGTGACTTTCCCAGAAGTGGAGGGAAGGATAAAAGGTGAGAAATAAAATTTCTGAACTGAGAACATCTTGTGAAGAGAAGAAACCACAATATGGGATGAAAGACTATACTTTGCATTGAAGTGTCAAAGAAGTAGAATTAATGCTTTTGAGGCCACTTTACTCTGAATATTCTCTTATTTTTCATCATGACAAAAAGATCCTAATACAACAGAGAAATATTTGTAGCTGTGTTTATTAATACATAAATGCACATGTTTACATAGATACACACATACGTTGATACAGAATCATAGATTTATAGAATCATAGAATCATAGAATCATAGAACGGTTTGGGCTGGAAGGGACCTTAAGGGTTGGAAGGGACTGTCTAGTTCCAACCCCCCTGCAATGGGCAGGGATACCTTCCAGTAGATCAGGCTGCTCTTGAAAAGCCAGATTCTGCAACCTTTACTCTGCAAAGTATGTACTCATTTTAATTGAAACAGATGAGATTATTTTACATTTCAAATGTACTTTTCAAATAACGGAAGTACTATCTCCATTTGAACTTATAATCTTCTCCCTTCTCCTTACATGCAACCACTAATCAAGGAACAGGAACATCCATTCTTTAGTCCTTTCAGAAAGAAGAAGAAATTGTCTGTAACTATTTGTAGCAGACTAAAAAATTCACTCTCCCCTTCTAAAGGAGATAAGTTGTGTAGGCATTTTAAAGTAGTTAGCTCTTTGCTAATGAAACATCTGCAGCCACTTCTCATTACCCTTCCCTGAGGAACTGAATTGCTCATAGCTATAAATCATCATAATTTATTTGAATTTTTTTTCATTTTATCTACATTTCCAAGTCAATTTTAGAATTAATCATTTTAAACTTTGAAACTTAATGCTTTCTTATTTTCACCTTTCCCATATCTTTTTGACCCTTGGGTGTCACAGCCAACAGGGTATAAAAGTTGTCTCACATCAATAGAATTCACTCCACAAGGAGCAATGGCTGCAGAAGTTGTCCTTTGCTTTGTAGGAGTCCATCTACCTCAGTTGAAGGTGAAGAACTGTTATAAATGCTGACCATGTTACTTTATAAATCTCAGTGCATTACACCTTTTCCGTTTGTTAAACTGACGCATTATAGAAGAGATTTAAACCTCTCAAACCTGAAAGCAGCAAATCTGTTAGCCTGAAGTAAAGGATGCTTAATGGTGTTAGTAAATAACCTAAGCTAATAGATGTTTTGCAGTCTCTAAGAAAAAGTAGTGTAATACAAAAGACTTGTTTTGTAGTAATGCAGTGAAAATTATTTGGCATTAGAGATTTTATAATTCAGATACATAGACAACAGCACAACTGATAGTCAAACATTACAGAGGATGAATTACGTAATGATATGGTATTATAAAATCCTTTTTCTTGGAAGAATGACAATTTAAACTCTTCTCATGTTAGGATTAAAACCACTGAAATGTGAAATGGCTGGTATAATGTCAAAAATGATGCACTCTTTCTCCATTCCAAAAAAACAATAACCAAAAAAGAGGGGGGGTAGGGGGGGTGGGGAGGGGGAACTAGTGACAATCTTTAATGTGGCATCCATTTAACTCTGTGTGTGTGTGTGTGTGCGCGCATGCACGTGTATGATTTTGTGCATGTCTGGTTTTCTCATCACATGAGTGCTTTTTAATTAGAAAGACAGAAGGGAAAAGCATACTAGTGATTTATGATTAGACAGTCTATTATTATTAGGTAAACTGAAACTTAAAATTGTCTTGACTTAGAACAGCCAGGAATCTTACCTTAAAACATAAAACTCACCCAGCCTTTCCCATAACAAAATTATTTCATGATGCCGTGTAAATTATTTATTCAGATTTTTATAAAAGAGAATTTTAGGGGGAAAATATAGAGTATTATTGTATAAACTGATTCTGTATCTCTGTTTTACTGATAGAAGATAAATTCAGAGCTTTTTTTGTGTGTGTTTAATAGAGTAAAACTTACCCCTTATAACTGACATGAAATGACAGACAACATGGAGAGCTTCCCACAAGATGCAACACATAAGACAGCATGCAAAAGTGAAATTTCCAAATAGTTTTAAAGGACCATGTAGACAAAACAGTAATCTAATATAGAGTTCAAAAAACTGTTGTTTATTTATTTATTTATTTAGTGGAGCAAACCTCACTTTTAGAAAGCATTCCTTCATGATCACATTTGCAGGTCAAGATTAGGATAATGAACAAGTGTGAAAAGTATGCAAAAATCTTTCTAGTCAACTAAAATATTTCTACTATTTTATCATTTTCTTTCTCTCAGTCGTCCCAGCTATAGCCATAATCTGACTGACTTGATTACATGTCCACGCTGTATTAGTTTTTTTCAAAAAACAAAAAACAAACAAACAAAAAAAAATAGGCCCTGGTTCTCTCTTTGACTTCAGAAGGAGAATCCCATATCAATACAGTGTCTAGCAATGCGCATGGCTATGGTGGCTTTTCTTATGGTGGTTGAACTTCAGCAAATTTTTTCACAAATGTAGACTGGAACCTCTGAATCACTCACATTAGTCAGATAAGTCTGTTATTAAATAAAAAACAAACAAACAAACAAAGTATATAACATTATATACTGTATATAACTGGGTTTACAACATATTCACAGACATGAATGACAGTCATTGAACACTGGCAGTGTTAAAATTATATTATATTCGTATAATATGATATAGTAAATGTATCCTGTTGCTGATGTAATTATATTAATTAATATGGGATTTCATAATCTACACTAAGATAACACTAATATTTGTCAAAAAGGGCAAAAAAAAAGTTTTCAGATATATCTTTTATTTTTTTTCTATCATCTGAAATTATACCTCATTGAGGTACCACAAACATGAAGCAATTGTATAAATAAAGTCAACATTTTATATTCCATGACTTCATTTAGCTTCTGTATAAATGATATAGCTGCATTGCAAAGGTACAGAATTACAGAGTGAATCAAAGTGTGTATAAGTCAGTGGAAATATACCTATTGTTTGAAATAACCTTTTCATGATAAATGGAGTGAACCTGCTGGTTGTAACTTCACTAAAAGTTTTGATTTCACCTGAAAAAAAAATCATGAAAGTTAAAAGTTCTTTCATTTTTTCTTCCTCAACTCATTCCTTTATTAGTGAAACTGATTAGAAAAATAATGCATTTTAATATTCAGTAATTATTTGAAAAGCAGATGCTTCAAATAGATAATATGTACTGAGACCAATGAAGAAAAACATTCTTTCACATATACAGCATAAATTGTCATAACATTTGTGTAAAAAGCAGATGTTTTAATGAGCGTTCATTAATGGAAACATTTTGGAACCACAGAAAAATTGCTAGTTATATCATGTATGTTTCTATATTAACTACATAGGAAAGAGGCTTGATAGTTCAGGACTTCTGGGTCAATATGGTGGCAATCAAATAACCCAAAATTAAAGATCTGTTTTATTACAACTCCTGCCTTTATTTTATTTTATTTTTAGAGTACATGCTCTGCAATACACTGTGGAATAATTACTAATGACCAGAATATAATTATAGTTCAAGTACTACCCTCTAGGGTTTCCACAGTATCCACAGCTATTTATACAAGAAGACTAAGTACAGTATGGGAAAGGGTAATATGGTTTTCCAGTGTATAAGGCAACATTAACAAAACTCATATACTCTGAAATATACACAGCCAATAAAGCCATTCAGATATGCCATGTTATAAATGTTTTCACGTCACATCTAAGCAAAAATGTACTATCAATCAGAAAATCTCTTTTAAAATGTCCAGCGATGATCAATATTGCAGGTACACACTTTTAAAAATAAAAATCTTTAACAATTTCATACTATTCCATCTCTCTCTCTCTCTTTCCCAAAAGAAAATTTCACTGGACTTATGAGCACTGAAAGTTTTGCTTCAGTCTCATCAGAAATACTTTTTAAACCAAATCTAAAAATACTAATCGGTCTTTAAAAGAATATTAGTGCACTGATGTTATTCTCTTTGACTGATGTTGTTCTGTTTTGGTTTTCATAATCTTTTGTTCTATTGTTATTCAACAGCTCATTTGTTGATAAAAATAAAAAAAATATTGATTTATTTGATCTGTTTATTGACTTAGTGCTACATTCATGGTCTCCAAAGGTAAGTGTATAGAATCTCCAAACAAAACTTAAATCCTAACTAGTTTGTAATTTTCCATGGCTTCCCAGGAAAACAGATGAAATATAGCTTTTTCAGTAGAACTGAAAATTCACAAGAAATCTTGGAGATGTTTATATATATGAATCTAATTTGAACAATGAAGCAGTCCATAGACCCAGTGTAAATTAGAGATCTGACAAACAGCTTATTAAAGTTAATTAAATGATAATTAATTGTCATTGACTTTCATGCACTTTAGATCAGTTCTGTTAGCCAAGGTGTTTAATACTTCTAAAATAGATGCAACTGTACTTAATTTTGTTATTTCTTTGAATTTCTGCTTAAATCAACTGCATTGTATTTCTAATACAGTTTGGATTTTATGAGGTTTTAGGTGCCCAAGTATCAAGGACAAGGTTAGAGTCTCTTAGAAGCCTGAGCCAATGGACTTTACTGACTCACAAGACAGAGGAGACTGGACCCTCTTCTCTGCTCAGAGCAGAAGGAGGGTCTCCCCCTTGCCCCGGAAGTGCAGACACCATGCTGTGGGGCTGGAAAAGAGAGAGTGTGTCAAGACCCAACACAGAACTGTCCAAACTTGGCCCAATCAACCACATGTATTAGAACCAGTGCCAAAAAAATAAATTAAAATAAATAAATAAATAAATAAATTGTGAAGGGTGTTCGTAATTGGAGATTACTTGCTGAGAGGCACTGAAGCACCCATTTGCCATCCAGACACTTTCTCTAGAGAGGTTTGCTGCCTGATGGGGGCTCACATTTGCAATATCACAAAAAAGTTACAAGCCTTGTAAAGCCAGAGGACTATCACCCATTCTTCCTCTTTCATGTAGGGACAAATGAGGCTGCAATGAGGAGACTCTTAAATATCAAAAGTGACTTAATGTCCCAGAAAGATGTTGAAGGTATCAGAAACACAGACAGAGTTTTCTTCTATCCTTCCAGTTGGAGACTGGGACCCAAGAAGAAGGAATGGATCAGGTGAATGATTGGCTTGGTGGCTGGTGCCATGCTCAGGATTTGGGGTTCTATGATCTCAAATAAACTTTTGAGAGACTGGATATGTTGACACCAGATGGGGCACACCTGTCCAGGTAGGGCAAGAGAATTCTGGGCAGCAAGCTGTCTGGACTTATTAGCAGAGCTTTAAACTAGATTCAGCAGGGGAAAGGGATGTACTTCTCAGTGACAGAGAATAAATAGCGAACATAGACATAGAGAGAACAGACATGGAAAAGGCTGAAATACTCAAGAAGTTCTTTGCCTCAGACTTCACTGCCAGTCTGCTTTTCCATGTCTCGAGTCCCTGAACCTCTGGGCAGGGTCTGGGGGAGCAAAGTCCCTCCCACTGTAAGCAAAGAGCAAGTTTGAGACCACCTGATGAAACTCAACAGGTACAAGTCTATTGGGCCTGGTGACACACATTCCACAATTCTGAGGGAACTGTCTGGTCCAGTTGCCAAGCTACATTCCATCATATCTGAAAAGTCCTGGCAGTCGGGTGAAGTTCTCAGTGACTGGAAAAAGGGAAATATCACTCCCATTTTTAAAAAGGGTAGAAAGGAGGACCCGGGGAACTACAGACTGGTGAGCCTCACCTCTGTCGCTGGCAAGATCCCAGAAGAGATCCTCCTGGAAGCAATGTTGAGTCACGTGCAAGACAAGGAGGTGATCTGAGACAGCCAGCATGGCTTCACCAATGACAAATCATGCCTGACCAATCTGGTAGCCTTCTATGATGGAGTGACTGCATAAGTTGACAAGACAAGACCGGTCAATGTCATCTACCTGGACTTGTGTTAGGCCTTTGACATGGTCCCACACAAAATCCTTATCTCCAAATTGGAGAGAGATGGATTTATAGAAAAGACCATTTGGTGGATAAGGTATTGGCTGGATGACCACAACCAGAATGTTGTATTCAATGGCTCTATGTCCAGGTGGATTCCGGTGATGAGTGGTGTCCCTCAGGGGTCTGTCTTGGGACCGGTGTTATTGAATATATTTGTCAGTGATATAGATAATGGCATCAAGCACACCCTCAGCAATTTTGCAGATGATACTGAGCTGAATGGTGCAGTCAATACAAAAGAAGGAAGGGATGCCATCCAAAATGATCTGGACAAGCTTGAGAAGTGGGCCTGTTGAACCTAATCAGGTTCAAAAAGTCTAAAAGCAGGGTGCTGCACCTGGAATGGGGAAATGCCAGACATAAGTACAGACTAGGAGAAGAATTCACTGAGACCAGCCCTGCAGAGAAAGATTTGGGGGTTCTGATGAATGAAAGGCTCAACATGAGTCAGCAGTGTGCGCTTGCAGCCCAGAAGGCCAACTCCACCCTGGGCTGCATCAAAAGTGACCAGCAAGTTGAGGGAGGTGATTGTCCCCCTTGTAAGGCCCCACCTGGAGTGCCATACCCAGGTTTGGGCTCTCCAGAACAAGAAGAATGTGGAAATGTAAGAGTGAGTCCAGAGGGGGGCCACAAAAATGATCAGAGGTCTGGAGCACCTCTCCTATGAAGCAAGGCTGAGAGAGCTGGGGATGTTCAGCCTAAAGAAGAGAAGGCTCCGGGGTGACGTCACCGCAGCCTTTCAGTTCTTAAAGGGGTCTTATAAAAAGGAGAGAGAAGGACTCTACTCGGGTAGATAATGATAGGATAAGGGGGAATGGTTTTAAACTAAAATAAGGGAGATTTAGATAGGAGTTTAGAAGGAAATTCTTCACTCAGAGGGTGGTGAGGCACTGGAACAAGTTGCCCAGAGAGGTTGTGGATGCCCCATCCCTGGAAGTGTTTAAGGCCAGGTTGGATGAGGCCATGGGCAACCTGATCTAGTGGGTGGCATCCCTGCCCATGGCAGAGGGGTTGGAACTAGATGATCTATAAGTGCCTTCCATGATTCTCTGTTTCTATGATTCTATACGTATGCAATGTATGTTTCAATTGCACAGACACATGCATAATATACTTCTTGCATTACAAAGAAATATTCCAATGGTAAAATAAATTGTTTTATTTGTACTTGAACTTAAATCATACAATAATTTTACTTAATGTACTTCATTATTTTATAAAAAACTTAAGCAGTTTCATTTTTTTTTCCTTTTCACTTACAGTAGGTACACAAAAATAATTTAAATTTATTGTACGTTATTTTATTTTATTATAAATTGGTATGGTATGGTATACAGTCTGAGTTTAAATATCTGCATGTCCCTTAAACTTAATTAAATGAGCAGGATTTTGCTTGTTCTTTAGTATTTTGAGCATAAAATATTCATTTTTATAAAACGAGTATGCATTAGGTTAATGAATAGAAAGCACAATATTTGCCATAGTTCATAGTTTTAAAACTTAAAAATTACATTGAATAGATAATTCATTATATCTTAAAGAAAGGCTACTAATAAAATTTGATTATCAGTTTGTCTTCCTTAAAAAGTAATCTTTAGTGTGTCCACCTTGTGTTAATGAGCTATCTCAAAAATTCCCCAGTGACTTAATAAAATCAATCACTGTGTTCCTTTTGTTCTCCATCTGTGCTACATGCATGAAAACTCCAGATTTCATAAATCAGCAGGGTCCAAATAATGAGACTGTCTTGACAAAGAACAAGCTTATGTTATGTCAAAGCCATTCCAGTGTATCTGCGTCTCTTGCACCAGAGATTGGGAGAAGCTGATTCAGAAAGCAGGTTTTCTTTTAGGTTTCCCTCTTACAAAAACAACGCTTGACCTTTTCAATACAACCAAACTTTTTCGTCTTCCAGCTCATGTTGTCTGCCTTTAGATTGTCCATCTACGCTGATAGCTTAGTATGATATCTATTACTATTCCCTTATTAAAATTGTATAAAAAGACAGTTTAAATGTTTATTTTCTCTTTCTGCCTGGAAGGAATGTCACCTCATCATCTCTGCTAAGAGTCCGTTTAATCAGTGTATTGCTTACGATTGCCAATCTAGTAAAATCTACAACTCAAGATAAAGGAATACACACAAGTTATGTAAGAGGTTGAGTCTATGACAGCTAGAAAGTCTGGGCACTTGAGGGTTACATAAGAACAATGCTTAGAAAGAAAACTATGCTTGTTGTCATTTTATTTATTTATTTTTCTTTATTTCTTCTTGTTGTTGTTTTCTGATTGTTTGTTTTTACATAACCCTTGATTTCACCTCTGCTTTGAGCAGAGCATTGGAAACTTTGGTGAAGAAGAAGAAAAAAAATAATTTGAAACCAAAGGCTCTACATGTCTATTTGGTTTTGCAAAGCCAAGTACAAGGGACACCATCTAAGACAGTCATATGTAAGAGCTCTAAGAACTACATTATAAAACACTACATCTCCAAAATCAGACAATCTGATATTGTGAAATAAATGTGTATGCTCCCTCTTGCTTATGGTATTGGAATCTTGTGGAAATTCAGAGGGAAACAGAGCTCTCCTGAAGCCTAGGCAATTATTTTACACAGAAGAATTATTTAATTCCCACACTATTTAATTCTCTCCCCTTATATAATTTGTTGCATGTACAATAAGCAGCATCTTTGCAAAACTGTTAATCTGTGGCCATGCAAGTAAAAGCCATTGCTGTAATGCATACAGAAGCAGAAGAGAGCTGTCTGCACCAGTTTTAGAAAGCAATCATAGGCATAACACACACACTGTTCTTGCATCTCATATAGATTCCTATCGGATACCCAATGGTCTGTATGTGGAAACCCAATGGGAACTGTTGTGGTTGCCTATGCAGATATTAGACGTGCTCAGCTATAAGGAATCCTATGTTTTCTGATTGGTCTTCTCCAACTTCTTGAGGTTATACAAGCCACATGCACACAGTTTGAGCTCAGCCTGAATGTAAATCCTAAGATGAAAAATACACTTAGCCAGAGGAACTGGTCTGCAGAGACAAGAAGTACAATTCTTCCTTTTCTAGTAGCCCTTTGGCACCTCTTTGGCAATGGAGAGAGGCCTTAAAGGAAGAATTTTGATCTCAGAAGAGGAGTACAGAGGGATAGAGTGCAATCTGGGTTTGGAGGAAACTGCTGTAAGCAGAAGGAAAGGATGTCATCAGCTAGAAAAGCCACACTGACTTCTGTAGCAGTCTAAAAACTGGAAAGTATAAAAATGTTTAGTCATCTTCCCCTTCTGACCACACAAAACACTGCACAAAATCTGACCCATGCTCTGCAGGAAATGTCAACAATTTAATTGCAATATAAGAAAAATAATGTTTGCTTGCTTTTTAAAATAGAAAGACATGGCTGTGCTCTGCAAGCCCTGTGAAACGCAGCTGAGTGAGGGCTACTAGCTTCCTACCAATGCCTTGATTCACATCTGCTCAGCAGCCAAGGCCTGAATTCTGGGTCCCTAGTAATACTTAGCTTATCAAAAGAGAATCAGCACACAACACTAGCGAATTCTCTGAAGGAAAATATTCACGTGTTTTAACAAAGAGCCCTCCACAGATTGGAGTGAGTACAAGTACTGAGATTTTCAGATATAACATTGATGAGTTTTTACAGCGTTGTCCAATTGTATCTTTAAACTTTGCACATCTGACCTATACTGAGGTTCAGATTCCTAAGATTAAAGCCAAGAAGGAATTGTAACAACTGAGAAAGGCCTATTTCTTCTAAAATTTAATTTTCTGAAACAATTACACCACTGTTCTTCACAGTTCTGGAATTTCAGCTGGATGCACCAGAAGTGTTAAGCAGTGTCAGCTGCACATGAGACTCCCACAAACTATAAATTCCCATTTCAGTAAATAAACCAAGACTTTTTCCAATTTCCATTCCTGAAATGGAAGCTTTCAGCCTCCAAAAATGATTACCCAAAATGCCTCCCTGGAAAATGATTTTTTTAACTATTACAAAATTACAGTAATTTCTTCTTTATCCTTCCCACCCCAATTTAGGCCAAAATAAATCAATTGCATGTGTTAAATGAAAATTAAAATGCATCAGAATGAGTAATTCCACCTTTTAAACATCAAAATTACATATTTAGAAATGATAATTTTTCACAAGCTGGCATTTTGGAAAAATAAACATTTATCTATAAATGAACTTTTTTCTCCCTGACATTTTTTTTTTAATTTATTAGAGTTTTGTATTTCATTGAAAAGCATTGGAAACATTTGCACTGTGTCTGTTATTCAGAAATATACCTATGCATACATCCATGTGTGTTGTACACCAGCCATTGGGCTATCAGGGAATGTTTCTCACTTAACATGGGCATATAAGCATCCCTATGGCTTTCCTCATTACACTCATGTTTTGAATTTCCTTTCCAGTCTGTTTCAAGTAAGTTTCTGTAGCATGCAGTGGTAGGAATTTTCATGTATCACTTATTCTTTGCATGTTTAGAAAACATAGTAATTAGAAAATAGCAATTTTACAGGAGTTATATACTTAGGCCTGTGTTTTAAGTGCTAAATGATTCATTTACTGTATCATGGTCTTGCAACAGTATGCATACAGGGCAACACATTTACACCTGTAATTTTGTCTTTTTTTAGACATTTGAAGGTATTATTTTCAACACCAGAGATTTAAGTAATAGTTTTCATTTAATTTGATAAAAATACTCTCTCAGCAACTATGTTTTTCAGCCGCTGACAGAAGTAGCATGTGGAAATGTGTGTGATTGTGTCTGCGCGAGTATGCAACACTGACTACTACGTTGGTTATCTGCAGTGAATGTTTTGCTTACAGCATCTCAGTAACTTGCAACAAATTCACCCTAATCCACTGACCTTAACCACTGGGAAAAGCTCTTGGAAGAAAGGAAGATGTATACATTAAGGAAGAAAAAAAAAAAAGCATTCACAAGAATAAGAATATATATACACACCAAGGTTTACTAATGGCTGTGTCTTGTATCAAGAGGCTGGTATCAGCTATATAAATCATCTGCATTCCATTTTATCAGGCTTTCAAATGTAATTGATATCATCCATCTAGACCACACAGGTCTATACTTCAGGTAAAAATCAAAACAAAGCTGTGTGGTCTAGTTTGTTAGCACTGTAAAGACAACTTATTGTTAACCTTAAGATAAGTCACTGCATTTAAATCTATTTATAGCCACCTTAGGTAAGTATGCCTGGATTCCTTTCGACTTTTCAGGTCGAAGTCACAAAAGCTGTCACAGGAAGGTGTAAATTACACTTCTTTGTGCTAGCAAACCCCTTTGCATAGGGGATGGAATACATTTCAGCCGAAAACAGTGAGCTATTTCATTGCTATCTTCTCTCAGGATTTCCACAACAGAATAAAAGAGTGGGCAATTTAATTTTGATAAAACTGTCAGTGGAAGTCATTGAAGAATCACAGTCCTTGACCACCACACTTTTATGCAATTGCCTACTTTTAAAAGCTTACACTAGCCCTTCATGCCAGGAAACAAAGCAAACTATAAAAGGATATTGCATCTAGTTTGTAAATTTATTCACTCTTAGAAGAGCAAGTAAAATAGCTTCCATTCACCTCCCATGGAAGAGAAGCAGTAAAGGGAAAAGAGTACTGTACAAATCTAGCTATTCTACAGCTCTCAGGGAACCAAATTAAACAGCTTGTAAAGACAGAAATAATAACAATACGTATATATATATGAAAGCCTGTCTAGATCTAGTTCTCCAGGGACCCACAAAAATGTAAGTTTATTCTATACCCTGTCACCTTAATTTTTGGCTTATCATTCTCTATCCCCATACACTCACTGTCTGTGGAGTTATCCCAAGCAACAGCAGAGAGAATCAGGCTTCCTGATGCTTCAAAAAGTCAAAATAGCAAATAAAGATGAAATCTAAGGTACCACTGAGGGTACCGCCCAGAAGTACACAAGCCATCTAAAGGGAATGCCTGGGGAGGGACTCTGCTCTAGATCCGTCACTGAGAGCCCTCTAATAAAACAGGACATCCGTACAGCTGCATTTCCAGGTTAGCACTGGCATGTTTCAGATAGTCTGGACAGAGACCCAAACACTTTACAATCCTTCTCTCACAATTACAACTGATCAAGGGGGTTTGACTTATGTTTGCTATTTATACCTTATGCCCCGTGGCTTCTTGTTAGAGTGGGCTGTGCTGTGACACAGGTGATTGATAGTAAGTTAATGGCTCCATTGTCTGCAGTAATGCAGAGCCTACAATTCTAATGCATCAAATTGAATGGGAGCTTTATCACCCATGCTCAGTGCTTTTAAGTGTTGTTGTCACTAATACTCCTGGAAGTAAAAGCAAGCAAGGATCAGGGGCACTAGTACTATCCTTTTAGTAGTAATGTTATTAATACTAATGCCCCAGGGTACAAAAGTTATAGAAGATGACTCCTCAGAGTTCTTTTTATGATCAACACATTAGGATAGATAGAAGAAGGGAATTTTTTCACCTTGCTTACAGCAGTGTCTTGGGTTTTCTGTTCACCACTGCAATTAATTGCTTACAGTCAGTTACTCAAAATAACTGCTTCACCTGTTTTAACTATCTTTATTCAGTGTAATCATTGACTTGTTTCCTCCTGCATTATCAAGCATATGGCACTACACAGTCTCATTCTTTTCTCCATGATATTGCTCATTGCTGAAGTGACTGGCAATTTGTACACAAGTGAGAGTGGCTTACAATTCAGACATCTCTACTGAAAGCAAGGAACACCAGCCACTGATTCTAGAACGATTTCAGCTCTGTCTTTAATAGGTAGGGAACTTTAATTTAGTGTCATCGTTCTGCATCTTCCTTCTATACTATTCATAAATATCAAGTATATTGTATTCTACTGTATCTGACAGATACAGATGAGGATAGAGCTGGAAACTGGTTGTTTCCCAAAGCTTTGGCTTCTACCTGCCTGCAGAGGTTTCTTCACTTGATAGATTTCTTCACAACTACACCTGTTGAAACAGCACTGCATGAAGAAAGCAAAAAACCTCAGCACCCTACATTTCACTGTCCTACACTGACAGCTGGGTTCCAAAGAATTAAAAAATTCATAGATTTTTGTAGACATATGCCCCATCATTGTATTTTTTGAATATGTAACTCAGTGAGTAAGACACAAAATTTATTACAGTCCTATATCATAGAATCATACAATGGAATCGTCAAATGGTTTGGGTTGGAAGGGATCTTAAAGATCATTTAATTCCAACCCCCTTCCATGGGCAGGGACACCTTCCTCTAGACCAGGTTGCTCAAAGCCCTATCCCACCTGGCCTTGAACACTTCCAGGGATGGGGCATCCACAGCTTCTCTGGGCAGCCTGTGCCAGTGCCTCACCACCCTCAGAGTAAAGAATTTCTTCCAATTATCTAATCTAAACCTACCCTCTTTTAGTTTAAAGCCATTGCCCCTTGTCCTATCACTACATTCCCTGGCAAAGAGTCCCTCCCCAGCTTTCCTGGGGGCCCCCTTTAGGTACTGGCAGGCCACTATAAGGTGCCCCTGGAGCCTTCTCTTCTCCAGGCTGAACAACCCCAACTCTCTCAACTTGTCTTTGTAGGAGAGGTGCCCCAGCCCCTTGATCATCAGCAGCCCTTCTCTGGACTCATTCTAATAATTCTATGTCCATCTTGTGTTGGGGGCCCAGGTGGGGTAACCCCTTCAGGTGGGGTCCCACAAGAGCAGAGTAGAGGGGGAGGATAATCTCCCTCGCCCTGCTGGCCATGCTTCTTTTGATGCAGCCCAGGGTATGGTTGACTTTCTGGGCTGCAAGCGCACATTGCCAGCTCATGTCAAGCTTCTCATCAAAAAACACCCCCAGGACCTTCTCATCAGGGCTACTCTCAATCCATTCTCCACCCAGCTTGTATTTGTGTTTGGGATTGCACATGCCCAAGTACAAGGTCCTTTCCCCAGGACCTTGCACTTGCCCTTTGTGAACCTCATGAGGTTTGCATAGGCCCACCTCTCAAGCCTGTCAAGGTCCCTCGGGATGACATCTCTTTCCAAAACATATATAAATATATATATATTCCCCATATATGAATATCATAGAATCATAGAATCATTAAAGTTGGAAAAGACCTCCAAGATCATCTGGTCCAACCATACCCCTGATTACAGTTCCAATGCTAGTTGCATATTTTTGACCAAATTAAAGCACATAATTACTGTAGGTGGCTACTGTACACCAGAATCTTACTCAAGCTGACCTTCAGTGTTATTACCTCCTTCTGAGACTTCTTTACAAGACTACCAGGCCTTTGAAGTTGAATTCCTAGAGAATTTATTCAACACCAAACTGAAAAGAAAGAAAGAAAGAAAGAAAGAAAGAAAGAAAGAAAGAAAGAAAGAAAGAAAGAAAGAAAGAAAGAAAGAGAGAGAAAGAGAGAGAGAAAGAGAGAGAGAGAGAGAGGAAGGGAGAGAAAGAAGGAAGAAGGAAGGGAAGGCTGGAGGGAGGAAGAAAAAAGAAAGAAAGAAAGAAAGAAAGAAAGAAAGAAAGAAAGAAAGAAAGAAAGAAAGAAAGAAAGAAAGAAAGAAAGTCCACCAAGATAATGTCAATTTTCAAATGGATAAAACTTTTAGTTCAGAACTTCTACTGCAAAATGTAATAGCGAAGAACACTTAGGAAAGACACAGCAAATATATAAAATCTAGATGATGAAAATAATATTACCCCTTTTCTGCCATAAAATCCTTGAAATATTCTGCCTAGGACTTTGTGGGCAAAAATGTATGGTTCATTGCTGTATAGATTGTTGGATTTGAACATGAAATTTCGTCTGTATGTACCACCCACCTGAGCTCAGACACAGCAGAAATATTTGATCCATCCTGCTGAGTGTGAGAACCCCCTAGAAATGTCCAAACTGTTCAGCTTCTGCTGAGGAACAATTTTCAGGCCGGAAAAGAGGGCATATTCAGGGACACCCACATGGATGATATCCCTAAGAAAATATCAGTATCACAGTTTTCATCTCACTTTTATCTGCCCATCAGAATTTTATATACAATTTTATCTCCCAATATGAAGAAAAGCAGTCTTGAAATGATTCTATATACTACATAACATGTAATTGTGTGAGATACCATAAAAGCTGATCCAAAGCTCCATGTGTCAGCACTACTGGCACAGAGACACAGTCAAAAATAGAACTTTTTAGAACACTGAAATTCTCTGACAAAGCTGCATAGAAACCATATATGAACAAAGACTACAGGATGGAGTTCTTAGTACATAAATCCTAGCGTGTCAAGGACGTTAATCTTCTTAAAATCCTGTACTTCTGGAGAAGCTGCTGATGCATATTCCCTCAAACAATATACTTCACATAATAATTTGAAATAGAGCAAAGTACATGGAAAATGTTAATGACAATGATGTGTATGTTTCTCATAAAAATGTAAACAGCAGCACATCATACAGGAAGAAAAAGAATCTGCACCAGTTACAGTTTTTCAGTCATCACCAGTGAAAGAGAATCAGGCTTTTATTATATGTCTTGTTCTGATAATTATTACTAGTGTTTGTGATGGCAGAGAAAGGAAACCTCAACTTCCTACCAGAAGGGACGTAGTGCATATATCTGTCAAAAGAAGAAGTTTCGAGGGACTGAAATAGATGAGAAGATAGAAAAATAAAAACTGGTTATGATTTGTTCTTCAAAATTCCTAACTCCTCCTTAAGTATTATTCATCTACCTAACTTTACCTGTCATGTGTCAAATATTGTCTATATGCTTCTGCTTTCTGAAGACTCTTACATTAGATAATTCAGAATACAGAAAAAAAAAAAAAAAAACATTAGATCATTCAATACAGAAAAAGTACATCTGGAAGTAGTTAAAGATTTAATTAAACCATGAATAATTCTATAAGAGTTCAAAATTTGGAGTGGTTTCTTGAAATAAACATTGGCTTTCTTGGTTGAACCTCTATCAGTTATAAGGTTTCAATTAATAAATCATGCAGAGTGAAGCAAAGCTGGAGAAAATATCACAAAATATCTGAAGAACTATCCCCGCCCACCCGGAAAAAAAAAAAAAGTTTCTTTAACCATTGCACATTATTAAAATGCAAATTAGAAGTCTAAGAATGTGGAAGCATTTAATTCAATCCAGTAATAACATAAACAATGTTAAATTCCCAGAGCAACAGTATTTCTTCTTCTTACTAATTTGATCATCTATTGCTGCTTTAGAATGATACATGGATATATGAGTATTGAGTTTTCACTTTGTTCCACCATCTAATTAATAAGAATTACAAGGTGGGTAAGGTAACCTCAGTTCTGGCCTAGAGTTTTTGTAGCTTCCAAACAAGACACCAGTGGAAGTCTTTTTCTCCCTAACAGTAGCTCACTTTTAAAAGTTAGAATAGAATCTTGCTTCTTGGCAGTGCTAATAATGTTAGGACATCACCTTAGCATAACAACTTTAATTGTACAACCATAACCCTTCACCCCAATTATGTTCAGCCTTAGTTTATTTGTTACCAATGCCTGGCACACTTTCGGTAATGTTTTTTTTTTTTTTTTAACTTCTGCTTTGCATTTTTTCAAACAAAATATTTTATACTCCACATACTTTTACTTTATACTCCACATATTTTATACTCCACTCATTAGAGGTCTCCTGATTAAAGTTCTTTCTCTTTGACAAGTCTAAATGCAAATAAAGTGCAAGAAAGTCCTGAGAGAGTTATTTCTTATTTTGCTTTTATTTGTCCATCATGATTTTTCCTTCTCTTTGGCTCTGTACTGTCATCTCCCATCTGTGAAGAAAAGCAGCCCTAAAATGATCCTACAAAGATCTACAACTTGCTGAGTAACAGCCATTTAATGTGGTATCAAATGACAAACTTAACCTAAGAGAGAATACGCTGATTATATTTTGTTACCAATACCAGTGTACATTACACTGAAATCAATTGCACTGAAATTAGGTCATTTGTTTTTGAAAAATAAATAAAATAATAAAATAAAACACCTTTTAACACCTTTTCTCAAAACACTTAGATTCTTCCTCTACTCATAACCAACCTGGGTGTGTTTTTTGATGAGAAGCTCCACATGAGCTGGCAACATGTGCTTGCAGCTCAGAAAGCCAACCATACCTTGGGTTGCATCAAAAGAAGCGTGGCCAGCAGGGTGAGGGAGGTGATTCTTTTCTACTCTGCTTTCATAGGACCTTCCCCTGGAGCACTGTATTCATTCCTTTGCCTTCTTTCAACAATATTTTTGACATAGCATTTCTAATCTTGTGTGGAGATCTCATTCAGTCTAAGAATACAAGGTAGAGGGGACGTATTTGTCTGTGTTACAGGCAAACTATATAAGATCAATCACTGTTTAATGAGGCCCTGTTCCTGTCATTCTAAAATGAGCAGGTAAAATCTGCACCCATATGGAGCTTGATTTACCTTAGAGGGGTCTTGAACAAGCACAACCATCCACTGTTGGGATGCAAGTAATAACTTTTGATCCCTAGATCCTAGTTAACCTAATGCCTTTGCCTGTATGCATCAGACCAAAAGCAAATAATCCAACGTCTCCAACAAGTGGTAGAGATACCTTTCACTGGGTAGTCTAAGATGACTCTATTTTGTACAAACATCACTGATTTCAAAGGCAGAAAAAGAATACTGCCCTGAAGATATGAAATTGCAGACATAGTTAACATAATTTTTTTGGCACCTAGTTTAATTCAAAAGGATTAAATAAGTGTATTCATAGATTTTTAAACCAATCAAATCTAGAAGCCATTTCCTGCATTAATTTTCCAGCTAACTTAATTATACAGCCCCAGGCTCTGGCTCATGATCAATTAACAGAGCTGTAAAAATCTGGAACCCAAGTCTACCACATATTAATCACCACATCTGATGTAAGGAAAACAGCCTTTATTGTGGTTTCTGGATTTGAAATCAAACCAGTAACCACAGCTGATGTAGTTGTATTCCGTTTAAAAAAAAAAAAAAAAAAAGACTTTTTAAAATTAGTATTTCTCATGACTTAGGAATGACAGATTTCTGTCTTAGCTAGTGAAGAAGCCTGCCAATGTACAGAGTCTGCGGTGAATCACCCAACAGCTGAGGCAGTCCTGTGAGTTCACTGAAAATTTATGTGGGTTAAAGCTTTTTCAGAAGGAAAATGCTACCACTAAGGTTCAAATGGACTTTTATATAAATAGGTAACAAGAGCAAAAATGTCTTCAATAACATTAGGGGGAAAAAAATACAAAAACAAAACAAAAAATAGAGAGAAAAAAAAAAACATTTGTGCTGACAGAATTTGCTGTGGTCAAGGTGATGCATACTGTGAAGCTATACTAGGCTGACAGTGAATAACCGAAGAAGGAAACCAATGGAAATGAGGGGAAGTTAGATATCTCTGGACAAAGGTTCCAATTATAAGGAAGGTTACTGAGAATCCTTCAGGACAATATTTTCAAAGTGATAAATTCAAGGTCACTGAAGTACTCATTTTGTATTTGATTCAAAAATAGTGCCTATTCAACTGACCTGATCCAAAAGTCCTTTAGAAAGGCTTTCAATGAAGTCTCCAAGCAGTGGATCAGTCTCATAATTTGCATATATTTAAATGCTGTGTTGAACTGGTGCCATGAACACCCTATAGAGAGCAAAGGCCAAAGATTATATTAGAACACGCTATTATAGCACAACATTTCCTGATTTACTTTGTTAAGGTTGCTTTGAAATGGTCTGTGCCTTTCCAGAAGGTGAAGTGCAGTTTTGTTTATGTCTGAGACAGGAAACAGTATATGGAGTTATATTCTAACATATTTTTAATTCTAATCTCCCTATCATTAACCATACATGCTCATAAAATGCTCACCCTCCTTCCATCTATGTTGATAACACATGTCATTCAGGTAACAGTATCTGTGTCAACTGTAGTACAATCAATACCTTCTTTTCACCAAAGCAGAGCCTTGTTTAGACTTAGAGGCTAGTGGAAGTTTCCTACCCATGATCTATGCTTGAAGAGCATATCTGTTAAACCAGATGCAAAGACATCTGTGGCAGGTATTAGAAACCATTCTTCTCTTTTACAATCAAATGATTATACTAGCACTGTCCTTTCTTTTTATTCACCCCTTGCATTAATCCCCACATCCTTTTTTCATATCCCATCTCAATGATATGGAACCCCACGTTACACAGATACCAGGAATGACTCCTTAAGATTTTAGTACTACAATGGGGACTACCAGACACTCTTAAACTCCTCAGAATTAAATGTCTTCATATTTAATTTTCTTTACTGTTTTCTCAGGGAGGGTGAAAAAAAGAAGCTGTATCCAAAATCCTATCTGTTAAGCGACTATGGTAGATTAGGGAAATGAGTGGAGTCATGGCCCGAAGGTAAAAACATGGAAAGAAAAAAAGAAACCACACACACTATTGTTTTGCTGTTTTCAAAATGACTAGTAGAATGTGTGAACTCTACATGTTCCTGGGATGGCTGGAGGTTTATATCTGAGAGACTCCTTGCCCAGTTAATCCTATGGTCACATAGTTAATATACCTTATTATGCTCCAGTAAGACACAATGAATTTTAAGAAAACCTCAGTGAACATATATGTTTTAGAGTACTCTGAAGACTCTTAAAGAGGAATGATTGCCTAGGAATAATAGTGCTAGTGTTCAGATGCTGTATGAAATTTGAAAACAATAACTTTTGGATAAATACAAATCTGAAGCACATTAACTCAAATAGGGAGATTTTGGAGAGAGCAGGTAATATGCTGTGGACCTCAGATGACTCAGAGAAACAGGACGTGATCTCTTCACCTGAATTAGGCATTAATACAGCTCTACAGCAAAAGCCTTTTGACCTAAAGTCCTTTATATTATCTATAAAATATTATAAGTAAATAGACTGTTGAAAATGATAAACAGAGGAATATAAGGAGTCCAAAACCACTATTTCCAATGCTCAGGAGTATGACCTAACCATCAGACTAGAAACGATAACGTGTGAGGACACTCCACCATTCCTACTGATAACTGGAATCTAGACAAAAAGAATAGAAAACTTATGGGAGTTTTGTACAATTCAAACAAGAATTGTCCTCTTGGGAGAACACAGAAGATATCTGAGAGTTGTAGATTCTGGCCTCTGGCCATGAATTGCTACAAGTCTTCCTTCTATCTAACAGCTATGGCACTTGAAAGAGAGGTTTTCATATCCCTCTGGAAGACACATTTCACAGCTGATCATTCAAAACAAAAGACTAATATAAACTGAGAAGTTTACAACAATTGTGCAATAATACTACCATTATATGTAAAGTGCACTAGTTAGCTAATAGGATGACTTAGCACCTTAAACTACATGAAGGTTTTCAGCTGCGAATTTCAGCTTCACAGGCATAGTGAGGAGCATAAAACTCAGGAGCAAAGAGGATTTCAAAAACACTTCTCTTTGGTATTCTTCACTTGCTGGCGTAGATATTCAACCCTGTTCAATGCCAGCTGTTGTGAATTCCATTCCTTAGCTCAATCCTTTCTATCCTATACATTGATCAGGAACTGTGATATGTTTACCTTGCTGGGGTTATGAATTCAGCAGAGCAGACATGAAAAAATTCAGCTGAATTCTGTTGGCAAGGATAGTTCTTAGTGAATGCTTTCTTCATTCTAGTTTACAGTTCCTCAACAAGGGTAGGATTTCCCAGATCAGGGCTCAGAAGAAAATGTCAGGGATTGACCTAAAATCAGAGACCGCTCTGCAATTTCGGCTTATAACATTTAGGTGAAATAGAAGGACATATTTTTTGCCTGAATTTTGACAGAGATGTGAGAAGAAAAACAGTTGATAAGGATAGCATCCTGGCTCTATTTAAACTCAGATTCAGGTATTCAATCCTTATTATTATGCTTAGTTTCTCTCCCTATCCCATTGTCCATTAATTCATTCTTCTACCTGTTTTTCATTATTAATTTTGTCCGTGCTGTTTTTTCTTTATAGAATAGTTCGAAATGCAACTTGCTTTTCTGCTCTATGTCTCTGTTCCCAAACCAATAAACCCTACACATCAAACACTTACATGTGTAATTCATTTTCCTTTTGAAACTGTCTGAGCAATTTATGAATTATCTTCTTTATTCAGATTACACCTCTCCCCCAGATAAATCCCTTGTTCACCCTCCAGCAGAAGGAAATTTTAATTACATGACTACAGAAAACTCATGTTTCTGCCAAAGACTTTGAATTTAAATTATTTGGGTGACACACATGGTCAGTGGTCATAGCATATCTTTCCAGAGCACCCTCACTTTTCCTTCTATGACTTGGGCTAACGTGATAATGAAGCAATGTCATGGATGGTGACTGTAAATAAGCATTCAAAACCATATCATGTGCAAGAGACCATACTCAGTGTACATAGATGGCAGCATCTTTGTGTTAAGTGTCAGGGGAGAAAGAACATACAAAGACTTTACAGTGTTAAATCTCACTAGTGCTGCTGCTAGTACAGATCAATTCTCCTTTATAGATTCCTCACCTGCCAGTAAGGATTCCAATATTTAGGTAAAATCCTATTCTCTGTTAAGTTTCCTGTGTTCTTTAAAATAACTGAATCTCATCATTTGCAGAGGTTGGAAGTGCTTTCTCTTTATCCCATGAAGTTCCACCTCACATTTTATCAACATCTACATTTACAATTTGTTATTTCCACTTTCTCAGTTTTGTTCTTCAAGAAAATATCAGGCCCTTGCCACAATAGTCATTCAAGGCAATGTCAATAAAGCAACCATATCATTAAAGCAAGAACAATACAAGCAAGACTACTGACTTTGTCCTGTGGATATCCAGGAGCTGCCAAAGCTGTGGAGTAAATGTCTAGAATGCAAAGAAAAAAAAAAAATTTCAGTACATTACCAAAGGGGTAGAAGTTTGCATGGTCTGTTTGGCTATGAATCTGGCATGTCTTAAATTTCAGTCACCTTATTTGTTGACCCAAGTTATATTCTTTTATTATATTCTTGTTGATTGTATAATACATGTCAATTTCACATACCCTAAATGTACCTTAAATTCTTCTCTGATTATCTTTCCTGTGCTTCTTTTCATGCGAGATTAAAAAGTTGTAAGCGAGATCTTAGTAGATGCCTGCTGCTAATAATAAAGGAAGGGGGTCAAAAAAACACTTTAAACGTGTGAATTGAAATACAGGAAGCATTTAAAAATGTATTAAAAACATAATGTCCTCCCCACCCCTCTTTTTTTTTCCCCTTTTCTTTCTTTTCTGAGCATTGCAAAATGAATTTGTCTGATCTGAATACATGCTCTGAGATCAAGTAGAATTAATAGGAGTTTAGAGTTATACATACCTATTTTCAAAATCAATTAGCTTCTCTTTATTTTTCTTTTACTATTATTATTACTAATATATATATAATATATATATATATTATATATATATAAATAAAGAAAACAACCAAGACAACAGGTCTAGAAAAGGATTTCAAGTAAGAATATACTGAACAATCTTAAGAATCAACTCAAGCAGAATTGTTTCATTTCTTGGAAAGTATATAAAAGTATATAACAGCTTATTATTATTACAAAAGCCTATTTCCAAAAGTTTCATGCAGGTAAATTTTTTTTCTTTATTGTTAACACTAGTTATGCATGGTAGAGTTGATTGATGCAAAGCACAATGCTGAAGGCTGCACCTACAACGCTGAACATTAAAACGTAAAATTGTATTAATAGGAGTGTACTAAACCTGAATAGTTTCTGCACAAAGGTACTATTTTTAAAAAATAGGTTAAAATTAGCATCATTCTACAAGTACTATATTTTGTTTTCACATGAATTATCTTTCCTTGTACTTGTTCTACTTCATTACAACATTCAGAAAGCTTTATTTCAGCATAAAGCATTAGGACTTTCCTTTGAGCACAGCAGGAATGGCTTTCTGTAAAAGATTATTTCAAGGAGTTTTAAAACAAGGAGTTAGTTTTTTTTCAAAGGTTTTCTTTGTTTTTATTAAATATCTATGTGCATATATATATTTATATAAATTTTAATTCTACAGATATTCACCGGTGATTTAAACATGAAACAAACTTTTTATATATATATATATATATATATTACGAAAACACTATTGCTTTGTTAACTGTAAGTAAAAACACATTCAGTGTGAAACAAATGAGAGCCTGAATTATCAGTTAGTCAAACTGTGATACATCACAAGGAAACTTGCCTTAAGGTTTGTACAATTTTATTTTTTCACTTAAAAAAACATTAAAATCTTAGGTTTAAGACCATAGTTCTCCAGTGTTCTTGCTTTTCTATTTCTGAATAATAGCTTAGGTTTTATTTTGCTTTTTTACAGCCTTAAAACTGATAAAACACGCTGTTCTTAGCAATAATGTTCTACATTACTCTTAAGGCAATGAAAGACATCTTTAAGGGATCTTCAAGCTCCTACAAGTGGATCAAAGGAAATCCAAGCAATTGAAACAGTCATTCTCAAGTGCTCTGCTGTTTGCTCCTGCTGAAAAGGCTATATATATAGCCTTTATATATATATATATATATATATATATACACATATATACATATATATATATTATTTTTTAATGTATTTATATATATATTTTTTTCTACAGTAATGTCATTGCATTCTGTCTATCACTCCACAGGTTATTGTGTTAACAAATAATGTAGTGTGTTTTTGGTGGTACTCTGCCACTATATCACTATGCCACATGAAAAAAATGTTATAGTACCGCAGCTGTGCCAAATTTGTCCCCAAATTCATCTTTCAAAATGTATTGCAGTTAACACACAAAAAAATCAGACATTAGAGATGGATCTCCCTAGACAGCAAGACTATAACTATTTGTGCCATCACAGTTACCAGGCTGCTTGGTACCTTGCTCATCTCCACAGTTTAAGAAGGGCACTGAAGAATAGTGACAGTGGCAAAACGAGGCTGGGGGACCCTTATAGCAGGAGGACAGGGGAGAAAAAAACATGGAATAGAACAACATCTGTGTCCATCAGTACAATGCCAATGTCTAGGAGTGAGGTTTTAGTTTCCCAGAGCTCTTGGACATCAGAAATGAGAGAAGCAAACTGAAGTGGTGAAAATTCCCATTCCACCAGGGGAGAACAGAAAACATTGAAAAACTGAACAGCTACTGAAGTGTCTGAGCACAGCTACTGAAGCTCTCTGAGCACAGCGACAAAATCTGAACTGCTTCCTCAACTATAGCACAAGATGGCAAGAAAAGACTTCTCTGGTTGTTTTCAGTCTTCTCCTGCAAAAACAGATGTAAGACTGTCTAACCTTAAATCTTTCCTAAAATATGCTGTTTTCAAACCACACATATATATCCTTACTTCCTGTCCTCCCAGAGTTCTTGTTTTTTAGAGATCCTCTGAATAAAATGTTGGAGCCACGTGGACTTCTTCAAGAAAAGTATCTTCTATCTTTCAGATCTACACCGTTCTTCATTTTAGAAAAAAATAAAAAATAAAAAAAAAAACCTTACAAATAATGTCTCTCCCACTTATATCCTTTTTCTGTCTTTCAAGACACACACATGGACTATGTCCTTTAACCACAGTATTTTTGCCCTTCGCTTTTTTAAATCTAGCCTGTAGTGCCTCCGCTCACTTAAATGTCTCAGCATAGCTGCAGGTCTCTATCTCCGTTGACTTCTTTTGTTTCTGAGTACAAAACATGGTGGTGGAGGGAGATCTGATACCATTATTATACATCTTCTCAAATGGGAAGTGGGAAGAAGGAGGAGTGCAGACTGCTCATTCTGCAAACAATGAAACAATTTTCAGAAGATGCATCCTGATGTTGAGGAACAGACCATACCATGAGTCTATTGCTATAACCTAAAGAAATACATCAGAATATATAACCCATCTCTGATGACAGAAACTGATAAATAAATCTCTGCAGTTAATATTTTGAGTAAACCACCTGATATTTACTAAATCAAGGATGAATTTGGCTCACCAGTTTTAGAATACAAAACTTCTCATGCAAACACTTATATACACATTAAACCACCATCAAACTTTGATGCAGAAATATTTATTTCAGTTTATGATGTAATTTTTGCTACACTTATTAGCCGTTGCCCCCATGATAGATAATGAAACAGATTGCATAAATAAGATAACTCAGTTTATCTGGTCTTTACTACATTTATGACTGCAAGTTGGAAAAAAAAATTCTACAGTCTACTCCAAGAAACATAATTTCATAAAAATAAAGAAAAAAGTAATAACTTTTGGAGAGCATTATGGCTCCCATTTTTGTAGTTCCATTTTTAAGTTCTCTTAAAAATTCTATTCAAGAAATAAGATTTCTATTTAAGATTATACTTGGAAAAAGAGTCTACTTAAAAATATTTTTCTTACTATGCCTCTGATAAAACAAAACAAAACAAAATTAAAGAACATATTTAATACATATTTATTTTATTGAATTTTTAATGCTGTCATTGATCATTTTGTAAAAATCTGTGTTGATTATAAATGCAACAGCTTCATCAAGAATTCTGCAATTTTCCAGCAACGAAAAGTACTCTGTTTTTACCATATCATTCTCTGTGAGGATTTGATATTAAGTCTTACCTTGTTTGCAGGCAAAGGAGAATTTTAATCAGACACTCTTATTCTGAGAAATCCCAGTAAGAATTTCACCGCAAAAGTTGACTTTTACCTTGTTCATTGAAGTATTTAATGCATTTAGAACTTCAGAAAAGACATGGAATAATAACAAAGTTCTGTTTGGAACACAACCCTTTATTTAAGTTTCTGGCTACATCTTTGAAAATAATTCAAATATGTCAGAAATATACTGTTTAAATGCAGGTTACATTGAGACTAGGGACTCTTGGTTAAAGATCGAATCAGGGCAAAAGTTCTAGTCTGATGATATAAAAATCTCACCACTTGCTCATGAGAGAGTTGGGCCAAAAATATTTGAAATGCCACAGCATTAACTCCATTAGATTTCTATCATCCTGACATTTGAGATCAGTTCTCCAGATGAACCTCTCACTGTCATGAACTGCAACATTATTAGATTTGGAAAACACGTTCTTCTGGTTTTATATCTGATCTGGAACAAATCCTCAAGGGACTAGTAGGATGAAAATTTGAGGATATGATTCATACAGAAGCCTATAAAAATACAATTTGATGAAAGTAGTATGAAGGGAAGCAGCAATTACTGGCATTTGTGCGTATGTGTGATCAAAATCACAGATCAGATTAGATAGAAAGAGTAGGTTATCCATTCAGATGCACACATTCTATGATTTCAAAGGAAGCCATGAATGCACAGCAGTATTTGAGACTTAAAATGACATTTCCCCCTTTTTCATTCTCTTTATAACCACACCACTCTTGGGACTGTAATTGTTTCAAGGTGTGAAAACATATGTAGAAATGAATATTTTTGTGGAACATATATAAAATAAATCACATTATGCATACTCCATCTTTAAACTTAGGCAGTTCAAAACCCCAATTCAGTGGGCTGATGGAGAATGAGAAAGCTTGTAAGCCTGGATTTCAGTTGAGACCAGAAATAGTTTGCTTACAGAGCTAGTGATTCTTTTTTTTTTTTTTTTTTTTTCCTGGAATGCTGCCCGTTCTAGGATTTGCACACTTCTCTGGCCCCCACAGAGGATTAACCAGATGTTCAACAGCACATGTGTAACACACCTGCTTCATACTGAAGCATTTGGCTTTGTTAAGGCCAATGAATGGGAGGAGGTGGGAGGAACAGTGAAATGGAAACAAGGATTTTAGATGTGGATGTTCATCAGTCAGGGCTGAGAACCCTACTGGGAAATCCAGACACATCCAGAAGGAGGAGATAGCCATTACTGGATTGAAAATTTACTAGATACTGCAGAAGGAAGCTTTGTTGTGGGACAGCCTAGCTGCCAGATATCCCTGGAGGGAAGATAGGCAAGGCAGTAAGGTTACTCAACACAGAGAAACAGTAGAAGACAGATGTCAGGATTTAGATGGTGACTGGGGTAGCTCCTCCAAACAGAACTCTGGGTTCCAGTACATGTGACATTTTGGATAGATTTTTGTGCTTTTTTAACAGCAGATCAGTCAACAGTTGAGTGAGGGGCTGAAATGGTACTAGCTGTGGCAATCCTCAGGCTGTTTCCTGAGATGAAGATAAGTGCCATCCTTCCACAGTGCTGAAGGGCCAAAGTGGTGCATACTAAGTGTAAGTGTACTGGTCACACTACAGAATGAAGAACTGGGAATTCTGCCTGTAATAAAAACTAGGAAAAAATCTGCATATTTGCTAAAGTTTGGAAATACAAGCTTAAAGCTGTTATGTTTAAATTAAATATGCATAACACCAAAGGGAAAGTCTGGATATAAAATAGTAGTTAGTCTGTTGTAGCATGGTTTAAGAAAATAATAAATAAATAATTAAATAAATAAATTTAAAATACTAATTATCTGCAGTATTTCCCACCAGCATTAAAAATGTATTTTACCAAAGCACATGACTGAATATCCAAGACTCTGTGATCATGTCCAAGTATATTCAAATTGGAAAAGCTTGGTAGGGCTCATATTTATCAGGTTGCATTTGTTGCCCATGGAATTTTTGTAAATTACTATAAATCAAGACTGCCTAGGGCACTAGGTTTCACTCCCACACATTTGCAGCAGGCAAGCTTGCTTCCCAAGGCAGCAGATTCTCTTGCATTGCCTGTCTCAGCAGGGGATTACTCATGGGACCTGCTGCAGTCCTGCCTAGGCCCATCCTGCCCTGTAATATGACTGGCACTTTTCACAGCCATGCAGGAAGATGGGCAAGCAGCACCACAGGCTGGAGCACTTCAGCCATGACTCAGCCTCTCCACCTGAGGCTCAGAGGGCCCAAGGGGGCTGTGAGGTCCAGGCCTGCCAAGGACAACAGGGCTGGATGTGGCCCACAGAAGAGAAGCTAGAATTTCTTAAGAACCTAAATCATGGTTATATTTTGTATTGTCATTGCTGTAGTGTTGAGATTTTAAGAAAAAATAACCTTAACATGTTTGGAAAAACAAACAAAAAATCATGCTGTAACCCTTATCAAAATTATATGACCTATAAAGCAAGCACTAGGATAACACATTTTAATGTTTCTCTTGTTCATATCACTGTAAATACTGCATGTATTCAGTAATACTCTCAGAATCCATCTTCTTTATAGGTAGGAAATGAACTAACTCCAGCCTGGGTTGTCAACTTTTCATGTAAGTGATCAGCTCCTACCTTTGCAAGAAGAAAGCATCGCTTCTATGGCACTTTGGGTGGTCCACGATTCCCAGTTGGTTGACTGAGCTGTACCCCACACAGTGTCACCAGTCAGTTCTGTAGACCAAATATGCTACTTAGAAATACATTTGCATTTTTTTGTGCCCTTGCTGAGAAAGTACAGGACATGGTTTATAAACAAAATTACTCTGATCAAAGGAATATCATGTTATGGACACTCAGAACAGGAATGGTGGAGTTACCAGACATGAGATATAAGCCAGGATATTAGTGCCAAATTCCTTTCAAAGTCTGAACAACCAAGTGCCTCAGCAGTGCCAGAAGTTCATGTTGTAGATTGTTCCATGTGAAAGGAACATAGAAATTTTTACACCACCACCCCCAATAATCAAATATATATATATCAAAGAAAATGCAGACTTTCAGACGGAATTTGTATCTGGGTTTTTATATAAGTTTACTAAGTATGTAACGTATATGTTGTTTTCACAGTCTCTAATAGTAATCCTGTCATTGAGACAAGATGATTTGCCAAATGAATAGTATGAACAGAGCAAAGAAAATTTTCTTGTCCTGCCATTTCCTGTTTTTCCTTTTGTGTCTGTCTCTTTAGCTGGAGTCTTTCAGTTACCCAAATATTTGTGGTTCAGCTGAATGACAGCCAGGTGGGCTGTGTTGGCAATTAACCCGGAAAAGGCAGACTAATGGCCCAGTGATCATTAGAAGGGCAGCTGAGGAAAATTGGGACTAGCAGCTATTTGGAAGGCAATGTGCAAAAAGTGGCTTTTCAGATTTCAGCAGCCTTGTTCAGTGTATAAGGAAGCAAAGGAAAATTGATTGTTATCTACAGGGCCATGGAAACTATTCATATTAGTCTTTTGGGTGTTTGTTTATTTATTTGTTGTTTTTATTTTGAACAATTTAAATTTGTTCTTGAAACAGACCCAAATGTTGCTCTTTTGTGGAAAAACAAGCAAACAAAACAAACAAACAAACAAACAAACAAAAATGTTTTAATTAAATTAGATCCAGTGCTTATGTCAGTCTGATGACAGGAATGTAAATATTAAGTAACAAATTAAGACAATCTACTAGTATTAGTGTTTGTACTGCAAGCAAACTGTAGAGTTTGGTGAAATGCTGACATGTTGATCTCCCAGAGATGATATATGGACTAGGGTAATGTAATGCCTGGAAATGTTAGCGAAGGTTAGGAGAAAATACTGAAGCCTTTTGATACTTTCAAAAAATATATATCTACAGTACCTTCAACCTAGCCATTGGTCTTCTACAGCACATAAAAATGAATAGAACATATCACTTATTAAAAATTAAAACCTCTATAGAGAGCTACTTTCTTTTAAAAAACAATCTAATTATATAAGCCAAGGATTTGTATTTCTTTAAGTCACCTATAACCTTTGAATAGTGCTACTTAGCCATTAAGGAAGGTACTCATGCACATGCAGAGGATGTCTATTCATATTTACAAATATTTACATTTTTTTCTAGACTGCACTGAGCCTCAATAATAACCTCTCACCAGGGCTAACTGGAAGACTGAATTCTCTTAAGCAATTTATACACTGAATCTAGTAGTCTCAGAATAAAAGAAATACGCTTAAGTAATGTATTACAAAAAAAAAAAAAAGTGCATGTAAATGAAAATAGAAACTAGAGTTGTAAAGATCATTGATAGTAGATCCATTTCCATGAAAGCCAATATGTTTATTCCCATACAGAACCATAGACCTTGAGTCCATATAAAGAACTAAAAGGAGAATTAGTAATCAAATATCTAATTCCAAAGTTGCTCATGCTTTCATGCTGACTGAGCAGGTGGTTCCAGAACTACTTTATTGGAGAGAAGATTAGTCTTTGAGATATTTTCTAGGAAAATAAGGTTGAATTTAGGGTGCTTACTATTCAGGAACTCAACAGTCAAGAAGTCAGATAGAAAGCGGGAAAGACCTTGATGCTTAATACCTAACGCTTAATGCAATCAGCTGAAGTAGGGACAACAATATTTATGACCAACAATATTCTTTCTACAGGACTCTGTTATTTTATCTAGCAATGGTTTGCTATACGTGTTTGCTATTGGGCAACATAGCCTAATTCTTCTCTCAAAGTGCAGTTTTCACTTATTTCCTTAAGACCAGCAAAACCACTTTAGCTTCTGCTGCTATATTATTTTAAGAAGAGTTTCAGCCCAGTGGGAGCACAGGGCTTGTGTTCTGAGCAGGACAGACAGACTTGACCTGTAATAAAAGTACTGTCTTCTGTTTGTTCTCAATGTACCAACGAGAAGAGTCAGGCATCTGTCACTGTGTTAGTAGATTCCTCTGTGAATATCTCGACATATATTTTATTATTTATTTAGTTATTATTATTTTATTTTTTAACTGTACATTGGTAGTTATTATTTCTGTAAAGACAGCCTGAAAGGTTCAATGACAAACTTTTGTACTTCAGAAAAAAATGTAAGGAATGACAAATATATTTGTATTAGGATTTCTTTAATAATCAGAAAATGAAATATGAATCATATGAGAAACAAAATCAAGTAAACTATTGCTAAAATTAAAAGAAAAATATTGCTAAAAACATTACTAAAACTAAAGACTGAGGATTAGCAAATATATATAGGAACAAATAAAAATAAACAACACCGAAAATGAATTACAGTTGCAAAAGCCATGGAAAAAGTTATATAAAAACATTAGATAAAAGACAAAAATGGAAGCAAGTATAATGAGGAAACCGAGCAATTAATGGACACTTGAAAGAAATGTGCTTAAATGTTTAATGCTTTCTTTAGTTCAGTCTTCACAAAAAGGCTAGTTGTGACCAGATGCTTAACTTAATTTTTATTAATAAAGAAATAGGAACACCAACCTGAGAATGGAACAATCAATTAAATAATGTAAATACATTCAAATCACATTATGACTTGACAAACATCACTCTGGAGTACTTACAGACTTAAGCAAAGTGATTTGGGGCCTTTCATTGGGGGTGAAGGAAAAAGAGAGTTTTGCGGAAGGTGAATAAGTTCTAGAAAGTCAGAAAACAAGCTTGGGAGTACACAAGGGACTCGGAACTACAGAAGAGTCAGCTTTTCTCTGGAAGAAAGATAACTGAAGCAAATTATTAAACGATCAATTTGTATTCACCTAAAAGACAAAACACAACCAACATGAATTTGTCAAAAATAACTCATGTCAATGTAATTCAATTTTTTTGACAGGATAACAAGATTGGGAAAGTAATAGATGTCAGATTCACATGACACTCATAAACCAGCTGGGAAAATATGCTCTGAGCAAAACTGCTATACAATCTTGCTCAGAAAACTTGTTAATATCTTGTTGTAGAATTGATAAATTATATTATATAATGTCCTTCACAAGGCTGACCTGATATTATTCAATATTTTGACCAAAAATTTAGGTGTACTTAGAAAGTTTTTGAATGACAACAATTTGTGAGGGGGTTCATTTTGAAAGGCAAGGTCGGAATTCAGGCAAATTTGGAAATGGAACATCCACAAAGATGGATCCGAATACAGAAAAATGCAGAGGAATAAACCTGAGAAGACAAATAAAATGCACATGGAAAGGATGGAAAACCATGTGTTTGGGAGAAATATTTCAGAAAGATTACATACAAGGTCAAAAAAAAAAAAAGTTAACTTTAATAGTAGCCATTCATAAGACTGAGAGTCAATTATGTCACCGTATTTTGTTATGGCATACTGAAATGGAGTCCACATCTAGTTTTGGGGCACCCAGTAAAAGATAGATTCAATACATCAGGATCCAAAAAGAGAACAATAGATACAGACAAAGAAAGGTTAAAACAAACAAACAAATTAAAAACAAACAAACAAACAAACAAAAAACCAGTAACAACAACAAAGCAACCATGATTTCCATGAAGGAAAGGGATCCATAAAGAAGAGAAGTGAAGGAGGAATACGGTATTTAAGAGAAGAGTAATCAGTCTTTTTCACATCTACTGGCTGTGGGACAAGAGGCAATTGCTTTCCTTCCAAGCAAGGAAAACAAGGGAAACAAACAAACAAATATACAAACAAACAAAACACCTGTAAAATAGGTTATATTGGAAGGTGTTGAAGCTAACATCACTGTAGTATTTTGAAAGATGCATATCAAGGGCAATAAAAAAATAATAATAAATTCTGTGCTCTGAGAAAGAACAAATGCTAGATGTCGTTTCCACTCTCTATTTCTTGGATTTCCTTAACCATGCTGTCTAGAGTCTAGCTTTCTTTTTATTTTGTTCTTTTCTTTTTTCTTTTCTTTTTTCTTTTCTTTTCTTTTCTTTTCTTTTCTTTTCTTTTCTTTTCTTTTCTTTTCTTTTCTTTTCTTTTCTTTTCTTTTCTTTTCTTTTCTTTTCTTTTCTTTTCTTTTCTTTTCTTTTCTTTTCTTTTCTTTTCTTTTCTTTTCTTTTCTTTTCTTTTCTTTTCTTTTCTTTTCTTTTCTTTTTTCTTCTTTTTTCTTCTTTTCTTTTCTTTCTTTTTTCTTCTTTTCTTTTCTTCTCTTTTCTTCTTCTCTTTTCTTCTCTTCTCTTTTCTTCTCTTTTCTTCTCTTTTCTTTTCTCTTTTCTTCTCTTTTCTTTTCTTTTCTCTTTTCTCTTCTCTTCTCTTCTCTTCTCTTCTCTTCTCTTCTCTTCTCTTCTCTTCTCTTCTCTTCTCTTCTCTTCTCTTCTCTTCTCTTCTCTTCTCTTCTCTTCTCTTCTCTTCTCTTCTCTTCTCTTCTCTTCTCTTCTCTTCTTCTCTTTCTTCTTTTCTTTTTCTTTCTTTTCTTTTTCTTTTCTTTTCTTTTCTTTTCTTTTCTTTTCTTTTCTTTTCTTTTCTTTTCTTTTCTTTTCTTTTCTTTTCTTTTCTTTTCTTTTCTTTTCTTTTCTTTTCTTTTCTTTTCTTTTCTTTTCTTTTCTTTTCTTTTCTTTTCTTTTCTTTTTCTTTTCTTTTCTTTTCTTTTCTTTTCTTTTCTTTTCTTTTTCTTTTCTTTTCTTTTCTTTTCTTTTCTTTTCTTTTTTTTCTTTTCTTTTCTTTTCTTTTCTTTTCTTTTCTTTTCTTTCTTTTCTTTTCCTTTCCTTTTTTACTTCATTTTCAAAGAAGCAATGTAGCCAAAGAGTCAGCCAGGTGCCTGTACAGAGGTTATTCATTACCATTCAGAAAACCTTGCCTAGTTTTTCAGACACATTCTGTTACTATATTATAACAATAAGAAAAGTTAATCCACTAGGTAGGTAATGCTGTGTTTTAGGATTTGTGAAGTGCCATAGACATAAATGTAACAAATACATTGTGGTCCTGCAATTTAACAACTCCATTGTACAGACAGCAAACAGATTCTGAAGCCTAATTAAAACATATCTTTTCTCTTGAGTTCATCAAGAATTTGCTTTTATATGCATGCAACAGGCCTCTAGTTCACTAACTAACTGCATAAATTTTTAATGAATGGTTAAATTTTAAGGTTTTTAAATGTTAATGGTTTAATATTTAAGGAATGGTTATATTTAGGAAAACAAAACAAAAATCTCAGCATATGACAATAAAAAAAGAAATTAAGCTCTCAAAAACTATAAAAAGGTACAACCAAGATCAACCAAAGACAGCATATATAAAGTTAATGCCAAAACACTTTCCAGTGGAGTAATGCCTAATAATATTTTAAAAACATTTGTGTGTGGTTTAATATGATTCAGGTTTCTGTCAGATTTATGTCTCAGCTCATGGTAGTTTGTAGATTTCAAGGAAATCAGTGTAGGAATACGCACTATCCTCCTTATAATACTGCAAATCTGAATTGAGCTGCTGTTGTCCCAAATTCTACTGGTTTCTAGTGCAGGGAAAATAAAATATCTTGGAAAGATGAATGTAATCTTTCAGAAAGTTTTTGTCCTAGACCAGTATCAACTCCATGAATCACACCTATTATGCTTGTAATTTGTCTTTACGCAGAATTCAGTTATGTGTTGTTTTTTGTGTTGTTTTTTATGTGTTTTATGTTGTGTTTTATGTATTGTTTTTATGTGTTTATGTGTTGGCCTTCACTCTAAAGGGTTTGGAATTCACTACCAAAAAAAATAATTAATAAAATAAAATAAAATAAAATATAAAATCAAATAATAAAATAAAATAAAATAAAATAAATAAAATAAAATAAATAAATAAAATAATAAAATAATAAAATAATAAAATAATAAAATAATAAAATAATAAAATAAAATAATAAAACAAAACAATAAAGGGATTTAAGCTGGATGAATTCTGGATGAAATTATTATTTTACTGAAAACCTATGAAAGGCGCAATTTAGCTCAAAATACTTCTCCTGTTTACCATTATGTAGACTGTGGCATCACAATCTTGTACAAGGATGTTATATGAAACAACGCTGATCTGATGCTATACACAGTGCATACCCAGGCCTTCAGGAAAATGGAGCACTGCTGACTGATAAGGAGCTATTGATGCAAGTGTAGATGCAATTTGCATTTCCTCCTACTTTGTTAGATTGCAAGGAATGCTGTAGGGAATAGTGAGTCAAGTCCTAGTGCTATAACATGCAGAACCTATTTATTTCACTAGTCTTCACAGGCAAGACCTCAGCCTGCAAATTAGTGACTTCAATGACCTGTGTAAATTTAAGAGTGCCTTCAGGTCAGTAACCCTGCAAGTAGTAGACATATGTAAAGCACTATTCATTCATGCTTAAAACTTGAAGTCTAAACCCGGATCCAATTAGTAATAGCTAAAAGGATTTACTTCTTCAGCTTGTAAAGAAACCGGAACTGAATTTAAAAAATTAAGAGTAACAGGAGTAGTAAAAAGACAAAATAAAATCCTTGGTTAATACTGTTCTTCAGGGTGCAAATCAAACAGGAAAAAAATAAATAAAATCAGGAAATTAGAAACATTTGCTGCAAATTCAGTTCAGCCCCCTTTTATATAAATAAAATATAATATAATATATATAATATAAACTGTATGCTGAGATATTATCTTACTCAAAGGAGCTCTGTCTTATACTGTGGACTGGATTGGGGATTCTCTCTTAACAAGCACACATTTAATATTTAGTTTTATTCCAATGCTGACAGTATGGCCTGAGATCTTTCTGTGTCTTATTCTGAATAAAAAAGTATTGAAGAGTTTGTGTTTTATTTCTTCTCCTATGTAACTCATCTTTGTAACAGAAGTACTCTCCAAAAAGCAGGAATAGATTACATTCACTTTTATAAATATGTACACGGGATATTGAGATGGAAAGTAACAGTACAGTTAGAAAATCTATCATGCAGCACCTTGTTAACTCTCAGGGCTACCATCAACACAACTGAAAACTTGTAGTTTAAAGTTGTGGTATTCTGCAACTTAAAGTAATTGTCAACCTAAATATACAATGAAATTCAGCATCAAATGTCACATATTGTTCTCTTGATAAGATGTGCATTTGGTGGCCTCAGAGAAGCAGGTTCAGGAATTTCAGGTTCTTTTCCAAGTTTCTCAAGATCGTGACTTCCAAGTTTCTACAGAAAAAAAAAAAAAATAAAAAAACTCTAGTCCCTTTTCTCTGGGGAAATTGTAATCAAAATGGATCAGATTTCACTTTGCTCCGTTAGGAGTGGGTATAGGAAACTGCTCAACTCTTTTGTCTGAATTTGTTGCTGCTAATAATAATAATGAGGAAGATTAGCCTGAGGCAAACACCCAGTTTATGGAAAATTCCAGTCCAAATTCCAGTTGGAACAAAAATTATAAGCCATGAGAAACAGGATTTTCTTGTAAGAAGAATCAGACTCTCTTAATATTTCCACCTTTAAAATACTGCTAAGTGGAAATAAGGTTTTCAGGCTCCAGTTAGTTGTGAACAATACTTGGCCTAGTTGGAAAAAAAATATCCCATCTAAGTTTTCCTCTTGTTTTTTGCACTAAATATTTTAGAAACAGTAGGTTCTATTTTAAATGTAAATAGTGTAAGCAGTAAGGAAATTATCTTTAAAGTGATCACAGATTGATTCAGTTTAAATTACGGGATAGATACAACTAGTTCTGCAAGAAGAAACTTCATAATGTGAAGGAAAAAAACAAAAAAAAACCAAAAAAAACAAACACTTTAGGGGGACTTCCAATAAGAAATTCAGAATTTCTTTAGTAAAGTCAGCTACATATCTTGGGAGGACACACTATTATCTCTCAAAACCCCAGGTGTAAATGATGTCCAGATTTTGGTTTCTATACTGATTAATCTTTCCTGAAAGGCTCTGAGGGGCCTATTTGGATTAATTCTTCTCCCAACATATTTTTGGAATAGGTAGAAATGCTAAGAGAAATGGTAAAAAGGAGTTAATCAGCAAAACTTGCTACATCTTGGGAAGTCAGAAAGTGAAGGGATAAAGTGAGAATTGCCAAAAGTCAAGCTGAGTTAAACCTTGCAAAGGAAATGAAAACAAGTTGTAAAAGGTTATTTAGCAATATAAATAAAACAAAAGAAGAAGTTGAGTGAGTAAGCAGTGCAAATGGATTTGAAATTTAAGGTTTAACAGGTACAGACCAGAAGCTAAATGAATACTTGACTTCAGCTTTCAGGAGGTTAACTGTGACAAAACCAACATGGACAGTAGGAAGGAGTACAGGAAAAACAAATTAACACAATAAACTTGGAAGCAAAAATCAAATCAGAACATCAGATTATTTCTGTCCAAGTGTTGGATACTGAATACTGAAAAACCTGAAATCTGAAAATGCAAATATGATACAGTTTTAGTGTTGTCTTCAGTGATGATAGAGATTTCACCCTGTCCTATATGAGTTAACTGGAGGCATCGATTTTCAATTTTTTTAGTTCAGATCTCCAAATAATGTTAAATCATAAGGCCTTTTCTTCTAACAAGATACAAATAACTCGATGTGATAAAAGGACATATTAAAATGGTAGATTAGAAATTCTTTGTCTTTTCGTGCCATATTGGACTACACTATCCTTGAATTGTAACTTTAATATGTCTTTTGGAAAAGAAAATAGGCTTTCAGAAAGTTCTGTGAGTTTTTGAAATAAAATAAAATCAGATTTTTGTCATGTTTCTCATTCATGATAATTCTATTTTAATGTCAGTGTCAATAATAGTAATTCAAAAATTACAACAAAAAACTGTAGCCATTGAACATCAATGCCATTTTTTTTTTAATTAAAGATTTACATTTTCAAAAGGTAAGAATTGCCAAACCGCTTGTAACACTACCAGTCATAATCATTTGTTGGTATCCTTGGTAGTGTGAAGAGATTTATTAACCTAAGAAATCTGGAAAAAGTGACAGCTGGTAACCAGTGGGTAAAATGGGAGTAATATTGTAGTTACAGGGAACTGTATGGCTGTACAAAGACAGTTCTATGTATATATTTGAAAGAAAAGACAAGTTAAGAATACATTGATAGAAACACTAGAAATGTAAAACAGTTTCCTGATCCATCAAGGTAAATATAGTTGGAGATATAACTGTAAAAAATAAAAACTAATATGCATAGCTATTTCCCTGAGTTCTAACATCACACATGATAAATGCTCCCTGAACGGGAACATACACATTTTCCTCGAAAAAAAAAAAAAGCTTCTGGGGAGAGTGTGTAACGTAGCTTTCATTGATGAACTATGTTAAGTTCATACAATGAACTGTAAGAAAGATAGCACAACACACTTCTTTTTATATTGGTATAAATATAGTGAAGTTACATGGGGGTAGAGGTGGAATGAGGTTAAGTCTATCCAAGAATATATCTTCACTTTAGTCCAGTCATCCATTTCATAATACCAGAAAATATGCACACACAGAAACCTAAAAAAAAAAAAAAAAGATATGCAGCCTATATACTCTTCTGGGACACATACAAGTCGTTTTCAGGATCAGGCTGGGGGTTTTCTAGAATAAAAAATTGAATTTCTATCTCAAAGGAGTCGAATAATAGCTATGTAAAATTGTAGCCCTGAATCTGCAGTTGCTTCAGGTAAGAAAGATGTGGCTGTGATTTCTGCTGGCAACAAACTGCTGTTGAATTCAGACTGCCCCACCTCCTAGAAATGAGGTGCATAAACATTCATAGGATCAGTGAATTGGATAATGAGGTGTAAGATGTTCAATCAAGTAATTTTTAAATGCTGCAGTAAACACAAAGCCAGAGCTAAACAACTTTTACGCTCCTCAAACAATGTACACTGGCTGGAAAGAAGTAATTTCTTTCAGAAATTAGGATCCAAACTCAGTAAAACCAGTTAATTGTTATTGTTAAATATATACTTGATAAACAGTGTACATACAATGCAGAAGTAGTAACTCAGAAGCCAAATATCTTTATTACTAAGAAAATAGTAAATACATCTAGATTGGCATAACTGACGCCAGTCAAGTTTGTCTTTATCACTGTGCCCAGGGTGAGAAAACATCTACAACCCCATACTTTGGTTTTCTTAAGGCTTATCAGCATGGTGTGAGTTCCTAAGAGAAACATAGAGACAGTGTTCTGAAGTATCCCCAGAGAGGACCAGTTTTCAAAGTAAAATCCTAAGGCAAAGCTTTTAGAGTAATGTTATGTAAATAAGCAATAAGACTGACTGAGGTTTCAGCTGTAGTGCTCTGTGATTTTCCTTTGAAAGTTTTTACTTTCTGGAGTTCACTGTAACCTCATTATGTCTTGCTGGCACTTTCTTGAGGAGAAGCAGCAGCTGCATAATACTGATAAACCTCAGGAAGGCCAAAACACAGGACTGTGGTTGGTGCTCCAGTCTAAGTTGACCATATCTAAAAGCTATTGCCTGGTGTCATATGCTGTGGTTAAATCTCAAATTCTGTCTTGCAGTGTGAAATATAGTTATATAAGTATTGTCCATAAGAGTAGATATCTAAAAAATAAAATTATTTTTAAAAGAATTGTGTATTGTTCTTCAATTTGTTATACCACAATTGTTATTATATAACTCAATATTGACTGAATGTAAAATCATTGCAAGGAAGTTGAGAACTGAGCTCAGAAACCACTTTATGAATTATTTATTATTTTTAGCAGCCACAGAATTAAACAGATGAGACTTCTAAAACTCTTGATTATGCAGCAATATCATAGATATATATTTAAAATGAAATATTTAATCATTATAGATTATACTCTATATTGAAGCGTACTCTGTTATTCCAAATATATCACCCAGGCCATGATAGCGTTCTCTTACTTGAATGACTTAAACTAAAGTATGAAATGTGTTTTTTCTTTCTTGCTGATTCTGCAGATTATAAAGATAATATTTTCCATTTCCTTTAACTTCCAAAATTTACAAGGAAGCAGAAGACAGAAGTAAAATAGTCCACTCATGCACTAGCATTCTCCTATTAAAAATGTTTAGGTAGATCTAGAATTTCTGTTCTCCCAGTCTCAAAATGTAAAGAGGAAAAAAGAATGTAGAAAGAGATAAAAAAATTGAAAAGTTGATAAACACAACATGAGAAGTTGTATAGCTTTCATAGAACTCATTTGTTTAATTTAACAAAAGTGAAACAGGGATTCTTCATATTTAATGACTATCCAAATCTATGATCGAATAAAATAAATAGAAAGGAAGGACATAATCTGTGCCTCAGAATATAAATCTATTTCTAATTGATAAAGATCACTTGCCTGTATTTAGAAACCTGTCAATGTTTGTGATCCTGTGCCCTGTATGAGAAGTATCCTTGTTAATATAATCAATAACAGTAAGTGATTTTCAGAGGCACTCTTCACCTTTGAATAGAAATCATGATGCTTCTGAAATTCTTCCAATAAAACCAGAGAATTTGCTGCAAGTTTCAACAGTAGCTGCAAACTCAGAGCTTGACATTTGGAGGTCATCTTAACCCAAGTAAATTTGAGATAGGAAAGACATTTGATCTATTGTGAAGAAAGATTTCTTTAGTTTGAGTGGAATTCAACTCAGTCTTTTCTTTAAGTTCATTTCTTTGCAGAGTATCTGTTAAGTATTTCAAGTTTGGTGGATGCCTAACCTAAATCCTGGACTGAATGGAGAATTCCTATGTCATCAAGGTTTTGCTCTGTAGTAGACAAGTGTGATATGTAATTCCTTTCATGCTCCAATCTTTTTTTCCAGCTGTATGAATCTTTTTGCCTTGTATTTATGGGCAAGCCTGGGGAAGCACAGTCACATAGCAGCCAGTGATCAGTTCCAGATGCTCCAGAGAAGCCTTAGGTTAGACATGCAGGAAATCTCCCAGTTTATGCTTCTTCAATATCTTTGCATCTGAGCAATAATTTAGAGCCTGAAAAATAAAGTTTAACATCTTACAAAATGTTGATCACTCTCATGAAGAATATGGACAGTTCTAGCATCCATTCAAAGGATTTTACTAAGTCCTTGACTTAGCTAATGTACTGTCTGTAACAGGTAATATGTGACTAAAATACATGTTTTATAGAAAAACAAAACAAAAAAACAAACATAAAAATCCTTTATCAGTCTTCAGTTTCCTACCTCTTTAATTTCAATAAATGTCCCATTGCTTTTATGTTGCAGAACACAATTTCTTAAGCTTTACTGGATCTTTTATTCCATTAGTTATTGAGTTTCTTTCTAACATATACAATTCCAAACATTTTATTTTCTTCCCACTTCTGTGAACTCTGCTTATTCTTCATTGTACTTGCACACACTACTTAGAACAGCTGTGTCTTCAGTTAGTTTTATTTTCCTAGAAAATATATGCACTTTAATTCTGATATACTAAGGATATGAATTATTCTCACCATAGAAACAAAATTAAAAAAAAAAAAAAGTAGAAATGAAAATGTCCTAGAGATGCATGTCTCTCCCTTAATGTTCTTTGCTAGTCACAGGGTCAAACTCTGCATTCTTTTATTTTTGAGACACTAATTTCAGATTTTTTATAGACCTGTTTCTTACTTAATAGTGCTAAGGTTTTCTAAACAAGTCTTTTACAAATTGCTAGCTTTGAAATTGATAAATTTCCTCACCACTAACAGATACTGTGCATTGAGGCATCTACATACACAATGATCTTCAAAGGATAAAAGTCTATCTCAGGGAAAACCTGACTGAGATTTTCAGGGGTGAATGAAGCACATGAGGTGAATAAAATTGCAGACTGTCAAGTGGATTTAATTCAACAGAAATCTTTTTCAATGGTATTACCATTGGGCATTAAATCTCCATAAAAAGAATGTAAGTCAGAAGACAGACAAAGCTCATACTTGCTCATCTGTATGATTTTTGACTCTAGGTATTGTATTTTTCCTGTAGGAGTGCACTTACACCTATAGCGAGGATGTTTACATGCACTGTGCAGGTATCAGTGGTGCTGTAAGTCTTCTGTCTGGGGAACTGGAAGGAGTGCCCTGCTGTGTACAGGCTAGTTTTTATGGCACTGTATTATGTAGTATAGACATAGCTGAGAATACAAATAACCATTTTCCCCATCTTTTCTAGCTGACCCTATATTTGAAGACCAAGTACATCCCAGGAGGAGGCGATTTAGGGCATTTCTTGAGATGTCTGTTATAAATAGCAAGTTCCAAAGCATTTTGTAAAAGAAATCCTTGAGAAAATTGAGCTGGCAGGAGTGGTGATAAAACAGATGGTTGTGCCACTGTTCAGAGGGATCTCGACGGGCTACCTAGAGAGCAACTCAGCACAGAAGGACCTTAAGATCCTGGTTGACAACAAGCTTAGCATGAGACAGCAGTGTATTCTCACAGCAAAAACTAACAGTATCCTAGGCTGCATCGGGGAACTGTTGCCAGCAGATCAAGGAAGGTGATCCTCTCTACTCACTGATGGGATACATCTGGAGTACTGTGTCCTTTTCTGGGCTTCTCAGTCCAAGAAAGATACGGACATCCTGAAGTTAGTCCAGGGCAGGTCTACAAAAATGATTGACTGGAGCATCTTCCTTATGAGGAGAGGCTGAGAGAACTGGCACTCTCTAGTCTGGAGAACAGAAGGCTTGGGGAAAGCTCAGGTTATCAATGTATAGAAATATCTGAAAGAACAGAATGAAGAAGAAGTCAGACTTTTCTCAGTAGTGCCCAATAACAGGACAAAAGGCAATAGACAAAAAAAAAATATAATAATCTGAAATTCAATCTAACCCCCCCAAAAAAACTTGGAATGGATGGACTTCAGATGGCCCTGGCTGACTTCTTCCACTTGACTTATTCTGCAGCCTGGTGATCCTAAATTCAGTAGTGCAGAGTGTGACAAGAGGATAAATTATGCACAGGAGCTTTTGCATCAACGCCATGTTGGTAACCAAGCACTTGACCACACCTAACATCAAATATAGTCAGATTTTTTTTGATGTGGCCTTGTAGAAATCATAATTTGACTTCATGGTAGAATGACTGTAAGGAACAGGATTGAGTTACAAGACCTCTTAAAAGTTCTTTAAAAGTGTTGGTATGATTGCAAACAGTCTTAGGGGATTTTAAATGGAAGTGGTTGTAGCTATGTAAAGCTGCAACTACATTCACTCTCTCAAGCCTTCTCCATATCCAAGCTAACACCGCATTAAGTAATTTTGAGGCCAGTTTATTTAAACCACTGCAATGAAAACAGCCTAAGCTAAACCAGCATAAGCCCCTCTCCAACTGCTTTAAGAATGTCTACACAAAAGATTAGAATGTCTACACAAAAGATTATTTATGTGCTCAAGACATCCACTTTTTACAACTGTATCAGCTAATCTAATAAGAGATTTTATTTCTCCCTAAAAACCTTGCAGGTTACTTAGCAGCAGCTTAAAAACAAGTTGTTCTGTGGCCAATACAATTACTGTAGTATGTGTTCTGTACAGTTGGGATTTCAAAATGATCTCATATGTGGGTTCTCTGATATCTAATAAAGGCTGAATTCAAGCTCTGTTTCTTGTACCCAGGAGCCCACCTTCCTCAACACAGTCAGAATGTAATCTATTTAAGAAAGACCTTTACCTCTTTCTCTAAATTTAGCTACAATCTGTAATGAAATGCAAACGCTGCTGGTCTGTACACACAGATATGTGTGGCCAAAGTGCTAGTGAAATGATGTATGTGCAGAAGGTGTCTGGTTTTAAGCTGAGGGTTTTGGCAATGCAAACAAAATGTGGCATCTATTGACAAACTTTTGGTGTTTCTAGCAGGCGCTTTCTCTGTGTATATTCCCAAAAGAAGGAATATCCTTTTGTGTTCATGTGCAAGAAGAGATTAAAGAAAGAAAATGCAGAGAAAGAATCAAGGATGGAATATCTGGAGTTAAGAGGGTTTTATTTATGCTGTCATCCTCCAGCAGGTTTGGTTTCTGAAATTCTCTGCTCTTTTCCAGTAGGCATACAACACATATGGATGTTTACCATAAGAGATAATTACTGTAGGACAATCTATCCCAGAGATGAATCCAAGATGTTAGTTATTACAGCAACATTCAAATACTTCTGATCACTGTCCTGTTATACAGACTGTGTATAATGAAAAATGTGACATTTTTGTACTTTTTGTCAGAAGTTAGCTAATATATCCATTGAGTTTTACTCCTGTAATCCTTACAAACTCTTTCTCTCTTAGGTAGGTGGGATATTAAGTAACAGAAGATTATTAAGTGACATGACTATTAAGTGACAGATTTGCCTTTCCTCTTTTCCACTGATGGATGAAAAAGGGATGAGATCCATTTGTTCTGATTAACGTGTCTAATCCTTCAAGTATTTTTAATTAAGATGAGCTTTCAGTGCTGGGGATTTTCTAAAATGATAATGCAGAAACATACTCCCAAATTCAGGGCTGCACAAATCTCCAGGACAACACCACGGAACTCCCTGTTTGGACATGTAAAACAAAACTCCAGTTCTATTAAACATACTGACTAGACTCCCGTGCTTTCTAGTATCTTTTACACATGGTTTCTGCTTAACACCCTCAAGATAGATATATTTTTCTAATCTCCTTGAGAGAGGATGCAATGACATTTGTCTTAATCTATTGGCATCCACTGACAGTTAATTACCAGTAATTCTTAGTCAGAAGGTCCCTGTCAAAACTCAATGTCCACAGCTCAAACTTTTGACTGGCTGACATGACACTTACTAACCATGAAAATTGGTTATTTGATTTTGTGAAGCTACTGCAGCAGTTTTATATCAAAACACACTCAAATAATTAAATTTCTGATAGAGATATTCATAAATTCAAATCTGTAATTTAACTACAGTGAACATTGTTCAATATTTCATGTTTCAAAATCTCCCTCACAGTAAATTTGCACATTAAAACACTTTGTGAATTCCAAAAGAACCCTACTAAAAGAAGCATTATTCAAAAGTTCAGATATTTTAAAGCCATTTTTGTGTGCCACTTTATCATACGTTGTATGAACAGAGACAGTCAAGGCACTGTGAGAGAAACCACAGTTATGGTCTGTATAAAGTTTTGACAGAAATATGAAATGGAAACAAAGAATGATGCTCACAGTTACTGCAGAAAGAGAAGAAAGGAACAGTGGAAAAGACCAAGGAAGGATAAACAGGTTTCCCAGAGACATATAAACAACAAACAATAGATTATAGCTATTTATCACTAGTGACAGTGTCATCTAGACAAGCTTCGTTTTCATTGCTTAAAACTACAAAATTGTTCTTTGAAAATATCTTTGTCCCTTACTTCAGTTTCCCAAGTTTTTTTCATGCTTGCTAACTACCTTCTTACTTTTATTTCCAGATAAACTGAAGTCAAGACATATAATCTCTAGTCCCATGTTGTGGATGACACTTTACAACGAAAAATGTCTGACATTAGCTTCTCTTCCTGTTCTGTTCTTTGCATTTCTTCCCTGTCTCCTATCATATTTCTAGGTTCCAACCTTATTCCTAATCTGTAGTGAAGCTATTTATCACAATCACACACTGCTTTTCAGCAATGTATTTCAAGCAATATTGAAAATATTCACACTGTATTGCCCAAATGTTAGAAAGAATATTACACAGGAGTAATGCAGACAGAAGGGACAGATTAGCCCACTTAAATTTGAACCTTAAGTGCCAAAGGCTATGTTTACATTATGTGTTAAGCTGAGGATGGGTGCTAGCCTTTTTCCAGTACCAGCTGTTGACCCACTGCTGTTGTATCTACACCTAAGATCAGATCTCATTTGGAATTAGTAGCATCATCACTTCAATGAGTCAAATCAGAGACCTGTGTTCGTCTCTCTTTTTTTGTAAGGTGGGTTTATCTAGTCAGTGGAGTCAAAAGCACCTTCAGATTGTCCACCTCAAGTGAACCAAGGGGAGGAGGGGAGCCCTGACCAATTCTGCTCCTGGATGAGAAGCTGAAGCCAGTCCTCTAGGTGCACCTTCTCACCTTTACAGAGATGAGGTTTGTGGCCATTTCAAGTGTGAAGTGTCATTGTTAATTTTAATCTCAACTTTGAAGTAGCAAAAAACACTTGATCATATTTTAGGGTTAGCTTCCTAACACCTCCTTCTAGGTGTGACACACTTCACAATGTGAGGAAAATCCTGTCATAACAGATTGCTCATTGCACAGCACAGGGTAGGAAACACACTAGCTCAGCATCAGCACCTTCCCAATTTGACCCTCAGGTGAGTGAGGATGTTATCCTTCCTCTCAATATAGTGTGACATAAAGCAATCATAGATAGGCTTTAAAAAACAACAACACAAGCTGTTTTCTTGCATTACCCTCCCCCCACAGCCCCTTAAATCAATAAATATGTCTTTAGAAATGTTTTGAGAACTGACTCCAAAAGGCATACCACCAATTACTTCTGGTTCTATTCAGGAGTTACCTGATGAAAAAACACAAGTCCAAAGAGGCAACATATGGTCATCAGCTCTTAAACCTCTCAGGTGAAATCCATATAAAAAGAAGGAGAAATATTTTGAACCTATATCTTCTACTTTTTAGATTATTTTACCAAAAAATCTACACATCTTACTCTATATAGAGAGGCTTTTTCCTCATACAGGTTTTATAAATCACTGATTGCTTGTGGAATTGTCTAGCTCTGCCTACTGACTATATAATGCCTGGATGGATTACTGGGATAGCCTGTGTTACACTTGATGGAACACACACCACATTTTTAAAAGTAGAATAAATAAATAAATAAATAAATAAATAAATAAATAAATAAAATTGAGGAACTTAGACTCCAGTGGTTTAAGAAGCTTGAAACTGTCAATGTAATTCAAAATCTCAATTAGCCAACAGAACTACAGACTCAATCATGAGATGCCTTCAGGAAAGCAAATTATATAGACAAGGAAAATTAGTCTCATATTGCATTTCAGACACACTTTGGAGTCAACTATGATGGTACCATGACGGACTGCAGGTCTTGTTATTAGAAGTATTGCATTTGTCACAATTCCTTATTACTTTGTTGGTTGTAGTCCCTTAGTCCATCTTTTATTCATAAGGGGATATATTGTTATGGCAGTAATTGTTATGGTTAATTGTTATAGTCAATATATCTCGACAACTACCTGGTAGAATTACTCATTCAATTTCAGTATTATTTATTAGAATAGTTTCTGGAAAGCCTCAATAACATCTGCATAAATATACAGTAGAAATTGTTCATCAGTGAAAGTTTTGAGAGCTAGATTTTTTTTTTTTTGGGGGGGGTGGGGGAGGGGTATTTTTTGCCTTGGAAATTCTGTTAAAAACTTCACACACAAAATATATAGTTATGAACAGCCTGAAAATAACCTGAGTGAACACTGGTTCTCCTGTAAAATGCACCTCTGCAGTGATTCATGGAAATATATCTTCATATAAAAGAGAAAGAGTTTGAATATTTATTCTCTAATGAGAAAAAGATCTGTGAGGGATTTGTCACAGATCTGTGCTGTCAACAGGCACACACACACACACACAAAAAAAATAATCTGCAAGCTGTAGAGACTATGCTTGCATGGTCAGAAAATTCTGTTTCTTCCCATAGCAAAGTATTGTCAAATTTACTAATAAAAGATAATGGTAGAGAAGGTGTCAGTAAATAACCATCTGAAACTGCTAAAGACAGGTGTTTTTTTTCCATAGTGCACAGGTCAGGAGATTTCTCTCCAAACATTTTTTTTCAGTTCCACTGTTGTTGCTATTGCAAGTTCTATAAGACATATATATATATAAAAAAAAAAAAGCCAATTTGTTTTAGAACTGAGTCTCACAGACATCTTGAAAAGATAGATTCAGGTTGTTGAAGCCTTCAGGATAGTCAGTTAAATATTCCTAAAGTATTCCTAAAATCTGGACATTTAAACTTGAATTACCTTGATTTGTAGTTCTAATTTTTGTTCTGTTAGGTATAGGATATGTACAGATATATGTGTCATGGTTTTGGCTGAGACAGAGTTAAATTTCTTTGTAGAGGTTTACACAACCCTGTGTTTTGTTTTGTTTTGTTTTAATGAAAATAATGGTGATAACACACCAATGTTTTTTATTTGTTGCAGAGCAGTGTTCACACACAGCTGACTTTTCTGTTCCTCCTGCTCCCATGCCAAAGAGATGGCTGGGGGTAGACAGGGAGCTGTGAGGGGACACAGCCAGGACAGCTGGCCCAGGCTGGCCAAAGGGATGTCCCATACCATGTGTCATCATGCTCAGTAATAAAGTCTGAGAAGAAAGTAGGAGGATGGAGGGACATTCACAATGATGGTGTTTGTCTTCCAAAGAAACCATTACGTGTGAAGAATCCTGCTTTCTTGGAAGAGGCTGAACATCTCTACTGAACTTCTTTACTGAACTTCTTTACTGAAAGGGTTGTTAGGCATTGGAATAGGCTGCCCAGGGAAGTGGTTGAGTCACCATCCCTGGAGGTCTTTAAGAGACGTTTAGATGTTGAGCTTAGTGATATGGTTTAGTGGAGGACTTGTTAGTATTAGGTAAGAGGTTGGACTGGGTGATCTTGGAGGTCTCTTCCAACCTAGATGATTCTGTGATTCTGTGATTCAGTGATCTCCCTGCCCGGGAAGTATTGTATGAATTTCTTGTTTTGCTTTGCTTGTGCACATTTTTTTTTTCTTTTCCCCAGTAAATTACCTTTATTTCAAGCCATAAATTCTTTCACCTTTGCTTTTCTGATTCTCTCCCCCATCCCACCTTGGGACAGTGAGTGAGTGGCTGTTTGGCACTTAGCAGCCTACCAGGGCTAAACCACAACTATATGTACATAAATGTGTGTGTCTGTGTATGTCTGTGTGTGTGTTCACAGACATTCATATATGATGAATGTTCACACATTCATATATGATATGAAATTGAAATAACTAATATGTAAATAAAAATAATATGAAAATAAAAGATCAATATAGTAATAAATGATAGGCAATATTATTGGAAACTGTTAGGCAGCCAGCCACAATGCATTACTTAAAACTTTTGATGGACATTGTCCTATTAAATATGTTCCAGGATGAATGAAAGTTTTCAGGGATAATGTCATTGAACCATTTATCTAACATCTTTGCAATAGTAGTGAATTATGAGACCCATGCTAAAACAACATGCTAAAAAAAACATGCTAAAAAAAAAAAAAAAGCAGACAGACATTCAACAGCTTAAAAAGAAAGAAGGACTGTGTTGTGTGTATGTAGCATCTGGACTATCCTAGTCATACACATTTAATAAAAGAAAAACTTGTTCTTTTCAGACTAAAGTCACGTGCCCAGAAGGTTCTTCCAAAGTTGCAGTAAGAACAATGCCATACACACTTAGCATGCATGATTGCCATGTGAAGAGGACTGTGGTCAAAAAACTCATTTACTTCACTGAGTTTAGCACTTCAGACAAAACTTTTAATGGATCTAGCTAGGAACTTTTTAAAAAATATATATATTTTGTAGTGTCAACAGAAAAGTAAACAGCAGTGACTAATAAAAAGACAGTTTAAAGAATAAAAAATACTGCATTGTATATAAGAACAATTTCTTTCACTAGAAAGAGAGGACTTCAAAGATTTGGTGTAAATCGATAAAGAGCACCCATTTTGGTGGAGTAATCTCTGGTAGTCCTGTTCTTCACCAAAATATTTCACTTCAGTATGAATTGTTAATTTACTAACCTGGACCCATATAATAATTAGTGCTCTTTTATTATGTATGCATAGCACTATTACTTCAAAGTCCCCACCACTGATCACTGCCCTGTTAAGAAAATTAATACTAGGAAGTACAAAGCTAATATTAAATATGGTTCCTGTCAAAAGTAATTTATCTGTCATGCATGCTTCATAACTGGTCTTGCAATTGCTACAGCCATGAAGTCAAAGTTTCTTTTTCAACCTGGTGTATACCCTTGTTGCTCTCGTAGTTAGAGTATTGATTTTACACCACTGAGGAATGTACCACAGCTCTTATTGATTTCACTGAGTAAATCAAAAAGACATTTCCTGTTGTAGTAGGTCTCACAAATGACTAAAAATACAGCAAAAATCTTGATATAAAAAACATGTGGCAGCTATAAACAGCTATAAAATCAGTGTAACTTTTTAACTATTCATTTAAAGTGGCCAAAGGATTACCTAGTAGTGCCTACAAATATTACTGCAGTATACTTTTTTCCACTAAAAACTGGTTTCTGATTTTAAGTATATACACAAAAGACATAATATAAGGGGAAAAAAAAAAAGACAAAAAATCCCTTATTTTCCCTCTCCAGAATTCAACTTAAAAAAAAAATAAAAAAGTTTTATATACTGGTAGAAGATCAAATGGACGTTAACACTAACAAGAGAGAGTAATAAAGATCTCTGAACTTTAGTTATCCTCTTGCTAGGCTCACAAAATACACACAAGTCTTTCAGACAGTGCAGGACCTCAAAAACCTTTTCCTCTGTGTGAAGTCACACTGGCTATTGATGGAAGTAAGGATCTGTAGACTGCTGGACCCAAAACAGGAAGAAAGTACAATAAAACTAAATCACCACTAAACACCAGACTTCACAAAAATGTACTCAGGTTGTCAAAAATGTGCTTAAAAGAACTTCTAACTATTCAATATAAAGTAAAGGCTCTTTACAGAAGCATGGACTATAAGGGCCTTTCTTGTGTATTTTTCTGGATAATTGGTTTCACCCAGCATAACGATTCCTGTAAATAACACCACTATGACTGGTTTTAAAACATATTTTGATATAATTGAAGCCAAGACCCACCCAAGTTGAACTTCTCCAAATAACACCTAGTGCTAGTAGGTCAGAACAAAAATTCTGGGCTTTAATGGTGGTGCATTACTGTACAGGTACTGCCATCATTACATTTCCTTATTTCTTCCCTTTTCTAAGGAATGCCACCAAACTATTCAAGTTACTGCTCATTTCAGCAGCAGCAAAGGCTTTTCACTGTGTCACTCATGAACCAAGCCTAGATCATACCCTTCACAGACAGGCACTCCTGTATTCAGGACTCCTTTTCAGCAGCCCTACTGAAATAAATGAAGCTCTGTGTGTCTGTGTGCAGGAGCAGAGGGAGCTGCTTATGTGGACATCTTTCATTCTTTCATTCATGCCAGCTGTGTACACACCAAACAATTCCAAATTCATTTATATTATTTCCTTTAGTAGTCCAATGGGTATTCCAGGTAAAACTGATTTCATAGTTAGTTTCACCAAAGCAAGCCATCTATTCTTCATAAACAAACCTCACAAGAACAAATCTTCTCCAAAATTTAATTTACACCTTTCAAAATGTCAAGACCTTCTAGTTCTGGGAATGAGTATAATATGATATCTTTGGGAAGAAAACTACTGCAGAGCCTCTAGCTGTTTAAAGAACTCAAAAACAACTACTGTTACTGAAGGCAAAAACATAACTCTTTTATAAGAATAAAAAGAAATTTAGGGGTTGAATTCACTAATAACAAATAAGTTCCTCCCCAAAAATATATACAAATGGTGCTCAGAAATTTCTGATGGACTCTGTCACATTCTGCATCATTTTCAGTTTCAGAATGACTTGATGGTATGTTTCAATGAAACACATGCCATAGTAGACACATATGCATAAATGTAAGCATATACATATCATAATATATACATATATGTATATGCATACACATATGATTGAGTTCTGAGGTCAGAACTTACCTTGCCTTTGAACCATGCTTGAAAAAGAACAGTAAACATTTAATCATTGAGCGTATCATGTATCACTGGTAAGTGAAACATTTCAAAACTGTCTTGTGTTTCTTTTTCCTTTATTTATTTATTTATTTATTCACTTTTACATCTGCTGAAATACTGACCTCTTTTTCACTTCCCTATATTTCTCTCAGCTCTTCTGCTTTACCTCCTTGATATTTTAGGACTAAAAATTCCTTTATTTATTGGCTATGCAATATGGTTGTGAATGACAGATTCACGTAAGTAAATTAGAAGACTGTTTGCTAGGTTGCTGCCTCAGACAGTGAATCTCAATCTTTCTCTTCATTTATTTTTCTTTTATTTTTTTTCCCCATTTCTCATTATACATTACTGTACTCATATTACCGTTAAAAGGTTTGTATCTTATGTTAATGTGGTAGAAATGAAAAAGCTTGTGATTTCCTGCCTCCATAACAACTTGATATAATTATAGGCTTATAATTCATGGTTACTGATATATTATCTTTCCATTTTCACGTTGTCTTCTTGTATACGGATTTGTATCTGGGAGACATATAGTTTCAATAGCCATGGGGAGTGTTTGAAGCAGAAGGTGGATATCATTTTTACATAAATATAATTATTCCTCATTTTATGTACTAAAACACATTTCCAGCTGTTAACATTATATGAGTTCTTGGTCTCTCTCATGTGATTGTATCATGCTGAATTTCTTTTTGAAAACATTTCTACTTTAGGCACTTCTCAATGTAAAAAAGAACAAGTAATGCTAAGAGAAATTTTGCTGCAGTGAAATATTTCCCTAAGTTGCAGGTAAAGAGTACCATATAATTTGTAACGATAACCACGGTAATGAATGCATGGAGTAGTCAGCTATTACCAGCAGTAATTGGTGCACCTTTCATCTCTTGTCAAGCAGAGTGGTGTGAATTAGGACCAAAAAGCAGCTATCAGCAATCTCGTTTCCGGACTCAAACAAAAGGAAAAGAGTTGCATGTTTGAGCTGATAGCTTTTGGCCCTTTGATCAGGCCCTATCAGAAGTCATCCAGACTTAGTAACCTGATTTCTCTTCAATGGGTTACTGTCTTTGATGTAGGTAAAGTCTTACTGCAGATCATATTTATGAAGGAAAAACATCAGGGCATAATCAAGAAGGAGTATAGTTACTGATTCACATGGAGAGGTTGTCTTGGCATCCTACTTTCCTTGAGGGAGGTAGTAAATAAGGTCTACTAAGATCATTGAAAAGATATTTCTATAAACAACCTGCAACACGCTTTTCTTCTGAAGGTTGTGTTTGCCCTCCCCAGTGTAACAGGAACTTAAGCATAGTTCAGTGTTAATGAAAGTTCCAAGCAAAATAACAGAAAATCAAATTTATTCTTGAAAGAGGGGAGGGAGGGAATTGCGTGTTTGGAAAGAAAGTGTATTTGGAAATTTTTACTTCTAAATAGTTAGACAAATGAAGAAAATTTCAGAGCAAGACTTTTTCAAGTTTTACATTCTTCTACTATAATTCAAGGATATCAAGTAACAGACATGTAAACATATTTCAATCAATCCTCATTTTCTTAAAAGTACTGCCAGGAATTATTCTGAAAACATTTTGTGCTTTCAGTGTCGGTATTACTTTTATGATAGGAAAATGATGGAAATACTTAACTTAATCAAGCATTAAGGAAGACACTAAACAACATTTAATGGAATACGTACAATGAACCTACCTGTGTACCATTATTATAAGGCAATTTTGATATAAACTTTACAAAGTCTTTCTCTCAATTTCACTGACATATGGTATAAATTTAATATAATAGCTAATATCCTCTTCATGACAAATGGATACTCTGTATTTCTGGAAAAAGAAAAAAGAAAAAAAAAAAAAGAAAACAACTGCTTCAGAGTGGAAGAGTACTGCACTGTATTTCACCCTGTGCCCAGTGCTTTTATTTTTTCTAATCCAACCTCAAAAGACCTTGGTCTGAGACATCATAAATAAAACACTTTTTGAAGTCTCTAAATGCTTAGGGAAATAAACAATATCCAGCTCAGCCTAAATCATTGAATAAAACATCTATGATGGCTGAGGAAATATGATAGAAGTACTTTTGTAGACTACCATCTTAAATATAATTATTATCTGTTAATCTTCACAATAGTATTACATTGTGATGTATGACAAGGTATAAAAGAGCAGAACAACCACTGTAGCTTTAAGAAAACATTTATCTGCCAGGGAGAAAGTTAGCCTTCAATAATGCTTGTTGCATAAATTTTCTAAATTTTAAATACTTTTATAATCATTTAAATATGAAAAGTACAAAGTAAAATAACAGGATTCTGACCCTATCAAGGGAAAATATGAATTTTAAATTGATTCAGAAAGAGATAAGATTTCATTCATGGTAGTAAAAATGAAATACACTTTTGGAATATTTTTAAAATGTATTAACAGTTAAGCAAAAATAATTGTTTGAAATCTTCATGAGTACACTGAATATTCATTAATTGTTCGATTGTTCGATTTTCCCACTTCAGATGTCCATAGATGAACACAGAAGATTAAAAAAAAAAAAGTAAAACATAGCATGTTTTTTTTTTTTTAGAGGCATTGTCTTACTTCTCACCTTTTTTTTTTTTTTCAAAACAGTGAGAATAGAACAATCTTTCTATTTGTTATTCTGTTCAAAAGCTGATTATACAGTTGAATAGGGATCTAATTTATTTGAAGAACTGGAAAGAGATCAGTGCTTTACATCACGTGTGCCTGTTTTTGAGGCTCCTTGTCCTTGTTGTACCCTCGTAGTGACAAGTGAGAAATATATAACTGGAGAGGAGAAGCAAAGTTTCTCCAAACAGGGAAAATATCAGTAGTGATGTGAAGTGTGCTTGGTATTTAGTATAGAGTGCTCCTGGCCTCCATGAGTGGTATGACTTCTTGAAAAGAACTTATATGTACTAAGGCTTAGAAAGAGCTGCGACTGTCTATAGCTGGACACCGCCAGACTTAGGCTCTATACAATAAGGTGTGTCATAAATACTGTCTAAAAAAAATTGAAGACTGACCTAAACTGAGTTACCTATCTGTTTTAGTTAAAGCTGTGGAAACAACAGGGCCTCTAAAAGAAATCTAGCTTTGTCACAATATTGGCAAACGCAGCCTGGAAGGGAAGACAGTCAAACCCAACACTATCTGACTTTACTACTTAGCTTGTTCATTTGTTCACAACTGTCACAGTACAATTTGCTTCAGGTTTGTGCATTGGGATCTACTTATGTGCTTTATTTAGTATAATCCATGTTTTTCCCCAGCTAGTAAGGAAACTACTAGTTTCCTCACTGAAGATGGTATTTGCAGACGAACAATGACATGTGACAGAGACAATTAGAGTTTTTTTTGTAAGGACAAATCTATCCAGAGTAAATGCAATCAGTTTCTGATTCTCTCAGATAAGGTGTTCTCTACAAAATATTTTATGGAAGAGAATGTTGAAAGGTCAGGAAGAATGTTTTCCCCAGAATGAAATCTCCCGATGCCATATTAAAATTATTTCACATGAAAAATACTGCAGAAAATCATGATTTAATTTGAGGGCCAAAAGGGTAAGACATGGAGCCCAACAGAAACTTACAGCCAAGTGCTCTGCTATACAGGGTCTGCTCTAGGACAGGCTTGCTGTAAGGAGTGTGGATGGGAGCCAGTTGATGAATGTTGCTTGTGTTGCAAGTGGTTTTCCTTTCACCTGAATGAGATTTTGGACAATGGGAGGATGCCTGTAAATAAGAAACACCCAAGACATATAGCACTTTGTAAAGATGCAGTCCAATTCTCTTCCACTAATGTGGACATCAGCATGGTGTTTGTTAAAATTGTGGTAGAACCTATGTGTCTTTTACTGTCAAAACTAAGAAGCTGTATGGAAACAGGAGGGATAATTTACATTTTTGAAAGATCACAAGCCATTTACATTCATTTATATATCAAATGGCCTCTTTTTTTTTCTTTTTTTCTTTTTTTTCTTTTTTTTTTTCTTTTCTTACAGTGTCCCACATATTTCTTTTTAAAAGAAAAAAATATGTTTTCATGTGGAATGGACTGGAAATACCCATCAGTTCTTACCTTACTTCCTCAGATTGGAAGTGCACCTTTAGATGGAGAATAAGAACAGCACATTTTCTTACAGTTCTGCCACTCTGGGCATTTAAACAGCTAGCTTAAATGCTTAACTGTTGTTTTGAGGATAGTGGATTGCCATGTACTGATTTGCAATAGAAATTTAAAATCCATGTTTTGCTCATGCTTACTATTTGCTTTAATTCTGATTTGAGAAGAATGTTAATCCATGCAGGGTATCTAAAGCCTGATTAATGTTATGAGTTGTACAGGATAATTCTAATTTACTTATGAAATTAGATATCTATTTAACTGTAAGCTTCAGTATATGCTGGAATGTGTGCAAGGGGTATTATTTTATTGGTTGATGCTGATTGCTTGCTGGCTTTTCTTAAATACTTAACAACAACAACAAAAACACCAAACAAACCTTTTGACATAGCTTTTCAGCTTCCTATTTCCTTAAGTTTACTCTGAGTTGATCTTCCACAAAAGCCAGCCAAGGAGAATGAAAAGCACAGGGTAAGTGTGAGAATGGGATAAGTTCTCATTTTCCTGCTTGTTTTACATAGAGATCAAAACTTGTTACCTTTCCTTTTCCTTTTCCTCCTCCTGTCTTCAGGACCTGAAGCACTACTGTGATTTCTATATAGAGGGACTAAGTTGTGAGATTTTTCCAGACTTCTGGCTTGTAGCTTTAGTTCAAGGTGTGACACTGTCATATTTCAACATTGCAGCTGTATCCTGTCCTCTTTACAGCCAAGTAAGATGGCTTTAAGCTTCAAGTCTGCTACAGCAAAAGTCACCAGACTGTTGTATGTATCTCATGCAATGTTATTTTGAACAGATAGCTTCATTTCAGCACCCTAGGACTGACAGAGTAAGGACTAACTAAAGAGAAAATAATCTCAAGCAAGGAGTTATAGCTTCAGTCAGATATGCAAAATGGCTTACAGATATGTATTAGCAAACAGGGTAAATGTCAGTGCAGAAATCTGACTTTTTATAATGTGCTGATGTACATATTGCAGACAGGTCCCATAAAGAGGAAAACACCAACAGAGGCAGATACATACATTACTCATGGACTATTGATGGCTCATGCTGTTGTAACCCTGGGAAACAAGTACTGAGATTTTCAAGGACAGGACACGGCCAGAACATAGACTTCACGGATTATATCTGCCAACTTGGATGAGACAAGATATTGCTCAACACCAACAAGCAAGAGATTTCTGTGGTAAAGCCCCTTTTCTAGATTCCAGACCTCCTCAAAGGAACCATTTGTTGTGTAGATCTGATCAATTACCTTCAAAATTAGTGCCAGTCTTTTCATTATGCCCTGGAGTATATCCAAAGAAGGGCTTCGAAGCTAGTGAAGGGTCTGCAACACAAGTCCTATGAGGAGCAGCTGAGGGAACTGGGGTTGTTTAGTCTGGAGAACAGAAGGCTCTCTACAACTACCTGAAAAGAAGTTGTTGGGAGCTGGGATTTGGCCTCTTCTCACAGATAACTAACAATAGAACAAGAGGGGATGGCCTCAAGTTGTGCCAGGGGAGGTTCAGGTTAGAAATTAGGAGAAATTCCTTCCTGAAAAGAGTTGTTAGGCATTGGAACAAGTTTCCCAGGGAAGTGGTGGCATCACCATTCCAGGGGGTGTTTAAGGAAAGGTTGGATGTAGTGCTTAGGGACAAGGTTTAGTGGGTAATATTGGTGGTAGGGGGATAGTTGTACCAGATGATGTTGAGGGACTTTTCCAACTTTAATGATTCTATTAATCCATGATTTTATTATAAACTTCTGCTGATGTTAAATGTCTATGTCATCCCATATTCATCCATTTCCCTCATCTAAAATTAGGTTGTCAGTAAGACATAAGCAACCTGAAGATTAGGCTTTAAAGGCAGGCAAATCATTGTAGGGATATGATTAATACACAAATACTCTGCCAACTTTTCTGTTTTCTAGTAAAACCTGTTTTAAATATAGGCATTTTCCCAGTTATCAAGAGATGTGAATAATAGTAGGAGGAGCAGTGGCTATCAGGTTAAATAATTCTAATTATAGCTAGAGTTCTCATATATTCTCAGAGTGAACAGACTGAGTTTAAAAAAGAATAATTAAAAGTAGGCTTCTCTAAGTAATAGCAAACTTTGATAGTACTTGTAACCTCTACAGATTTCAAAAAATATCTGCCAGATGTGATTTTGACAGAATTACACCTATCTCTAATAATAATAAAAACTAATTAATAATAATAATAATAATAATAGTAATAGTAATTACAACAACAACAATAATAATAATAAACCCATGAGGTTAAACTTATATGTTAAAGGTGTAATGAGTCTATGAAATGCCAGAGAAAGTTAATAACTTGTTTCTGATCTCATTTAACACCACTTGTATCCTGTCTAACTGTTGACTTCAGCAGAATTGTTCCCAATTTTCAATTGTGTGAACCAAAGTAAAATAAGACTCTTAATATCTGGGCTTTACAGAAGCATACAAGGTATGTTTTATCTCTCCTCTATTAAATCTTCTGTGTTAGTTAAGTAATACATTCCCAAGGCCATGCCAATCTTGCTGATGATTCTGGTGCATAAACAAATTAGATGTTTTGGCAGAAAGCCTTAAAAACTGGAAAAAGAAAATTTTGAGTCCTATCCAGCTAAAAACATCCGTGGACTTTGAGGTTATGCAAGGCCCTGAAGACTACAAATGCTGGCTGTTTAGCAGGCCAAAATATTCAGAGACATGTTGGCTTCCAGTGTAAGGTCAAATAAAAATGTCTCTGTGTGTGGTGGAGAAAGTTCAGTAAAGATGATGGAAAGAAATCTCAGAAATCTGCTTATGTTTGTTGCCTTATCACCCAGCTGAGATCAGGGACTCTCCGCTGGTCACTGCAAGACAGGGTGTCACTTGGGTATCTTGGGTCATTACATAGCTAACATGTATGATAACACAGACAAGAACTTCAAAATTGTTTAAGTATTTATTCTCACAGCATCCCCATCAGGCATAGGAACCCACAAGAAGGCTCTAAACCCCAAACTCACCACACATACCTTGAAGCATTTGTCTAGGGTCATAAATAGAGAAGCAGTCTTTGCAGACAGAAGGGATTTTCTGAGACTGGTACAGCCCAGCTAGATGTCACTAACCCTCTGGAATTGCTTTTCTCTCCATTCACAATCCTATAGGAAGATTGCACTAAGCTTTTAACTTCAGACACATAACTGAAGTGCCTAAATTTAATGGAAGGAATCCAGACATCAGTGTCTTTTTCCTGATTTAATCAGCTATAAGAGAGACCATAGTACAGCAGGAATGAAATTAAGATCTCCTCTAAGTCCCAAGCCTTACTTACTGAAATGTTCTGCCATTCAGATTCCATCTAGACACCTAGACATCTAAAGGGTCAAATGAGAACAGAAATGTTAGGTGACTATCCTAAGGTGACCCATACTCTTTATGTGTCCTATGTATAGCCTGGTGTTTTTCCTGTTTCCCGTCAGTGACCCATGGTATATCTCATGTTTTGCCCAATGTTTGAAGATTATGTGTACTTTTTCCTCCTTATTCCCCAGCCAAGGCCACATAGCCTAATGGAAGCCACAGCATCTCTGTCAGGAAGGAATCATCTTTCATGGGGACTGATTTTTTGTGTCCAGAGTTTCCTACAAGTCTCTCCTGCTTCCTGAAGCAGTAATGTAAATGTGAAATATTCCCATGACTCATCCCATGGGATGAGTGTTTGTTTTGATGTCTGCAATGAAACTATTTAGCAAGCATTGTTAAAATAAGTGCATACATGTCATGGATAGCTAAGAAATGTATTTTAAGTCTAAACACAGAAAAGAGTTTGGTATCAACACTTATTCTCCGTGCTTAAACCTCCCATACTGGTCATAATCCAATTGTGTTGTTGGGTAACCCTGGAAGGCATTAAAACACACAAAGCTGGTCACTCATTGTCCCTCAGTGGGGTAAGGAAAGAAACCAGTAGAGTAAGAGAGAAAACTCATGGGACAAGATAAAGATGGTTTAACAGGTAAAGCAAAATCTGCGCACACAAGCAAATCACAATCATTCATTTATTACTTCCCATCAGCAGGCAGATGTTCAGTCCTTTCCAGGAAAGCAGGTCTTCATCATGAATAACAGTTACTTGGGAAGACAAATACCATCACTCCAAATATCACTCCACTTCCTCTATATTTCCTTGAGTTTTTATTGCTGAACATGACATCATATGGCATATCTCTTTGGTCATTTTGGGTCAGCTGTCCTGGCTGTGTTCTCTCCCAGCTTCTTGTGCATCCCCAGCCCACTCACTGGTGTGGCATTGCGGGAAACAAAAAGTCCTGACACCATGTAAGCAATGCTGAGCAACTAATAAATTATTCATCTGTTATCAACACTGTTTTAATCACAAATCCAAAGCATGCACCATATCCTTTACTATGAAGAAAATTGACTCTATCCCAGCCCAAACCCATACATCATTGCAGAAAAGCACTTACACAGAGACCATTCATTCTTTCATTCCAGGCTTCTACTAACTCTCTACTGGTCATTTGCAGAAGTGAAGGCCACCCAGATGCCTTTTGATGTTACTGAACAAGAAAAGTGGCCAGTGTTCTCTCTCTGTAGATTCACAGATGGCAGCAAATGCCCTCTGGTGGTGGTTACAGCAATGGAAGCAAAACTGCCATTGCAGAGGCAAACCCATCTGGGCTGCTGTATTGTCGCAAGATATTGCTGCCCAAGTAGAGAATCTGGATGTAAAAGTACACCATGTAGATGCTCACATACCCAAGAACTGGGCCACTGAAGAACATCAGCAGATGGATCAGACTGCTAAGATTGCAGTGGCTCAGGTGGATCTGGACTGGCAACAGAAGGGTGAGTTATTCATAGATCGATGGGCCCATGACAACTCAGTCCATCAAGGAAGAGATGTAACATAGGCGGGCTCACGATCGAGGGGTGGACCTGACCATGGACACTATTGCACAGGTTATCCATGAATGTGAAACATGTGCTGCAATCAAGCAAGCCATGTGGTTAAAGGCTTTTTGGTATGGAGTACGATGGCTGAGATATAAATATGGGGAGGCGTGGCGCTGTTTATATTGCACTCCCTCAAACTCTCAATGGCACGCATCATGCACTTACAATGTTGGAAGCAACCACCAGATGGCTGGAAATATGTCTTGTGCCCAATGCCACTGCCCAGAACACCATCCTGGGCCTTGAAAAGTAAGTGTTATGGCAACATGGAACCCTGGGAAAAATTGAATCAGACAACGGGTCTCATAGGCTTACATTACTTACTTATATTTGTCCAGAAGAATGGTATTTATCTCATCTAACCAAGACTTCTAAAATTACTTTGTTATGTCTAAACTAATTACTCTATGCACTGTACTCACCAGACAGGAATGGCCATTTGCAGGTGGCAATGAGTCATTGCCTATCTTTAATTCTATGTGAAGAAGTTGTCTCCAAACATCTATATTTTTTTATGTCTATATAGGAAGCACCAGGGCAGAGTGCAATCTATTCTAGGAAGTCAGTCTTGACCTCAGGTATCTCTACACAGCAGAGGAAACATAAGCAGAATACCACACATTATTATTATTTAAATAATTGACTTATTTGAACAGACATTTGTACCTGCTGAGGATTAAAGGTCATCACAAGTGACTAGCTGAACACAACTCTTCAAAACAAAGGCAACACAAAATTTATCAGAGAATTCTCTTAGATAATTCAGGTATTTTGATATTTCAAATGATTTGATAACTTCTTCCCTTGAAAAATATAGTTAGAACACTGAATCTCGCAACCCCCCATGAAGGAAGAGTTATGAAGTGAAGGAAGGATGTCAGTCTTTTTAACAGATACTTGTCCACCAATTTGAAAAAGATGAAGATCTGGGTAGATACTTAATGAGCTTTTAATAAACACATTTCTTCAGAAAGAAGCAACTGGGCAACTGCATGTTATCTAAACCAAACACACACATCAAAGTTAAAGATCTGTTTGTTTTAAAAGTAGGATCTAGATCAGCTGAGAAGCAAAAAGTGTAGAAACAGTCGATAGTTTTTGAATTAACATATTTATGGGATTACTGGAGCCCAGAAAAACTATCGGGAATTTGAATAGTACAAATTTGATTGGGAAAATAAAGTTTCATTGTTTGGGTGGCTGTAGTTATTTACAAAGACTCGTAAAGAAACTGTAAAGAAACAGCTATTTCTTATGAAGCTGCCTGTCCTAATAACATTTCTAACTAGTTTTGTGTGCAGCTGTTAATTTAATGTTGTACTTCTAATTAGTCAGGACAGAATTCCTAAGTATCCTAAAACATCTTCCAGTTAGTAATGGTTCAGTGATTTCTTCTAGTAACCTTTCTTTTTTTTTTTAAGCTATATTTAGTATAGCTTGAAAAGTTAAAATGTAGTTATGATTGATAATCATTTATTTGCTACTATAATGTGTCACTGTATTTCAATTATTTGCCATCGATTTTAAACAAATTTATTGTTATCAGAACCTATCAGAAACCTTGAAACATACTACTCTTCACAGATGGCAGACTGTCAACTTATATTCAACTATGCAATCAAAACAGTAGAGTTCTCAGTTTATCAGTCAGCTATACAGATACAGAAAGGCTGAACAACTGAGCCATATAGGAGCGATTTCACTACTCTAGAAATCTAATCTGTGCCTAAAGCATAGGAACTGCATGCCACAGCAAGGAAAGTAAAACAGGGGTTTATGTCTATGTGTGGATCCTTAAAGATTCCTAGTATTCTTCTTAAGTAATGCTATAATGGAGATAAAGTTTCTCAAAGGGATTTAAGATTTGTACTTCTTTTCTGATGTAAACAAAGCAAGTCAGACTGCTTTCAGGAAAAAAGAAAAAGGATTGAAAGATCAGACTTCTGAATTAACATCACTTTTAACATCACAATTATTAATTTTAATTGGGATTATAATAATTATTTTTAAATCAACAGTTCCTGCAATGTTATTACAGAAATGATACCTGTACCACCTAGAAGCTATGAAATTGTATGGAGATGCTCAGAGTCTCTCTAATCCTTGTGCTAAAATACAACTTTGAAGATTGCTGAAGGAAATAGTTCTTTTGCCAAGATGGAGAGAGAGAGACCTGGATTCTGGTCTCCTCTCTAAGAGACTTCCTGTGCATTTTCTCTTTTATAGGCACCTCTAAGGTGCATAAACAGCTTTAGAAAAAAAAGATAGAGCCTAGAATTCCTCCACCACTTCAGTACAGCAAGAGGTTTTAGCTCACTTATATATTTTGTTACCTGAATTTTATAATCTCTTCTGTGTAATGGCCCAGATTCAGTAAGAATGATGGAAACATCACAGGGTATTCTTTACTCTGGTGTTTAGAAGAGGTTTTGGAAGACTGTACATAATGCTCAAATTCCTTTGGGTAGGGAAAGAAAAAAAAAAAAAAAAAGAGAGAGAGAGAGAGAAAAGATTAAAACACAGATCTTCCCTTTCCCAACCTTTTCTTACTTTTTGTAATTGTACAATCTCCTCTGTGGTTTCTGAGAAAATGAATGGATGTTCTGGAATCTGATAGATAGTTTTTTATGAGCTAGTTTGAGATCTAACAATGCTTTTTATAAAGCCTTCTCTATTGCACAAATAGGAAGAGTTTTTTAGTGACACGGTATCTTTCTTTAAAAATATTATGTCAAATTTTCTTATTTATTTAACTGTCAGTTGGCCTCTTTTATATCAGAAAAGCTGAGTTACTTAAGTGTGCAGGAAGCAACATATATGAAACAGTCCCATGAAATCTTACTTGTAAAGCACTGCAAGCCAATAGTATCTCAGTTTCTGTTCATTCCCATTAGCAGTGGTCTTTGACCATAATAAGTTCATTACTTCCAAGGCATAAAAAAAAAAAAAAAGAAAAGAAAAAAAAAGGAGTATACAGCATATGACCTTTGACCTCTGCTGGCTTGAGGAACAAGATGGATGATCTGCCCTGCGAGGTTTCACAGACCTCAACCCAGTTCTCATTCCATAGTGATGCAAAGAAGTTTCTTCTTATTTCATCTGAGAATTTGAGATTGGGAATGAGCCCATAGACTTTTTCTTACTGCCAGGCTGGAAAAGCATCCTGCCATTTTTCAAGACAATGATCATTTTGCAATGTATGCTTTAAGCTACAATATTCACTTCTTTGTTCTAGCTCACAGAAGATCTTTCCTCTCTTTTGCTGTACCATCCTCTTCCCTGACTTTTAGCCAGAATAGACTTCTTTTTTTTTAGTTATTTACCTTTTTTTTTTTTTTTCTCCTAGCATGATTTCCTATAGTCTGTAGTTTCCTGAGTCTGAGCTGAAATCAGGAAAATGCTTAGAGTTGGGGGTATCCAAACCATTGGCTGATAAGTAAAAAGATATCTGTGAATTCAATTAACAGAAAATAGATAGAAAATTCAAATATCAGACAATTTTCATGTCTGATATTCCACTGCCATAAAGGTTAATAAATAAATCTTCTTGGAACCATGATACTGTGAAAAAAAGCATGAATGAAAACAAAAAAAAAAAAAATAAATTGTCCTGACACTGATAATGAAGCCACAATATTTATCAGATTATTTGACAAATCAACTATTTTTTCTTCTATTTGGCTAATATTTTAAACATAATTTAACTAGTATTTAAGACAATAATCTACAATTTAGTTTTTTTTTTTTTTTAATGTGTTAACAGGAAACACATTAAAGAAATTACTGGTGTAATCACAGAAGAAAACATACTTAATGTTAAAGACAAAAAGCATGGTCAATATGTTGCATATATCCAACATTGTGCAGAAGATATTTTATTACTTAGCAAAAAAATATATATTTTTTATTCTGAATCTTCACAAAGTGACAACACTGTCCTGTAATATCATGGGATAGGAAAATTATCTGACCTTTTATAAAAAAGACTGGTTTTTATGGATATTGATATATGCCCATTATACAATAAGATCCAGATCTATTCCTTCAAGATTAAAGCTAACCTGAGATTTCCACATGGATTCTGTTTGTTATAATGTGAACTGGGGTCTTTTGCTTTTCTTCACATGGAAGCAGAGTTTTTTGTCCTATGGTATCAAAGTGTCCCCAGGTCAGTTTCAGAAAAAAATAAAAATAAAACAACACAAACTTTGAAGTGGTAAAAAATATTTGTGGAGAACACGAGTCATAATCTCACCTCTACTGTTCCCAAAACTATTTTTTCTGCTGTGCCTTTCTGCCACAACTTAATTATTTCTGAATATCTGGGTCCAGAATAGAACTGTTCATACCCATCAAGGAGAGGGAAAAAAATACTTCAATGGATATGGAATAGGTCTATGAGCATCATGGAGAAGGAGATGAGGTAGTAAGTGTTCATTTGAATTAGAACTGAGACGTGCCAATAGGAAACTAAATGATGAAAAATTAAAAAGAAGAACAAAATCTCCAAACAAAAATGAACATTTCTTTACATGCTTAACACTTCAACTGAGTCTCTTTGCTACAAGTCTTTTTTTTTTTTTTTTGATAATTTACATAATATTACAGAATTATTAGCAAAATTTGGACATTAGGAGTCCATTATGGATACCACTGATGGCCAGGAAGGAATTCTCCCCAAAACATGGTGGAGGTGAGATATTGTATTTGGGAAGTAGTGTGATATACCTAGTACACTTTAATACTTTTCCCTAAAGCTTTACTTTCAGTAATTGTTGGTGACAGAATATGGGCTGAGTGGAGGCTGTTTTTGTCTCTTCATAACTTCACCACAGGAGTACAAAATGTCATTACAAATATAGGCATTTACAGAGTATTCTAGAAGTAATGCAAATACTTTTGTCTTTATTATTTATTTAATTATTTATTATTTATTTTTAAATTATTATTTATTTATTTATTTATTACTTTTGTCTTCCATGCCATATAGCCATTCTCTTCATCCAAGCTGTAAACAGGTTCTTTCCAAAAGTTTTGGAAAAATGGTAATCAAGGCTTTCTTTAAATATGAGCCCAGCTGGCGTACTGAATTACACAGCATTTCTCTACTTTTCTGGAGCAGCATTTCCCTACTTTTCTGAAGTACTAATCACATGTCATTTCTTTCATATCAGTTTGCTGTTGAAGGAGACAGATGTATGGTAGTTCATGTTACAGATCCATCTATAAAGTCAAGATCTTCATCACCATGGACTTACCCTTAACTTTCCCTCAAAAAGCTAATAGCTTGGGAAATAAAGGTGTTGATTTGCAAAGCACACTATAATAGCTACATCTCCCATGTGTCACTATAAAAAGATGGTATTGTTTCAGCACATATTATGCTGAATTATCCTTCCATGTGCTTAAAATTCCTAGCACATAAATGTTATTATAAAGTTATATCAGCAGTAAACTGACCTAGTATGTCCCTAGATGGCCAATAATTTTACATAACTTTTACTGATATTGCTTATGATGGAAATGAAATATTAAGCTAGGAACATGATAAAATACTGAGCATTCTACAGGAGGAAGAAAAAGGAGATTATATTCTCTTTGTCTCAGAACATAACAGGACACTTTCAATGCAGTTGGAAGAAGAGAAATTAATGTCATAAAAGAAAAATACATTTTCTTATAGTAGCAACTAAGATATGAATTCATTACCACTGAAACACATTAAGGACTGCAATTTAACAATAGCCAGTAGTGAAAAAGACATGTATATGGATATCAGAAATACCTATAATTATTATTTTAATTGCAATTAAAGTTTTAGAATGGGTACTAAAATGTGTGTTTCAGGATGTGCCTGTGTAGATACTTCTTATACTGTCTTCTGAAGTGCACATACCTTATCTTCTACCTCTGGCTCATGGCAGCAAAAAGATCCAGATGGGATAGATTATTCTTACTATGTAATACAGCAAGAATTGTCGTAGACATAGCGTGATAGAATGGAAATCATTCTTGTTCCAAAATATTAAATATTTAATGATATATCCATAGCACAGATCTACACGAGTTACTTTAACTATTTTTGACTCAACAAAAAATTATTCTGTGTAGAATGACCTTAAAACTAATCAGATGCTTATGTGTCCAAATGTAAGACCTCTTATTCTCTCAATCTTTTTGACTCAGTGAAATAAATTTTCAAAAAAATATTTTAGTATAAAACTCCTGACCTTCTGTAATGTAGACAACAGTTCTAGGAAGTTCTAGGAACAGATCAAGGAATAGCTCTACTATTTTTATACCCCTAGACACATCTGCAGTTTTGGTCTCTAGGTATCACCATACAGAAGAAAAGAAATAGGAAAAAACAATTCAAGGAACAGTTTTTGAGGTCAGCAGAAATGGGAATCAGGGTTTCCTGCCTTGTTTTGCCAATTGGTGAGTTACATATAGAAACTGAGAAAAGAAAATGAGTAGTCTGGTAAGATACAAGATCAGCCAGTAAGCAGATTATCTGGATAAGTATTCTTTTCTCCATCAGTGACCATATGATCCAGGAAACTAAAAGAATAGAGATGGAGCTATGTTATCTCCACTGCTTGTTACTTACCAATTATTTATTGCCATTCAGCTGCCAGATGCCTGTTGAATATATAGTTCTATATAGTATTTTTATTCTCTTAAACTCAGCTTCTGCTTTTACACATCTTTCCTGTATATTAATATTAATAGGGAAAGTTTGGTGAAATGGTTACATTCCCTGCTGCCCTGCTACCATCTTTCCCTTAGCCATATTCAGGCTCCAAGTGCAAGGGACTTACATTGGTACTTTTGTCTACGGCAGGTCTTTGCTGAAGGACTTAACCAAGAAGGTGAAGCATAGAGATTTAATTCCAAGAGCAAGGGCAAGTGCTTGAGGAACGGAAGAGAAACCGGAGATGTTCTGAGACACTTTGAAGGATGCAGCCTAATGCAACCTTATAGTTTTGACTTTCATTGTGAACTTTAAGGCATCTCTACCTATTAGAATATGCTTTCCTGGCCATGTGGGTAGGATTTAGATCCTTGAAGAAAATTATCCTTGCCAATAAGAAAGTGTTGAATCTCTGAGACAATAGTTCATCTCAAAGACGTCATTCCTGGTGGAGCAGTGGGGGAAGAAGAATTCTGCAAACCTTGGATTGAGTAATTTCCATTCCTTACTAGAAGTACTCCATATCTACCTTTGGATTTGCACAGAATTTTTATTTCATCCTTCACAGAAAGTAAGATCAGAAGGACATACATCTTTGTGCACAAATAGCCTGTTACGCAGCAGTGGCTAGAGGGTTTTTTGGCTGTCTATGTCATCTGCCATGGCTACATTAATATAATACAGGATACAACGTTATATTTATATACAACTTCTTTCCCCTTCTCACATCAGCTATTGCCAAGTAATACCTGATGAGTAAGAGCTGAAAAAGTACATTTTCACCAGGACATCGCTTCAGTTTTCAAAGAAGAAAAATATAAGAATCTTATTTCTGTGTGCACAGGTGTACTCAGATACACAAAGAAATTGAAAACCAATTTCAAAGGCAATATTGGAAACAATCTCAGCAGGTGCTGCTATGGCTAAAATAACTCACAAAATGACTTGAGTGCCTGTCTTTCATTCTTCAATCCAGTCTATATGACTGAAATCCTTTGGTACACATTGAAGAGGAAAACAGAAATTAAATCCACTGATTGTGTAATTTTGACCGTAACATATGTAGATTGTTTTTCAGCAGTTTAAACAAAAACTTCATAGTTAAAAACCACCATAGTTAAAAAACAAATGTAAAAAAAAGAAAAGAAATCCAGAAGGAAAAAATAAAAATAAATCAAAGTTCTGTTGTATAAATTTAGCATAAAAACAACATTAACATATTAAGCCAGATCTGTGTTGGCTATAACTGCATCAGCTTTAATAGAGTTACTCTGCAACAGTGATTTTTTTTTTTCCCTTTTATCCTAGTTCTTCTATTGCTAAATTTATAGAATATATTTAATTTTCTGTAAAACCAGAATGGACAACATAGATAATCTGTTATATTTTTACTGAGATATATTTTTACTTTTGTGTGTATATTCTTATTTGGTTTGAAGAGAGTATTCTTGTGTCAGAAAATTATCTGAATACATATAAATGCATAGATCTATAAAGAACAATGTATTTAAGTGGAATCCACTGAATATACCTCATGGCAGATACAGAATTGCAGCTATTCTGGATACAAACTTCATCATATTTTTGTAGTGAAAATAAACATACAAACAAACTGTTTACATGAACCCAAAGATACGTTATAACTGGTCATTTCTAAACAAAGATTGAATTTTGCTTTCTTTCTGCATATCAAAAGGAAAAACAGAAAGTACTGAAGGGTGTAAAATAAAATTGTATTATATCATTCAACCTAAGCAGAGCAGCCCAATAAGTCTAAATAATAGAAATAATTTATTTATGCTTATGTATTATTATATTCTAAAAAATTTAATCTATCTTTGCTGCTACTGATTATTAAAAGTCTGACTCTTGGTGGTGTTCATTCTGTGGCACTGCTAACAGCTTGTTGAAAATGAGGACAGTTAAAATTGCTTATAAAAATGCAAAACATTATTCTCCTTTTATGTCTTTGTTTCACTGAACTCTACAGGTAAGCTGCCTCAGCTAAACAGGATTCTTTATGCATTAATCAAAAATAATTCATCTGAGTCTAGGCAGACTTCAAGCTATTTCTCTTCACTGGAAAATAAATATTGAAATCCTGGGGCTTAGGATAAATTGGAATTTAAAGAATCAGCTCTAAGTTGAAACATGTTGAGGTGAGGCAGACTATGCCTCAGTTCTACCACTGCAACTGTCATTGTATTTCATTATGGTCTTTCTACTTGGATTTCTAGAAAGGAGCTAAACTAGTAACCAGCCAGGAGTTGAATAGTCTGCAGGAAATTAGGACACACTCCAAAACTAACCTTTTGGAGTGAAAGAATAGACTGATTCTTCAGGGACTAGGTGTTAGGTTATTCAGCAAGCTCTGTTTAATTTAATTTGTCTTTTTACATATAATTCAGAAGATTAAACTTCCATGACAGAGCAACGAAGAAGGGCAGTATGGTAGCCTGGGTCAAAATAAATGCTAATGCTTTTGCTGGGATGCATAGCACATAGATTCAGCCAGACCTGAAAGCATGGAAAGATGAATAATCAGTGTGATACAAAAGAAAATGGTGTATAAACATGAAATGTAGTGAACCAATTATTGTTAACTATTAATAACAGAAGTTACATCATGTACAGGCAGACTTCTGGTACTCCAGTATTAATGAGTATTGAATGTATTGCAAGTATTAAATGAGTATTGAAAAGCAAAACATCTGCTAGACAATGTTGAACATATCTTTTATTCCTTTTAAATTTGATGTTGTCTACTGGAGCAAATGATTCTGCAGATTTTCAGACACCTTCTTTTCTAATCTTAGCGTATAGCTCTCTTTTTGTCATTAATTTTCAAGTTTTCAACTTTGTAAGTTGTGAGACTTCAGATAAAAAACAAAACAAAACAAACAACCAAACAAAAAAGAATCATAAAATGTTTCATTTTGGAAGGGACCATAAAGATCATCTAATTCCAACCCCCTGCCATGGGCAGGGACACCTTCCTCCAGACCAGGTTGCTTAAAGACCCATCCAACCTGACCTTGAATACTTCCAGGGATGGGACATCCACAGTTTCTCAGGGCAATTTGTTTCAGTGCCTCACCACCCTCATAATAAAGAATTTCTTCCTTATATCTAATCTAAATCTACCCTTTATCGGTTTAAAGCCATTACTCCTTCTTCCATCACTACAGTCCCCCATAAAGACTCCCTCCCCAGCTTTCCTGTAGGCCCTCTTTAGGTAGTGGAAGGCCACTATAAGATCTCCCTGGAGCCTTCTCTTCTCCAGGTTCAACAACCCAAAAAACCCCAGTAAAGAGACTGTAACTGATGTTAACAGTATATATATAATAATCATTTGCCAGTTCTAGCAGTAGATTAGTAGGTCTATAACATAGTCTTCAAACCAGTATATTGCTGATGTCTTAATATTTTACAGATTTTCCTACTTGTACTGTAACATAAAGGGTATTTGAGCAAATCTGTCCAATACTTTTTGAATATTATGGTCCAGTTCTTTCTGAATTTCCTTAAATCACTCTCTACATCTTGTAAACAAAGCAGAAGCTGTATTGCTCAAAATGGGGAACGTAGTCAAAGATTAAAAGACCAGGAGAGATTTAGATCAAGAGAATGCAATATGCTTATTTTACTGAAAAGTATTTCCTTCCATTTTATTTCATCCAATTATGTCTACTTACTTCAGAAGAGATTATTAGACATTTACCTTTATGTCTTGTTTCTTTTTTTCTAAAAAAAAAAAAAAAAAGAAAAAGAAGGAAAGGAATACATTTCCATATCTTATTAAAAGTTGTTCTTAATTTGATTTCATTATTTATCAAAATAGATTTAGCTATCCCACAGGATGACCTTTCCTATTAATAAAGTGATAGAAAGAATTTCTCAACATTCATTATGATCCAGCTAAAGAGTCTTTGATTATATGTGCATTTTTTCTTGCCTCCAGTTAAAGAGAAATACCTCTGTATTAAAGCTTATAAAGTTTCTTTATCAACATGGGTTCCTCTTACATGTTATGTATTGGCAGGAAGGAAGAGTTTCAACTGAACCTCAGTCTTGATCTTTATCTCCAAAGAAAACTGAGCTACCTAGAGAATATTCTCCAAGAAAAACTGACAAAAATGCACATAGGAAATGAAGAAAAGAAAATAATTTATGCATGCTGTTCCACTTGCATCCTTATACAATATGTATAAACAGTGCTAGTTTCAATACTGTGAGGACAATATTTGGGATACTTTTATACAAATAATCTAAGCAAGTGCTTAGGCATTCTGTACATGTTATGGAACAGAATCTCAAGAATCTGTGCCTCAGACTGACGCAAGTTGGAAACATTGACTGAGTAAGAACAGTAGAACCCAAATCCTTGTTTTCTAGTTCAGCACCATCTTGTGCAGTATCTGGGTACACAGAGAAAATAAACAATCAAAAAAGTTATGTTCTTAGTATTCAAGAGGAATACATGTAATCAGAAATTCAGACAAATGGAAAGATTTCTCTGTTCTAAAATAAAAATACAGCCTCCTTTGTCAACAAAACAGAGTCAGGGTTTCTGAGAAAGCTTACATGAGCCTGTGACAGGGGAACAGTGAGACAACAAAGTCTCTAATCTGTCCTGCTTATTTTACTAGAGCAGGATGAAATCTCTTTGGCAGACCAAACTGTGAACACTTTTAGTTCCCAAGTAAATCTTGTTTGCAAGGCTTAAGTGAGGCATATGCCTTTAGTGACTGTTGAAACGAAGATGAATATTTTTATCATTTATGAATAAACCAAAAAGAAGGGCAGAAAAAACATGAGTAATTTTTCTAAGGTTTAGTTTCAAGAGCAGGATTGTTTATACAGATATAGAAAATATTGGGGGAGACAGGAAATTTAATTGACATGGCATTTCTTAAAGATTAAAGGATAATCATTCTTTTCCCCTCTGATTCTTCTGTGCAAATATTGGTATCCATCCACTGTTTCTGCAGAATCTTGAAAACTGATTTGGGTGGCTTATAAATACAAACTAATTGTAACGTAGAAATGAAATAGTATTTTCTTGGAATTAACCTTTTAACAATCCAGAATAAAGTTGAATAATAACAGCATTATCAATAATAATTGTTACTATAAGATTATTCCAACCTTATAGTCTGTCATTAGCAACTGCAGAATTATGCATTATTTCATATGATCAGGTAGCAATACACCCCCTGTTCTTCATCTCTTTCAGTAAAGTCTCCACAAGGCTCCACATTTTTATGGAAGTAAGGCTCTAACCAATGGGTTCAGTGGGCCTGTACAGCTCAGAGACTGTACCTCTGTCAAGGGCCACTAGAGACACAGCAAGGCAGATTCAAGAGGTTATATTCTCCGCAGGGGTAAATATATGTGCACACACACTTTGAAGTTTTATTGCCAAGGCTGAGCATGTCCCTTGCAGGAGAATGATCCCAGCCAACAGCCAAACTCTCACACAGCCATGAACTCACTCATCCTGTAGGATAGAGAGAACATAGAAGGAAGGTAAGACAATTTGTGGAGTGAGATAAAGACAGCTTGATAGGGAAAGCAAATGTTGTGCAGACAAGCAAAGCAAAAAAGAAGAACTTATTCTCTATTTCCATGATGTTTAGTTGCTTCTTGGAAAGCAGGGCCTCAGCACATGTAACAGTTTCTTGGGAAGACAAAAGCCATAACCACAAATGTACCCATTTCTTCCTCATTTCCCACAACATCATATGGTATGGAATATCCCTTTGGTCAGTCTGGGTCAGCCATTCCAGCTATGTCCCCTCACAACCTCTTTTCCATCCCCTCTCAGGGAGGGGTGAAGATCAGACAGGGAAGGAGACAAGCTGCAAGCTCCGTTCAGCAACAGGCAAAATGCAGGTTTATTATAAACACTTTTAGCCACTAATCCAAAGCACAGCACCATAGAGGCTGCTATGAAGAAAATTAACTTCATCCCAGCCAGACCCAGCACGTGAAGCCAGAGTGGAATATGACCACAAGTGTGTCCTAATATCAAACACCAGAGTAATCTGGTATAACCACACTGACATGCATGCAATAGCAGGAAGGAAAGAACTCCCTATTACTTCTTGTGTTGGTATTAAAATGTGTTTTTTTGTTGTTGTTGTTGTTTGTTTGATTTTTAAAGTGTGCCTGATACTGTGAAACCATGTTTTGCTAATGTTCAGTGTCAGTTTATGTAGAAAATTATACAGACCTTTGTCCAAGAAACATATTGGCAGGTCCTATTACTTCCCACATTTGTGAAGAATCGTGCTGTGGCTCTGAAATATAAGATTGTTGAGCATTTTTCAGATGTGAGATTCTGTTCTGTGCCTCCTCAGAAATATAAATTCAGATGAGGGGAAAAAAAAAAAAAGTTTGAAATAGCTGTTGTTTTTTAAAAGAAATCGTCCCCAACCTAACAGCCAGTGACATTCATATGCATTCCTGAACATTGCTGTCACCTCACTGGGCCCCCCACAACTGAGACCTGCCACTCCTGTTCCCTGCATCCACTGCACAATCCTGCAAACACTTCCACTTGTACATTGCTTCAAACTGATGAACAGCCTCAGAAATTCGGGAAGCTCAGGGTTATACAGATCAGGAATCTAGTGAAATATCAAGGAGAGAGAATAAAAGAAAGGAATGACACTGGCATATAAGAAGAAAGTAAGAAGGACTGTAGCGATTTAATAAAAAAAAAAAAAAAAAAAAGAAAGATGAAATCTTAAACTCTTATTTACTTTTTGCTGTTGCATAAAGGAGTATTTTAACTAGAACTGAAGGCAGACAAGAAGCTGCCCAAGATAAGGACAAAAGTCCCTGAAATAGCAAGTACACTTTTATATGTAGCAAAGGGTTCAGTATTTTCATTTGTAATTAGGTCAGTGATGGATGCCATCTTCAAATTAAGCCCTTCACATTTTACCCTGTAGTTGCCCAACGTTTATATTTAATTTAGAAAGTGTACTGGTTAACCTCTAATCTTTCCTGTATCAAGGCTTCTGCAGATTTTCTTAAACTTTAGCAATTGCCATGAATTTAAGTTACCTCCTGAAAGCTTTTAAAAGTAGAAACCACAAAGAAGTATTTAAACTAGACTGTCTTCCTGCTGCTCTGTATATTTTGATTACAAACTCAGTCTGTATTCTTCATGTTTTGGAATTCAAGCTTTTATAGTGTAGCATTCACATCTCTTCACCAATGTTAACAGTGTCGTTCTAGGCTTTAGGAGCTATACATTTGTTCAGCTAAGATTGGCATGTGCTGCAGGCTCCCTACAGTATGTTTAGGTCTAATAAATAGTTTAAATTGGATATATATTAACCGCTTATAGAATCACTGCTCATTTCCACGGAGTACAAATTTTTACAATGGGAAATGTATATCTCCTATATGTAGAGGCAAGTAATCGTATTAAGATCACAATTCTCATTATAACCTCTTTTCAGTGGTCTGTGGGGACAGGACTAGGAACCATGGCCACAAAAAGGATCACAGGAAGTTCCGAACCAATATGCCAACCTGTTTTCCTGTGTCACACAGAAAAGTAGCTACTTACACTGATGTATGCAGATATTTTTCTGTCTATTTCAGCCATGACCATGATTCACACTGGCTGTTCTGCTCAGAAATCAGATAAGTGCATTACAGTAGCACTTTGTTTTATATGAAAATCCCTCACTAGGCCTTAGCTACAACTGACTTATACCTGGAGAGCTTGGAATATGGGTAAAACCAAACATTTGATGGGGCAGTGTCAGTACATTTTATTGAAAGCATAGGAACAAACTAGTTTAATATGCAAACCATTAATATGTTCCACAGGAACTCTACAGGTTTAATTCAAGGAAACAAAGGAATATGAGAAAAGATTCATACAATCCGTCTTCCAGTTTGAATGGTGACATCATAAAATACTGAAATGAATGAGAAATACCACAAATAATTTGAAAAAGAGAAATTATTTCATTACTCCCCTCAGCCTATAGGCACATATGCATAATGAAGAGAAACTATATTTTCAGATATTGTAAATTCTCTCTTTTTATAGTAAATAGTATGGAAACAAGAAGATAGTTAATTCTTGGTCTAACCCTGAACAGCGTCTGGGACAAATATGACCTGTATGGATGTATGTATGAAGAGACTTCCAAATATTTCCTTTAATAGGTATTACAATGTACCCAAATTCAACAATCCACTAGAAATAAAATAAAATAATATAACTAATAAAAAAAAAAGAAAGAAAAACAGTCCCCACAAACAATAATTTAGTATTATATTTTCTCTCTCGAGAAAGAGAAACTAGATAAACTCTTGACAAACTGGAGCAGATCCAAGAGAAGGTCACTAAGTCATTTGGGGTCTAATGCACTTGCTCCAGGAGGAAAATCTGAGGGAGCTGGACATGTGCAGCCTGGATAAGAGACAATTTTGGTGGGATTTAACGGTAGTACCCTAGCACTTTCAGGGACAGTCTGGAGAAGAGAGAATCAGGCTCTTCACAGTGGTGAATATCAAGAGATGAGATGTACTGGCTATAAACTGGAATAAAAGAGGTTCAGACTGGATATAAGGGGATGTTTTTTCACTATGAAGACAGTCAAGCAATATGGCTGGCTCTCCAAAGAAGCTGTGCAGTCCCCATTCTTGGAGGTTTTCAAGACACTAATGGATAAGGCCCTCAGCAACCTAGTTTCACGTTATGATTTGAGCAGAATGTTAGAGGCCCTTGGAAGTGAATTACCGTATGAACATATGAACTTATGATCTCATGATCATCTCCCCTTTCCACAGTACTCTCAGTATTTCCTCTGATTCTTCTTGGTGGCATTCTTGAGAGAATGGTAATCCTCTCAAGGATTGTTAGATCTTTTGGATTAATAGAGAAGTAAAGACTTGGCTTTCACAAAAAGCAAAACTTCCAGGACGTTACGGCACTGATATTCTACTAATTTCATTAAGTAGTACCAATCGGCCTATTTCAATAGGATTTTTTCAGACAGTTCATTTTTTCCAAACTGATGAACCTTATAGCTCTTTTTCATTTGAAGGAAGTTTAAGCATAATTCATGTAAGTCCCAATAAGATTCTCCTAGGAGATCATAAGTGGGGTTTGAATTGTAAACACAGATCTACAGACTTCTTTCAAAGGCAAAATTTCACCCATATATAGTTTTTCACTGGTGTTGCTCATACAGGAAAACTTTCAGGGTTGGTAATGAAGCTAACAAAGACAAAAGAGTACTAGGTACTTTAACCTCATAAATACATTGCAAAAACAAGCCTATATATATATATTTTGCTACAAGAAAGCTAAAATCTTTTGGTTTTCTGTCTCGATTAATATCAACTTGAAAATGAGAGCAGGTTGATTAAAAAAAAAAGAGAGAGAGAAAACTGAAACAAGAAAATTAGGCAAGAAGAGAATGGTACATGATTAGCTATTGTACTAAAAAAAAAGGAGGGAGGTTTAAATGTGTGTATATGAACATTTTCATGAACCCTGAAAATCAGTTTTAACAACCTGTGGCAGACTGATCTGCCTGGGTAGAACTACATGATCTGCCTGGGTTTTCTAATGGACTACAACTCTTTATTCAAAATGCATTGCAATTATAATTTCCCCTTTTTCATCTCTAAGGGAGCTCAACTGCTCCCTTAAAGGTTGGTTAAGCTGTAACAGATGATGAAGGCAAATTAATTAAATTTCTAGATATCAGCTGCTTTATCAATAAAGAGAAAGTCACAAACATAAAAGATGAATTGAGCAATGTGATTAAAATGCTATCTGTTTACTTGAAATGTTCCTTGTGATTTTAGGAATATGTAAGGTTTTAAGATTGGTTCTGTCCTCAGACTCAGGTAGTAAATCCATGATGTCTCTAAAAGCAGAATGAGCAGCCTCAGACTGCTCAGTGCATAATAGCAAGATTTTTATGTCACTTTTCATTGAAAGCACTCCAAATATTTTACACAGGAGACTAGGTTTCATTAGTCTTATTTTACAGCTCATGGAACAAATGAACTGAGAAAGTGGCAAAAAAATAATGGGAACAAGTTTGCTACTGAGGTCTTACAGTTCCAATGTCCTAACAGCTACCATTTATTATACTTTTCTTAGGCTTTATTTTATCTGCCCTGAATCACAGAATCACTAAATGGTTAAAGGTTGGAAGGGACCTCTAGAGGTCATCTGGTCCAACCCCCTGCTCAAGCATAACCACCCAGAGCACACTGCCCAGGACCGTGTCTGGGTGGTTTTTGCAGATCTCCAAGGAGGAGACTCCACTATATCTCTGGGCAACCTGTGCCAGTGCTTCATCACCCTCCCGTTAAAAAAATATTTCCTGATGTTCAGATAGAACCTCTTGTGTTCCAGATTGTGCCCATTGCCTCTTGTCCTGGCACCAGGCACCACTGAAAATAGCCTGGCTCTGGCCTCTTTGCACTCCCTCTTCTGGTATTTATAGACATTGATAGGATTCCCCCTGTGACCTCTCCTGTCTAGGCTGAACAGTCCCAGCTCTCTCAGATTTCCTCACAGGAGAGATGTTCTAGTCCCTTCAATCAACTTTGCAGTCCTTCTTTGGACTCTTCATTATGCTCATGCCTCTCTCATAATGGGAAGCCCAGAACTCAACACAGTACTTCTGGTGCAGCCTCACCACTACTGAGTAGAGGGAAAGTAGCACCTTCCTTGACCTGCAGGGAATGCACCACCTAATGCAGGCAATACCATTAGCCTTCTTAACAGCAAGGTGTACTAGGTCTGGCTGGGATGGAGTTAACTTTCCCTGCAGCAGCCCATACAGTGCTGTGCTCTGCACTTGTAGCTAGAACAGCCCTGTTATCACACCACTGTCATGTCTATTTCTGCACAATACTGGCACCACATCAGGACTCTCTCCAAATCCCCTAAACCCAGTAGGCTGGGGGTGGGCAAGGGGTGGGGAGGGGACATCACTAGGGCAGCTGACCTAAACCGATCAAAGGGATATTCCATGCTACCTGGTGTCACACTCGGCAATAAAAGGTGGGAAAGGGGAAGAAGAGAGGAGGGCTCTTGTTACAAAGACATCTGTCCTCCCAAACAGCCACTACATTTATTGAAGCCCAGCTTCCCAGGACGTGGCCAAAAATTGCTCCTTGACAGGAAGTAGAGAGTAATTTTTTTCCTCTTTCAGTGCTTCTATGCATCCTTCGCTTGTTGTTTGTCTATTTGTTTGCTTTCACTTTTCCCTTTAATTAAATTATCCTTATCTCAATCTGTGAACCTTTTTTTTTCTTTCCTTCTTTCCATCAAACTTTCTTCTCCCCTTCTTTTTCTGAGGAGGGGGAGTGAGGGAGTGGTTGTGGTGGAGTATTTCTGCCCAGCAAGGCAAAAACACCACATACTCATACTCAACTTGGTATCCACCAGACCCCCAGGTTCTTTTCTGCAAATCTGCTTTCCATCTGGGTGGTCCCCAGCATATATTATTCCTGGGGTTCTGCATCTCCAGATGTAGGACTTTTCATTTCTCTTTGTTGAACTTCAGAATGTTACTGTTGGACCATTTCTCTAGCCTGCCAAGGTCCCTCTGGATGGCAGCGTGGTGTATCCACCACTCCACCCCAGTTGTGTGTCATCAGCAAGCTTGCTGAAGGTGCACTCTGCCCAATCATCCAGATCATTAGTGAAGGTGTTAAACAGAAATGAACCCAGTATTGTCCCTTGGGGTACTCCAGTAGTTACTGGCCTCCAGCTAGACTTTGCACAACTGATCACTACCCTCTAGGCCCATCCACTCAGCCGGTTTTAAATCCATCTCTTGTCTTCCTATCCAGTCTATATGCCAACAGCTTTTCTATGAGGATCTTTTGGGAGACACTGACAAAGGTCTTACTGAAGTCCAGGAAGACAATATCCAATGCTCTCTCCTCTGAATTCCTTTTGATGAATCCATGTGCACTACTCCTTATGATTTTCTTCTCTTTCATGTGTCTGGAAATGGTTTCCAGGATTAGCTGTTCCATTCCAGGAACAGCATCCACCTTCCCAGGAGCTGAGGTGAGGCTGATCAGCCTGTAGTTTCTCAGGTCCTTCTTCTTTCTCCTCTTGATGATAGAAGTGATATTTGTTTTCTTTCAATCTTTGAGCACTTCTCCCAGTCACAATGATTGATCAAATTTTATCAAGAGTGAATTCATAATGACATATACCATCTTCCTCAACACTTGTTGGTACATCCCATCAGGTACATTTGTCCAGTTTGCTTAAGTTTTCCCTGACCCGTTGCTCTTCCAAGAGTATATCTTCCTTCCTTATTCCAGGCCTTTCCCCTGGTCTCTGGGATGTGTATTTCTGAAGGCTGGTCCTCCTTGTAAAGATGAGGCAAGTAAAGACTGAAGATGTAGACTAGAAGAGACATACAACTTTATGTGCTTCACTTGTGACTGGAGGATGTGCGTGTCAGAGGTTCAGTACAAGTGCTTGCATGTATATAGGAATCCATAACAAAATTGTTGCAGAGATTCAGTATTAGCTGATGTTCTCATCTACTTTCTATTCTGGATTAATCCCACAGTAGCCCTGTAGCTCAGCATTCTTTAGACCACAGCCAACATATGGCATCCAGCTTTAGGACCCCAGTGTGAGAAGGGGTCCTACTTAAACAACTTAATAGGTAAACCTTTAAAAAGATAAAGAGGACCAGCACATATACCATAAAATCATAGCACAATGAATGTAAGTTCAGAACCACAGTCTCTAAAACTGTAGTTGCATCTGTTGCAAATGGAAGGATCCTGGAACCTGGGACTGGATCAATGATCTTACCAAGGGAGTCATTGCATGGGACAGCAATAGTTTGGGTAATTATGGTGCTGGTTATAGTACTGTGATAGTATAACATCAATAGGCAGCTAAGCACCATCACACCTCTCTCTCTCTCCAGGCATTTCTGGTGCCCAAATTTGGACTCTCAAGAAACTTGAGACAGGAACAATAATTTGGAGAGATGATGGGCAAAACTTGGACTGGACATTGTTTGAGAGTATAACTATGAGGAATATGTGTTGCTGTTAATGTGGTGGTGGGGCGAGGGGTGGAATGTGTATAAATTGTCTATGTTTGTTGTTGTTGTGATGATGTTATACTGATTTTTGTTTGGGCAATTCTTATTGCTGATGTAAGCGAAGTTTGTGATGATTATGTCATGAATGTTGATGAATACATATTTTAGTGATAATTCTTAAATATTTTTTTACAGAGACCACGGGTAGAATGTATTGGGCCTATGTATCAAGGTTTTGGTATTGAGGGGCTACAGGAATGGCATCTGTAAGAAGAGTCCAGAAGCTGCCCTACATTAAATAAGAGACAGTTTCAGCAGACTCCAAAAGGGATCTTGCTGCTGGGCAAAGCTGAGCCAGCTTGTTGAACCTCTGTTAGAGGATGTTCAAGAAAGGGAAAAACTGCTGTGCAACAGCAGCTGGGAGAGAAGAGAGAGAAAATAAGAGAGAAACAGCCCTGCAGTCTGTATTTATTCTGTTGGTTTAGTGGCAGTTTCGTTGATTTTTTTTTTTTTAAGATATTTTTTAAGAGCTATACTCAAGAAGTCTGTTTCTTAAAGGCTTCCTTGTTTTTTCCCAAAGTATTTGTTGAGCCCTACGTGTGTGTTTCCTGTAGTGTGCTGAACTAATGGGTCCCTGCCCTCAAGAGACAAGAATTCTAGCATTAGGAATTGTAAATAGAGATGAGACACAAATGTAAATTTTCATTGTCATCACTGTGAATAGGCAGAAATTCATTATTTACACCCTGAGCATGTACTTTCTGGTTTTTTTTCCTGTTGTTATTAAAAATATAGCTGTAAGATGCCCACATACCATACAATGTCAACAGTGTTTTCATAAAAACATTTTCCAATGGTTTTGCATGCCATTCTCTGACATATAACACCAAAAATTGTTTTGTTGTTGGTGGTGACGTTTTTCTGTCTTTGCAAGAGACAACTTGTAGAGCACTCTCACCTGGATTCAGTGGGTTGTAAGTTACCCGTGAAAGAATTCATCCGATTTTTTTACCTAAAACAAACATACAACTAAAAGTATTTCAAGCCTTGTCAGGAGTTCAGAAATGAGTAGCTCTGATTTTATTGTCAGAATAGAATAGTTATGGAAACATGAATTAGTTTTAGATTGAAACTTGTATTTCATATGAACAGAGTTTCAAATTTAAATGTGATAGCTGAAGTATGAATGACTGTCCTGAAAGACTGTCAAAATATGATATGTCAGATTCAGCTTCTTTCCACAAACACATCACAATCTGTTTTGATAGGGAAGGGATATAGTTTAATTATTTGTTTTTAATCTGACTCCAGACCTGACATATGGCACTTCATTAAGTTCTCTCCATTTTCCTGTTAAAAACAACAATCCATAAAGAAAGCGTACAAGTTCTGGCACAAAAGAGAAACTCAAAAAACTGTGTCATCCCACAGGGTCAGCCAACCTGAAGTGAATACCTGACTTCTAGGTTTGAAGGATAACTCTTCCTTAATACCACAACAGATGTAACAGCCTCTTAGCAAGGGAACTTTTCTTTTACACCTTGGAACTATTTCTGTAACACAGAGCCCAATAATTTATCAAAATCAAATAATAGGTTAACAATCTACTACAAAAATACGCGTCAGTATCCCAAAACCTGAAATCAAATCAGAAAAAGAAAGACATGGGTAAGTTGTTTTACAGTTTAGTAGGTTACTATCATTCTGTGATGTTTCTGAATCCAGGAAATCCATGCTACAATATATAGAAATTCAAGATAGATACAGCAACTATGACATTATTTGAAAAAAAGACAGAGTATGACTGTTTTGTCAGCCCCTCAATAATACAACTAGTCATTCAGAATTTAGGCTAAGGTTTTCAGAGGTAATGAAAGTCTTCAATAAAGCCCGACATCCTCTGCAAGAATGCTACTTATAACAAAAGGTACCATTGAGCATATTCTGGAGTACTGGTGTAAAATAATGTTATCTTCAACTCATACAGTACATTTCATCTGGGGAACCAAAAATAATGTATGGGCATATATTGTAGATATATCAGCCCCTGATGGGTTTTTCTGCCTACGGATCACTACAAGGTGTATTCTCTCTTGCTGAATTTCCATTTACATTGTATTTAGTGACCTGCTTCCTACATGAGAGCAAGCAAGATTTCAGTCCCTGAAGTACAAAACAGTCCAAGGAAATAATTTTATCTCTGCACCTTTCTACCTAAACTGACATCTCCCCAGCCTGAGCAAGAACTTGGGTTTCTAGGAGCCATGTTCCTATCACCTCCAACCCTGAACAATGTCAAGAGGAATACCAGAAGAAAAGCCTCCCTGTCAGACCAATTTCTGTCAGTAGGAAAACAGAGTTTGTGGCATTCCTCAGGTTAAGGAAAGGTCTGCCACCTACCACCCCTTCATACTATTTTGGCACAGGAAAAGTACCACTCTCCATGCAACTGAGCACAGAGTAATGGGTGATTTTCAGAGCGAGGTGTAGCTTCAATTTGTTTTACAGTGGTTAGATATTCTGTTTGCAGTGATATTTAAGCCCTTATGCATGTGCTTGAAAGTGAATTTACAGTTTCAGAAAACCTTATCCCATCACAATTTCCTAAATCTATTTGGGAAAATTATTTCTAATGGAATCTTTATACTATTGACAAAAAGAAGTATTCATTCTTTCTTTGGAAGCATGTAGGATGTTAGTAGACAAAAGTTACTTCATACTAAATGAAGGAGCATGACAGGTATAATTGTCAAACAAATAGTCAAACGGTTTGAATTTACAAATATCTCTTATCTCATTTGAAATACCAAAGGGTCTGTATCCTCTGTGGGTGATGTTAAAGATATAAAGATTCAGATAAATTTGGGAGGAATGTGTTGTTATATTTTAACACAGGAGAGAATTCTTGTAACTCAATGTATTCAACCCAGAGAAGTGATATGTTTTGCCATAGGGCAAATATGCTCTTTGCTTTTTCTGTAACCAAACTACACAATTTCTAGTACCATTAAAAAAAAAAAAAAAGGGGGGGGGGGGGCAGGGTTGTCTTCCCTGAGGTTGTTTTACTTCCTTTTTTTGAAATACCTTCCCTAGTGTTGACAGATATTCAGTATAACTTCTGCTTGTGCTGAGAACATTGTCATTCCTCCTTACAGCATGAGGATAAGTTTCAACAAATTTTGTTGCCCTCTGAAAATTTGCTAGAACTGACAATATCCCATATGGCAATCTACTGTGCTGGCATAAGTGGCAAATTTCTTAAATTTCTACTCCAGATTCAGTGGTTACTACTCCTTTAGGTTACTACAGGTTTTGCAATGATCTCACACAACTCTGCAAATCCTGCTATGTAGAAAGGGATAATTCTAGAAAATTGAGCCACAGTAACATTTCAGTCCTCTCAAGGGCAGTTGCCCCAGTCCCAGGAAACCACAGGTGTTGGGAAACTGCATGCAGAAAACTTCAGTGGCAAACAGGTTTCTTCTAAATCAGCTATCTTAGTCACAATTTCTTCTGCCTTTTAAATATTAGAGGGCCAAACATAGAGATTGTCATCTGTATTTGTTATGCTGTCCAGTCTTAGTACACAGGGCTGCTCACGCATTTCACTGCTAATAGCTAGTCACTGATCGCAGACACTTAAGGTGCTGCATTGTGCTCCTTTTGACCTTACATTATTACTTGAGAGGTCCTACTTTTCTCCAGACAGAACATGGTATTTATGTAATCCTCCTTTCCTTTCTTTTATCTCTAAATAAGAAGCCCAACGTTTTTCCCCCTTTTTCCTAACATTTTTCATTCATATTCCTGCATGTGAGGGGCTGAAAATCTGCTGTTTTCCATTTTCTACCTTGGCAGTTGCCAGTTTCAAAGCATTTATGACTCTTAGCTACTATTAATTTACAAATCGATAAAAATGAACTCCTCTAAAGCAAAAACACCTTTCTCAGTAAAATGTCTTGGCATTTTCTTTGAATTGGTTGTAGTGCTCCTGCTGTGTGTGTGAATCTTGTAAATTCTTCACTGTTGCTCCTGTCACTATTTTTAATTCTATTCCCCGAAAACGTTCAGTTTCCCTTTTGCCTGAAATCACATTTGCATTCACTCACTACTTATAACACCACAAACTGGTGTTATTTGATGAATGGAACATCTCCCACACTATCTCTAAGTAAACGCTGTTTGGTTGGTCTTCTTAGATGTGCCAAATTACTATCTATTTTTTCATTTTACCCTTCACATAGTAGAAGGAAATGTGAACTACTAGTATTTTGCTTTGGTGTGTAATATTCAAAGTCATCCACATTTTTACCTCTTGCTTTCTGAGGTTATAACAAATAGAGAGGGAGTGGATATTCTTCCTGTAGGTGCCAAAGAAAAAAATATATATACATATATATATATATAATTTTAAATATATTTATTCCCATCCTCACTTTCTAAAATAGTTTCACAGATTTGAAATGTGTTTATTTAATCACAGGATTTTCTACAGAATAACCCATTCAGATCAATAGAATCCTTATGATCAGAACTGTCAAGAGAGCTCCACACATTCAGACGTTCAAATTTGCATAATGCATTTTTATATACCCTTGCTTGGTTTGAAAATCTGATTCCACATGAAGAGTCAGAATTTTTGTACATAATTCTTGAACTGTCTTCAACATCTTCTAAAGCCTAATGTACTTTTCACCTTGACATAACATAGTAAGTCTATTCTTGTCTACAGTTCTCTTTATGTGCAATGGTAGCAATGCAAACTCATGTAATAACAGAACTGCAAGCAAACTGAGAGGCAAAGCTTATGCCTTGGGCAGAGAAACTGTCCTACCGTTGCTTGCAGGATATTGTGCTTGTTTTAGAATCCTTCCATGTCAGAGTGTTTGATTAGTTGGTTCATTCATTTGACATGTCTGTGTGTGTGTGTGTGTTTGTTTGTTTTTGTTTGGTTACTTGGTTTTGTTTTGTTTTGTTTGTTTTGTTTTATTGTTTTAGGTTTTGATTATTTTTTTTTTCGTGCCAAGGATGGAAGTACCTGATGAAAATTACCTCAGATTGATGCAATTTAATGAAGAAATAATATTCTTATCTGGAAGTTCGTTACTACAGTATGTTTTAGGTTTATGGAGTAAAACTCTGTAGAACAGCAATTAATAATAAACAGGCAAGTAATAATAAAATCTTTTATCTGTTATGTCCAAATTTTTTCAGGCACAAAAGAATTGTGGCTACTGGTCCATTATTATATATTTTTGAAGAGTTCAGAAGAAAACACATGTAATACAACAATAATAAAAATACAGCTTTAATTTTAAAACTGAAATAATGTTTTAAAGTTGTGATATTGAAAGTGACCAAGCAGTGAAACATACAAACCATAATCTTATGATGGACACATCAGTTGTCGAAATTGTGTGGTACAATAATCTAAAGAACCATAAAAAACATCACTGTAGGTTAGTTCAACAGAAGGCACTTCCTCAGGAAGGAACATTTATCAAAAGTTGTACATCAAATTATATGACCTGTTTATATCACAATCAACAGAAATATTACATCAGTTTCTTTTAGGCTCTGAATACATCATTTGCAAATACACAAAGTATTCTCAGGACATCCTTGTTTCCAATACCCAGAATAAAAGCAAGACTACAAACACATGAATAACCCAGAAATGAACTGCTGAATAATGGCAAATAGAAACCAAATGTTGAAAAGTGTTTTCCAAAATATTAGCTGGAAGATAATTAAACTGATTATTAAAAAAATAAATAAATAAAAAATCTCCAATCAATGCTTTTTCCTTTTTTTCTCTCCTGAAATTCAACCAATGTGAGTTAAAATAAATAAATAAATAAATTATTCCCATGTAACATATAACTTTATGTTATTGTAATGATAGTCAAAACTGCCATCCAATTCACATTTTACATTTTTCATTTATAAAAAATATGATTTTCAGGCAAATACTATGCTTTTTAACAAAGCAAAATGTTTTAGTGATGACTTTGAAAACAATTTTATTTAAGGAGCAGGTAGCACATGAAAAGTTTCACACTGCTGGAAAGAAAACAAACAAATAACAACAACAAAAAACACCACAAAAATATCAAGCATGATTGTCCTATTTTCTATGACGTTTGCATCCAGATTTTATGCTCTTTGAAAAACAGATAACTGCAAATGGAAAATGAATGGAAATGATTTGTTATGTTAAACAAACTGAATTGTGTGACAAGTTTTGAAATCTTGTATTACCTTCCAGATAAACCACATCAAACCAAAATTAGGCTGAATCATTTGCAATTAATTTACATTGATGTATGATGTTAGTTATAGAGTAGGGTGCACTTTTGTCCCTTTCTGTGTTTACAAACATGCATCTTACTCAAAATTGCAGAGTCAACACACAGGACTGACACATACCTACAGGTTAGAAACCAAAACAGCTCTCTGTCATAACCCAAAATAACTACAATTGATCTAACTAGTAATGGCAAGACCTATGAAGAAAGTGAGTAACAATTTATTACAAAAAAAAGCAACCTGATGACTTCAATATATGATTTTTTTTTTCATACTACCTGGAATTCCAGTTCAGAGACACGTGGTTCTGACATAGTCTTCCATGGTGTTCAGCTGCAGAAGTGACACCTTATCTTGGCCTGTTGACTTGTGTATTAAAACCAGATGTTCACTACACTTTTTTTTTTTTCCCTAAACATTGTTGTTCAGAAATAGAGCTTAGATTTTTTTTTATTATTATTATTATTATTTTCAGATGAAGAGAAAAAGCTGCCACTTTTTATACAGGAAAAAAAAAAAGCAAAAAAAAGCGCATGATTTTCATGAAAACCGTCAAGCTGGTTAGGCATCTATCTATTCTCTGGTTCAAAATTTTGGAGTTCTTTTAAGCTAAAATATTTTGAAAACTATTCATAAAGTGTTCTTTTTTTACTTCACCAGTTCTGCTTCCATTTTGGTCAACGTGTTGATCTCCGGAAGCAGAATTCTGCAGCTATTTCAAATGCTGCAGAAGCAATTTCTCCTGTGATCATGGTTTTAGCACAGATCTGAATGGCATTACCTAAGCTGACAAATGTTAGCATCTGTTAGTGGAAATGTTTCCACATGTTAGGGTTTTTCCACCATAGTAATTCCAACATGATGTGATTATAAGATTTATTAATACTTTTTTTTTTTTTTTTTCCACTGAGATGGCAAGCAGAGCTGTGATGTATAGAGCTTCATCTGGGATAGTCCAGTGCAGGAAGCTGACCTGTTGCACTGATCCTCTTTCCTTTGAGCAGACATGGAGTGATCAGAAACCTGGATCATAAACTCAGTTTTTACTTTTATTTATATTCATTTTGATTATAATAAATGGTTGCAATGCAAAATTGTAATGTCGTGCCTCCAGACCTATCCATGGGTACAGACTGAGTTCTTCCTTTGGAATTTCTACTCCTTAATAAAGGATGCAGGTAGGGTGAGGCCATTATAACCACAGGCCTGAATATTAGTCAAACTGCACTGAATACTGATACATGATATGTGCAAGGAAGTTGTCCTTTCATATGACTTGCATGGTGATGAAATGCTTACAAGCAACAGTTACATTTGGGGTGAAAATAGAGAATTTATGAGTAATTAACTGGTGCCAAATGCTCTTATCAGTGACTTTGCTTTTCTCTGCTAGGAAATCATTTCAGCCATCAAAATCAACAGAGTTACTGAGCTGGCTGAAGTAAAAGCAGATTAGATGGAATTTAATCTTAGACAAATAACCTAAATGAGCAAGCTGGGGCAATGGGATTTGCTGAAACACTAACTGTAATCATTGTTGCATGATTTTGTGTTGGCATTTTGAAGCAATACAGTGAATTGAAATCCTGGCCTCATGAAAGAAATCATTAGAAGAGAGGATGAAATGCTGCTTCCACTTAAGTCAGCACATAAAGTTTGATCCCAAGTGTGCAGTCCTTTGAAGAAATGAGTTGGAAATACTTAATCTTTGAAGACTATTTCCATTATAACTGTCTTGTAAAAGACATGCATACAGCTATATATGTTATTAAAAAGGCAGTGCAAAGCTACCTGGCTTTGCTGACTCAATATTTTATGTTGAGATTTCCACCTAAGGCTTGATATAGACTGAAATATTTCAGGTGAGGTGTTAAGAAAGAATATTAAGAATAAGGAAGCATCCTCCCAACTAAATCCGGAGTTGGACTCAATGATCCAGCTCAGGATATTATATGATTTTAAAGCCACAAAAACCACAAGCTCACTCACTCACAAACTCACTTGGTGAGGTCAAGCCAGGCCTCACTCACAGTTCAGCTCAGTTCTCATGTAAGTGAGCAAGAAGTTTGTCCAAGCCCTAATTTGAAATTCAATTCTGCTATAATGACCAGATTTATCTAGTCCCATTAGAATTTCAATCCTGGACTTTAAAATAAATAAATAAATCAAATTAAAAATCATATATCTTTAGTATTTGAAATTGTTAAGATGACACACGAACATAATGAAGAGTGTATAGGGTATTGCAATTGTATTGCACCATCGCTCTTTATCCTGATTCTTCTCCCTGGGTAGTAATATTACAGTTTTGCATAGACAACCTTACTATTATCAGGATATACGTCACAGAATCACAGTACAGTAGAGGTTGAAGTGTATCTCTGGAGAGCATCTAGGCCAACTGTCTTTACTCAAAGAAGAATCAATGAGATCAGATTTCTCAGAACCATGTCCAGTCAGATTTTGTCAATCCATCTCTGAGGATGGAGATTCCACAGGCTGTCCAGGTAACCTGTTCCAGTGTTGTACCACCATCACAGTAAAAAGTGTTTTCTTATATTTATGTGGAATTTCCAGTTGCAGTTTGTGCCCACTGAATTTTGTCCTTTCATTGAGCATCACTGAGAAGAATGTCCCCCTGAGCCTTCTCTTCTCCAACCTGAAGAGTCACACCTATCTCAGCTCCTGCTTGTACATCACATCATCCAGTCCCTTCATCATCTTTGAGTTCTCTGGACTCTTTCCAGTATCTCCACATCCCTCTTGTACTGGGGTACACAGAACTGGACACTCCAGATGTAGCCTCACCAAGGGAAAGGGTCAAATCCCTTAACCTGCTGGCAATGTTCTTTCTCAGCCCAGAAGGCTGCTAGCCTTCCTTGCTGCAAGAGCATATTGCTGGCTTATGGTTAACTTTATGTCCACCAAGACTCCAAGGGACTTTCCTACCAAGCTGCTCTCCAGCCTGTTGCCACTGATGCACTGGCACTTCTTCCCCAGATGCATGACTTTGCATTTTGTTTTGTTGCACTTCATGCTGTCCCATTTCTCCTGTCTGATGAAGCTCTTCTGTATGACAGCACAACCATGTTTTACATGGACATATTCAGATACATTTTTCTTTAGGAAAAAAAAAAAAGAAAAAAGAAAAGAAGATAAATGATAGAATTTTGCTTAAAGAATTCACAATCCAAGTGGACAAAACATACTTAAGGCAGAAAAAGATAGCCACTCTTGATTTAGAGAGAAATATAGAAGTTAATCAATCACCCCATAGTTTAGAAGGAATTCTGTAGTAAAGAATCTACTTAATATCTACTGTAATAACCAGAAGATCATTTCTACATCCTGAATACATCAAAATAAACCTACCATGTGTGTAACACTGTGCAATGTGTATCACCTTAGAACATAGTGAAGTAGGTCACAATTGCACAGGAAATGGGGATAAAAATACCAAGCCCACAAAATATTATTGGTTCTCCAGTAAAAATGGCAAGGGAATTAACTCACCTGTCATGAATGTACTTCCTACTTCCTTTATAGCATTTGAACATCCAAACATGGATGTTTTTATGCCAAAAGCTAAACCCTAAATCTCTCTTTTATACAGCAAGCTGTAATTTCTTTCAACAATTACACAAATAGTATTTAAGATGCAAAATATAACCTATGTTCACAAAATCTTTAATTTCATATATAATGCCAAGTTAATGCCTGACCTATTATTGTTTAAAATTTGTTCAGAGAAACATTTGTTAATTGTTTCCAGGCATTTTAACTGCCATTTTAACTTCCAAAATCTGTGTACTGGATGTATCAAAAGTACAACACTTTTCACCCCTCAGTCTGTACTGTAGCACATATATAGCACCGGAAAATATTCATTTGTCTCATCCGAATTCTGGATGCAAAGTATGCATATTTGGTATTATTTAAATAACAAGACTTTTTAGATATTGCTGTTGCTTACAGCAACAGCTGTTGCTTACAGCTGTTGCTTCTATTAACTTACAGAGTTAATAGAAAAAAAAGAAAAAGATATTCTGAAAGAATTGTTTATTCTGGGTTTCTAATCTTTCAACTGTTATATGTGAATGATATTCTTCTGATTCTGTATCGACACCACTCAGAAGCACAATTCTTATCACATGAACACATGCATTAACAACACAGGATTTTATATCATATTTTGTATGCCCAAAGCTTGTATATGTATATCTGTCCATTTCTTTGAGTACACACATATGTCAATGAGCATACTTTATATATATATTTATATACATATCAGGGAATTTCTTGTATGAATAAAAAACAAAAAAAACATTTTCAGAATAATTTGGTATTGTGTTTCAATACACATTTGAAACTTTGCAGAAGAGCTAGATTGTACTGTGAAGCACTGCAAAACAAAAGCTTGTGAAAACAATGTGTCTTGTTTTCCATAAGCTATTACCCCAAAAGGCTGCAACTCACATGCTTATTGAAAGCCAGCTTTGCTCCGTTCTCTCCAGTTAAAACCCAGAGACACTTCAGCCTCTGCGATTTATTTCAGTTTGGTTTAGTATTACCTGGTACACGTTTCTGTCTCTTGTTAAAAAAAGAAAATCACCCCACAGAAGTCTCTTACATACAAACATCACAGCTATGGAAAATCTTCCAGGCACCATTGGCCGTGCCCAAAGGCAAGGGCACCATCTCCTGCCACCAGTCCCTGCACCTGGAGAAGGCAAGAGACAAAGATGCTCACAGCAAATCAAAGGAGTGTGGTGTTTGCAGCTGGGGAAACAGTCTGCAGGCCATGAACAAATTTTTCAGTTATTTTTGGAGATATTCACTGTCACTCTATTGCTCTGCAGTTTACAAGCTAAGGAGTCAGACAGATTATATCACATTCCTGAGGATGCAGTAGTTGGCTGGGTTTAAGGAATAGAAATAAAATGAGGATTGAAAAAATAAATAAATAAATAAATAAATCAAAGGCAAGGTAAAATAGGATACAATTTTACACATTCCCTCATCCGGAGTCAAGCTAGTGTGCTAATATTACAAGGGTACACCATCATATGAGGCCTCCAGCCTCCACACATTAGAAGAGTCAGACACAGAAGAGTAAAAGAGGCAAATAATTTACATTGCTGTCTGCTCTTGTCAATCAGCATAATTAATCTAGCTCTGCAACTGGCCCTAATGAAGATAAGGTAGTTGTTTTGGTGAAGCAAACAGGAGCCCAGGAAATGAAAACAATTGTAATCTGAATTAGAGCTCATTGCAGTCCAAATGTATTTAATTATCTCTCAGCAGAAGCCACCAGAACCTCTGGAAGGTGTCAGTAGACACAGGAAAAGTAGAATATCCAGAAGCTTGAAGACCCTGGAAATATAAAACTGTTTTGCCATAGATGGTGAAACTTATATTAACAAGGAGAAAAATAAATAAATAAATAAATAAATAAATAAATGTCATTTTGTGCTGAAATATGCCTCTCTTTTATTACAATCTTTATCTCCCCGAATAAAATTCTCCAGTAAGTAGAATCCGAGTTTCTAATCTGAGTCAATAACTCAGTCTGTGACCTTGGGCTAATCACTTGACCTTCCTCTGAATCAGTCAAGCCAGCTGGAAAATTGGGTGGGAACTTCACCTCACTGAAAATCAGATTCTGTACCTAAGATGAGCTTTTCTTCAGAAAATAAATAAATAAATAAATAAATAAATAAATAAATAAATAAATAAATAACTGCAGAGAGGAAAATAAATTATCGTTTATCCTGAACTCAGGGCTTGAAGGCCAAACCAATAATGATATGATGCTTGCCCCATAAATACCATGACACTGTGTAAGGCTGTCCATGTAAATAAAATGTCTGCAGTTACTTTGTAAGCAAAGTTATTCATGTATATATAAAAGTTTTTAAAGACTTTTGTGATTCTGTGATTGTGCAATCAGTTCAATCTTTCAGCATTTAAAAATTAGTTTTCTCAATGGTTGAAACAATCTTGCAAAAGGAAGAAGAAAATTTGAAGCTGAATAAAATTTAGGTAATTTCATAACAAGGTTTCAAACTCATCCCCGACTCAAATCAGTGAGTCTCAAATGAGAATAAAGAGTTTTTAACATTAATTGAAACTAGAAATAATAATAAAAAAAAAATCCTTAAAAAAATCTTTTAATATTATTATTAAATGCTTGGAAAATAATGTGCGATGCATGCAAGATTATCTACGCTTCAGTAGATATTGATTATTGAACTTTATGTCTGAGAAAAGCAGATTTTAACATATTTTGTTCCATATATGCTCTGAGAGTACATTATTTTAATTTGTGAATGGAGAATCTAGTATGTCCTGATTTTTTTAAACATATACTGTCAGAGAAGTCAATAGATAAACAGGAGAGTATAAAACATAGCTATAGAAAACAATGTTTCAAATATGTATATCAGAGAAAATAATTCAATGGACTGTTCTAGCCAACAAAAACTCTTGGTTTTTTTTTTATTTTGCTTCCTTTATCATATTTTTATTTCATTTCATAATAATAAAAAGTGGAAACATTGAAATTTGCTGCAAAAGATTTTTGAGGATATTGTTTTGAAAATACTCCCAAAACAAAAAGATATATATATATATATATTTTTTTTTATGTTGTGGGCCTGAAATGAAACACTTAATTTCATTTCACATCTCCTTTAATTTCTCAGACTATAGAATTCCTAGTTCCTTTATGCTAGTATGGGTGAAGACACTTGAGCAGATCGTATTTCTTTTGAACAAATGCAGTTATGTTACTAGGATCTACCCTATCTACATACTGTGGGAAGTTTGTCCCTAGGGGAAAAATAAATAAATAAATATATATATATAATATATTCATTATTTATTCTTTTCTGAATAAATGATCATCATTGTCAATTTGTCATGGATATATAGAATAGCTGAAAGCAAAACACATCAATGTTGTGGAAGACAAACCACTAACAACAACATATGTGACAAATATTTGAGAATCCACATTATATCACAGAGAGAAAGCTTGACTTAGAAGCCATTGATAGGTGGCTTAAATTCTGCCTCAGTCAATCAAAGACAAAAATCGATAACATCTCTGGCTAAAATCTCTCAAAACTGGGATGGAATTGATGGAAGATGGTAAAGAAATTCAGGTGTGACTTAAGGTGATCTTAGGTGCAATGTGAATATGGGCATTCATCCAGTATTGACTGAGAAGAGAAAAAGTTTGGTCAAGTTTTTGAACAGCCATCTTTATACTCCCACTTAACTGATACTAGAATTCTCTATACTTCCAGAAATTTACCTATGCTCTTGTTCAAGGGTAAGATTCTGCTTTCCTTGAAGGCAACACATTCAGTCACTATGGTATGAGAAAGACCATATTCACAGCCAAAAAATGATACTCAGGATCGCAGCTGAGGAACTTCACAGGACTGAACTAAAGTGTGAATATTCAACAGTCTCTCAACCAGTTTGGTTTACAGTTTCACTATTTATCTTATTACAGAAGTAATTTTTTGAACTGATGCATAATTTGTAGAACTGGCCACTCCTACTGAGATTTATTGACCATCACAGTTTAACTTTTACAAAGATTTTGCCTCCCTCAATAATAATCTCTTACTCTTAGCAGTACATATCTAAGTAGTTTTCCTAACAAGTCAATATCTAGTTATTAGACACAGTTAAAGTATTTTGAATTGCATACATTTCTACTATGTTTATTTGACAGCTAAGCAGCTGATTCTGTTCTGATTACAGAAGTTGAAAAGCTGTGTTCTTTAACCATATATAGATTTTAAGAATATGGAAACGTCTTGCTGTTTTTTATTTATTTATTTATTTATTTTTATTTTTTATTTACTCTTGTATTGAAAGAAACATAATACAATTTCTGCTTAAAGGAGTATGCTTCATTAAAATAGTAAAGTAACCTGTTCCATTTAAAGACGTCTTTCATTACAAAGTAGAAATTTTTTACAACTTGCCTTGTCCTCTATGCAATATAAAATAGAGCTTTATTTAATACTGAGAAGCAAAAATTCTTTAATGTGCTCACAGTAATTTAGCAACAGAATACCGAGTCTTACCAGAAAAGTTGATTTTGTACATGTAAAACCACTGAATGTTATATTCTTCTTTACCTATATATTAAAAAAAAAACAGTGATCTCATCTCAGTTAACCTTTCTATAATTTTATTCCACCTCTCAGACACATTCACAGGAGCCTAATAAATAGAAAAATGTAATTCTGACCCCAGATGACCAAAACCAATTCCAATCACTTAGATGCCTCAAGGTATCTAACATTGATCATATGTGTGACCTTTAAGAACTGAAAAGCTCTGTGGGGTTTCTTACCAGTGGTTGCTCTCTTAACATGCCCACACTTCTGTGTGTGTGTGTGCTGAGGAATTATATATCTGCCCAGTCAATGATACTATTGTGATGACAGAGAAATAAATAAATAAATAAACAAATATAAATATCTAAGACAGAAATGTCTCATTTGCTGGCTGTCGCTGCTGGGAACCACACTGTTCAAGCTTGATTACTTTTTTTTTTTTTTTTTCTTATCCCTCTACTAACTTCAGCTCAGGATGTGTTCTCTTCTGGCCCTGGCCTAACCTTAACACATGCTATTTGCATGTTCACGTGTAACTTGGTTTTGTGCACTGCTGCACTACAAGACCCATAATTATCTCATTCCTGTCCCTTTCTTTCAGGTGTTTGTAGACACAGAAGTTGTCCTTAGTCCCTGTGCTATCTAGTCTGCATGACTTACTTTGCTTGATATTTCTTACAAAGAGACAAGGTTTGATTTTAAAAAAGAAAAAATTAAAAAGTGAATATATTCACAACTAATTACGAACCTGACAGATTAAGCCTTCAGTGCTTCGGGAATATGAGAGCAATCACGATTACAGAAAATGTATCATTCAGTATAATTATTTTGGGAAATACCTTAGCCTTTTAGATCAGTCCCTAAATTCTCCACAAGTATTTGATATTCCATGTCAATTCTTGGTACTTGCAAGTCATGTTGATTTGTGCTGTGCATCAACAAGGTATTTAAGCATATCTTCAGGTAGGTAAATTATCTCATTAAATTTAAACAAGAGTTTGCACTTGTTCAAAATCAGTTTGCAGAATCAGACACCTGTTTAGGTATTACTCTTCAGATAGGTAGTTTGAAGAACTTTTGATAAAAGTAAACTGAAATGAAAGACGTAAATCAACATAATCAACCTTGCTATAATAAAGCATAAAGGACAGTTTGTCTCCAAGTAATAGAACAAAACATTTTTGTACATTCTCATTGTAATAGTGGTCATACTTGCCATTCTCCTGAAACAAAGTAGTGAACATCAAATCCAGTTTTTCAATGTTCAAAGCCTAGGTCATGGAGTTGACTTTATTGATGTTTTCCTTATTTATAATTGAAAAAATGTTTATGGTTTGGACAACACAGAGACAGGATAGACATGTTCCACTTATCTGTCACCACAGATGACTGTAATTATCAACACATCACTTGGAGAGGATCAGCTGAGTGAGGATACCAACTAAAGATGAACATAAGCAAGACTTGAATTATGTTAACAACAGAGGAAAAACAAACAAACAAACAAAACAACACAATTTGAGATTCAGATGCTGTCTTTATCATCATATTCTCAGTTACTTCACAACCTCAGATACCTCACAACCTTCCCCTCATAATGTAAACTGCACTCTGCTTCCTCAGCCATTCTAGCCCAAACCTGTTATTCCTCCGTATAACTTTCAAACTAAAGCCCACCACTCAGCTCACTTTCTCTGGAGGGGAAGGCAAGAGGGCAAACACAACGCAGATGTTACTCTTGCTGTTTATTCTAGTACACAGATGCATTAAGAGTGTGGTACAAGAACCTACACAAGCACTACTGACTACACTGTTACTAATGAGTCTAGCTTTATAGTACCTTAAAAAAGCTGGTTTAAGAAGTGCTCCTCAGAATAACAACATACCTCTTATCCACACCTTTCACTCAGTGACAAAAAGCCCAGGAAATAAAGCAAATGGAAGTGAGATAACAGAAATTTCATACTTTCCATACCAATTTAAAAGCTATTGAGAAGTTCATGCGTTTTCAGATTATGTCAGGATGTCACTGGTCTTTGTTTGGCAACAATTCTCTAGTAAAGCTTGCCTTTTCACCATATAGGTGGGTCTGACGCTGTATTAGCACAGGGGACTAAACAGAAGTAGCCAGACAGTACTACCCACACATTTAAAAGCACAACCTATTTCACCTGATGTCAAAGGAGTTTTCCCACTATCAAAGCTGAAACAGGATCTGACCATAACAGATAGCTATATCGCAGTTGTAGTGAGTAGAAATAAATCTACAGCAAAGCCATTTTCAATACGTTCATTATGAGTTTACACTTTCTTCGAATGAAGAATTTAGTTCTTCTTAGCCTCAGTTTTAGTTTACTTGCAGTAATGAAAATCATTGTGAAAGGAATTTTATGTAGCTAAGACCATTAAGAGAAAGGCACTTTTCAAACATTTAAATGTTTTCAAAGACAGGTTTTCTTTGTCAATTTATATAAGTTTTGCTTCCTGAGGTGGGAGATGTAACTAACAACCAAACAATTGATTATTAAATCATCTGCAAATGATCCTGCAGAAATGGAAGATTTTTTTTTCTTTCTTTGGTCTTTTTTTTTTTTTTTCTGATAATCTACAAAAAGGAAGAGGAAGGACACATTAGACCTTTTAAATATGAATGTTGAATGCACCTTTTCATTTTGAGGTCTCAATTCTCATTCAGGACAAGTATGAAAATGCTAGTAACACTAATCTCAGTTCTGCATCTATCTAGATGGAAGAGTAGTCTTTTTTCATGATTTAGTATAAAACCAGGCCCAGCACAGCTATAAAGTGTTAGACGATTCATTAAAACATACTAATATTAAAAGGACAAAATCATAATTTTTGTATTGAAGTTTTCATCAACAAATGTTGTGTTTGAACTTACTGAAAAACATATTCCCTTCAGCCAACCAGTGTCAGCAATATTAACAACATTGTTTATATGGGACAGACTTACTGCAATGACAAATTGTCTCATTTATGTAAGTGTCCAGAAGTTCCCTTGTTATAAAAGTTACAAATTATGCCAATTATTCATTTCCTTATTACACCTTCCTGACACACAATACAAATTTGTTCATAAAAAAAAAAAAAAAAAAAAAACAAAAAAAAACCTTCTACACCCCTTCCTTTCCACATTCATTAAGGTGAAGTGATTGTGGGTAATTCTTATGGGTTGTACATTTTTGCAGGTCAGAGTGTTCATACTGGAAGTAATGCAGGGAATTAGAGCTGTATCTGGGCAATCTATAAAATCTTCATATTAATATTTCAGCACTGAGTAATGGCGTTCTGAGTAATGCAGATTTTCCACACGGGCCCGTACCCTGAAACTCCTGCTCCCAGCAGAGTTTTGTACTTATTTTGGAAAATGAATGTATACCACTGACTTGTGTACATATTTCTCATTCCCCAAAACAGTGCAGTGGTCTAGCTGAACCTAATAATATCTATCCCCAACAAATTACATGTCTCCAACAATTGCTGTGGGTTGAGTGGAATTCACGGAGTTTCCCAGGAGGCTGCTTGTGAGCAGATGTCTCTGCCTTTCTTTTTACCAGTGTTTTATATAATGATGGAAAAAAGATGCAAGGACTAGTAGCTATCCTTTTTTGGGGATATACACGTTGCAAATAATTCAGGCAGCACCAAAACCCAAAGAATCATAACGATTCAGCCCTTCTTTCAGCAATGATCTTTTCACTAACACCAGGAGGAAGAACTACGGAACAAAATACAAGAATGAGGGTGGCTGCACATCACTGTGATGTGCACAACCAGACATTTGCCTCAGGCCACATCTCTTCTCCTCTACCTAACCTGAGTAATTCAGATAACTCCTGAGATAAACCACAGAACACATAATGCAAATGCACCATGCAAATAGCAGTAGAATTTCACTGCTACTAAGGTGGGACCAGATATGGACCAATGTGGTTTTTTTTTAATTTACTTTGCATGTTTGCATGTTTTCCTCTGTGATGGCTTCTTTTCCTGCTCAACCCAGAGGTCTTACTTTCAGTGCCCCCAGAATCTGTACACTTGTGTTATTGATGCCCTGCAGACAACTGTGTTTTACAGGTTTGTAGACCGTTTGTGAAAATCTTTCTCAATATTTATTCAGAAAGATCTTAATTCCTAGATCTAAGGTTGTTGTACTCTCTCCCAGGATTAAATTATTCTGATAATGGATAAGTTATTGAAATACAAAAATATAAGATAAATATGAAGGCACAAAGTGACATGCATTTCTAAAATCAGCACTGAAGCGAAGAGGTAGGGCCAGAAACATAAACTGTGGAGTACTACTAATCATCCAAACAGTCCCATACCATGACCGCTTACTGAAACGTCCCAAAAAGAATATGGCTTCAATAAAAATCAGACTATACATCTGTAAAGTATAACTCCATGACACCAGTTCTGCACGTGGTTAAATGAAAGCATGACATGAATGAACTACTAATCTAGGACATCCAGTAACAAAAGAATGAATAAAACCCTGTTTTCCTGAGCCAGTCATCTGATTTCAATATATGAAAATGTTCCCCCTCACTTCTTCACAGCAGATATGAGTTCTGTCTGATAATGTAATACTTTAGTGTATGCACATTTGGGGGGGGGGAGGGGGATGGGAGGGGGGAGATTAAACAAGAAACCTTCTAAATGTAAAATTAATATGTTTAAAAGTTAAAAGTTGTACTAAACTTTTTTTTTTTTTTTTTTGCATTTACTTTTATCTGGTTATCATGAATTATTGAAATAAGCTTGCACAAATTCATTTATACAAATGACATTTTTCAGAAAAAGAATTGGTATATTATGGTCTGATACAATGACACTGAGGGTACTGGCAAATCATCCTTTCATTTCAGTGATGCTGGATCAGACCTCTGGCGAGTAAAAGAAAAAAAATCTATTAAATATGATGTACTGCAGAGTAATTACAAGTTCCTGTAAATGATCCGATAATTACACCAAGTCCAAAAATAGTCTCACTTGCAGTTTCACATCCCATGATGAAACTGCTTCAAAAGACAGAAGTAACCAAGAATATATCCCTTACATTCGTCATACTGATTTCATTGTCTTTAAACTTGAAATATGTATTTATGTTGTCACCAGGACTAAGTAGATGCTGAAAGCAAATTTCTAAGAATATTCCTTCACAATTTACTAAAATACATTCTACCACATTTATGTCCCTTTCAATGTTTTATCTTACACACCTAAGTAACAATCTTAATATAAGTAGAGCTTTAATTACTAGCTGTTTCAGCAGATTCTTACATTCTTAAATTAATATGTTCCATGTTAATAACATATCTGTGTTCTAGTAGTGAGTTTATGTGCCAAACTCTGAGGAAAAAAATAAATTTCAATTAATAAACTATTTCAATATGTTTACAATGAAACTAGAATTAAACCACTTAGTTACTGAGACACTTGAAATAATTTTGAAAATGACTTTGTCTATGAATTTTAAAGAGACATGGAGGCTGAATCTCTACTACTACACTTTATCTTAGCCTTCAGTATAGGATGACCATATTCAAACTACTTTTGAAAAGATTCTCTAGGCTGAGTTAATTCCAAAATTGTGCTTGGATGCACTTGGTGAATGCTAGCTGACTCAAGCCAAAACATTTTAATAATTTAACCATTTAACTGTTGAATCATTTCAATAATTCACCAATTTAAATGAAAAAGTTCCGGTAGCTGGAAGCATGCCCTGACAGTGCTTAATTTGCCAGAACTGACACAGACTCAAGGTTCACAAACCTGCATTCACAGAAGATGACCAAAAAACACTACTGTGAACTTTTCTATCCTCCTTAGGAAGTATAAAACACATTTTAATATAAATAGAGGAGTGAATGTAGCAGCACTTTGCAAGCTCTAACTAACTAAATAAATAAAATAAAAATTAAAGGAAGATAACAAATTATTACATATTCATATACAAAATCACACTGGCCACTCTACACGTGGAAGAAAATATTATATTCTAAGATATCTAAATTATAGACTGTCTAATTATTGCTTTATTTGGCTGCATAGAAGTTCCAGATCTAGTTACAAGAACAATCATTGTTACCATGGATTTAGAATCTGATATTAGATTGTAGCTTCCATAATTACATTAGAAAACAAGGAAAACAGAGAGAAAATGCTCTTCATCCTGTTAAACATCTATCAGCCTCTCCCATCCTTTACCTTCTGGAAACACCCAGAGAGAAGATTGCTTTAATTTCCAGAATAGAAGTTACCACAGCTGTATTTCATTCCAGTATGGGAAATTAAAATAAAATAAAATAAAATAAAATAAAATAAAATAAAATAAAATAAAATAAAATAAAATAAAATAAAATAAAATAAAAAATAAAATAAAAATTGAAAATAAGAGTGAAGTGTACGTTTGCTCTGAATTTCCCATCCAGAGGACCTCTGGTGATTACTGGTTGATCACTGCATCTAGCAGCATATGTACCATAACCTACTTACTGATATACCACAATTCATGGGTTAAAAGATAAATCCTTGTCACCACCTGTGTTTCTGAACATTTCAGAGGACAACTGCTCAGAGCTAAAACACTCATTTACCTTATTAATCACTAAAATCCTGCATGAGAACTCCTGAGGAAAGGAATACAAGAAGCCCATTAAATGTTCTGAATGATAACTATGTAGGTTGTATGGTCTCTCAAAAATTCCTGACAAATGATATTAGACATGTTTCTAGATGACCTGAAACAATCCAAAGGTCTTTTGCACCCATTTGGAAGAAATTTCTCAAGAACACCTGTGGCAGTGAGACTGTCAAAATTTACATCAATATAGGCAAGGGGCTAAACACTTTGGTGGACAGTGCTGACAAACAACCATAAGAAAGCTCTTCTTACCAGATAATTTTATTTTCTCCACAGGGAAAGTAATGGCAGGAAGGCAATGCCTCGTTTTTCTTTGTTTGTTTGTTTTATAAGCAATGTCTGATTTTGACTTGTGATTTCTGAAAGTAAAGTAGCTGTTCAGCACTCAGTCACATATGTGAATAGTATAAAATCTCTTCCCAGTGTGGGATACAAATAATCTTTGGAAAAAATTTTCACCCTGCAGACTTTAAAGTCTAAGCCTAAATGACAGTTTACTTAGATCCTCCTTAGCTCTTAGATCCTTCTCATACCACTTTAGCCTATTTGTTAGTTTGAATAACTGCGCCCATGCCAATGTTAATGTATTAATGCGAAGATATATAAGGTCAATTATTCCCATCACCATGTGTTGTGTTTTTTTTTTTTTTTTTTTGGTTGGTTGGTTGGCTGGTTGTAGTTCCTTCATTTTTTTCTCCTCCCAGGCCTATTTCCCGAATTTACAGAAAAGAAGATGCATATAAAGGTTGTCAAAGAAAGGACTATTGCATTCACAATAGAGTTTTAGAGACTTAATCCTCTAATCCAATATTTATATGACTATGTTTTTGAATGCTATATACAAGACTTCATCTAAAAGTTTTTGATAGATCAGAATTACTGAAGCAACTTCCAATAGTACAGACCTGTTACAAAGACATCATATTTTCTCTTGGTTAATCAGAATCTTCAAAGTGGATTCAAATCTTTGAAGGAATGGCAATATGAGCAAATAAAAATGAGAGACATGGACTGTAAGAAAACTGTTTATGGGTTATCTGTAAAAAATTAGCATACAAGATTCTAACAATGAAATGGTGATTTTAAACCTTTGTTTTATGTACGGCAAAATTGGAAAAAAATATATATATAATAGCAGCTTCATGAAAAACAAATGGACTATGTAGGTAAGAGTAGTCCCATTTTACTTCAGGAATTTATAACATAGCTAGTTATATGATGGAGATAAATATTTTTAGCATGCAATTCATCTGACACATCTCAAGCATCTACTTTAGGTTACTGTGGTGGTTTTACCCTGCTGGGCAGCTGAACTCCACCACAATCCTCTCTCACTCCTCCTTCCTCAGAAGAAGAGGGAGAGAAAAAAATATGCTGGAAAGAAGGCTCGCGAGTTGAGATAAGGATAATTTAATTAAAGGAAAAAGAAAGAGGAAAACAAAACAAGCAGAAGCCGTGCAGAAGGAAAGAGGGAAGAAAAAACTATTATTCTCTACTTCCATCAAAGAGCGATGTTTGGCCACGTCCTGGGAAGTATGACCTCAATACGTGTAGCGGTTGTTTGGGAGGACACATCTTCATAACCAGAGCTCCCACTCTACTCCTCCTTCTCCAGCTTTTATTGCTGAGCGTGACGTCATATGGCATGGAATACCCCTTTGGTCAGTTTAGGTCAGCTGCCCTGGTGATGGCTCTTCCTCACTTCTTGCCCATCCCCAGCCTACTGGCAGCCTACTGGCTCCGGGTGATTTAGAGTCTTGATTGCTGTGATATCAGTGATGCGATATTTAGCCACAAGTGCAGAGCACAGCACTATATGGTCTGCTGCAGGGAAAGTTAACTCTATCCCTTCCTGTCCCAGTACAGTTATGTAAATTAATACCCAAATGTGATCCTTTCTCTTTGTTGCCCCTAAAAGCAGTCTAAGTTGTCTAGGTATCTAAAATTGACTTCATCTGATTAAAGAAGTCAAAAAGGTCCTATCTTATAGAATTGTCTTATGGGTAATAAATATTTTAATGAGTTGATAAAACATCCGATGTCCTAGAGACTATTCCTGTTAAGGAATTTGCAGAGTCTATCTGTCATAGTTTTCCTAACTGATTAAATGTTTCTCCAACTAGTACTTTGAAACCAGTGGGTAGAGTGCCTCTGTAACCTACAAGTTTGAGGAAAAGATATTACATATGTACTTCAGCAATACCTTAAACTACTTCCAAAACTAAACTGCAAAATCAAACCCCACAGTTGTTCCCAGGTCTAAAACATTCTGATAAGACTTATTCATTGAATGCCTCTGCTTTAAAAAAATTGTTCAAGTCTGCTTCACACTGTACTAATGTCTTGAATGGTTTGGTTTATCAAGCAAAGTGTACAATCTATCTACAATATATTAAAAAAAAAAAAAAAAGTTTCTTTAATGTGAGTTTTGAAAGGCATGTCCAGGACCATGAAAAGCATATCAGTTCTTATTGTAACACCACTGCATCACCACTCAAAATGTTACTGCATTTTGATCTTTATTAAAGAATCTGCAAAGCAGTTAATCCATCCAGTTGTTTCTGCACTTATTTCATGTCTTTCTCATCTGTTTCCATCTCATCATATGGCTCAAGTTTTTTAACTTCTATAGTTCCAGTGACACTTTTTACACAGCAGTAATTTCTAGAAATGTCTGTAGTTGTTTCAGCATTAGTGTATTTTAAATTAAGACCTTTATTGTCTGAGCTCAGAGATGTATATGGAGAGGTGGATCCTGACTCCCTTTTTTCCAGAGAAAGAAAATTTGTCCAAATGAGAAAATGTACTTTTTTTTTTTTTTTTGTCTTCTCAAGAACTGTAATTTCACTGGCTAAGTAGTTATTCACTGTTGAAGAATAAGCTAATATATCAACGTGTGAAAGGCCATTATAACAGCAAACAATCAGAAAAAAATTAATTGGAAGATGGAATTAACTGAAAAAGTGGTTATGGACTTTTTTTTTCTTCTAAAAATCATTAATACTCTCATGAGGTATATTTATTCTAATAGTGATGGCAGTGATTGCACCTTGAAACAATATTTTACATTAATGGTAACGTACACTGCAATGGTGGCAATATAAGAGTCGGTATTATTTTTATGATGCCTTTATTAGGTTACCTTATGCATTGACATCAGTATGGAAATCAAAAGCAGCAAAGTAATGTTGATCGGCTGCTTTATATGAATGTCATGCTGCACTTATGCACAGGAACATTAATGTCAATGCCAAAGCCACACTGCATTGCATATCAATATTGATGTTCCAATGAGCCTTGTTTCTTATTCGTTTTGCAAATGGCATGTTCAGAAAAAAAAATAAAATACTATTTACAGTGAAGCCATAATGACTAAAAAGAAAATAATAATGATGTGAGTATAAGTAACACAGCTGTAACCATGGTAACATTGCAGAGTGAATAATTCACTGCAAATATCAGACTTGATGAAGTTGGACTCCTTTTACTGGTGTGGAATGACTGCTAGCAGACTGCAATTTTCTTTTCAAATGTACTTCTAACTCAGAAGTACCAGGCACATATATGAATATTTTGTATGTGATCCTCAATACATTAAAATTTAGTTCCTTTGGTAGCTGTGGCTAGAGAACAAACCAAGTCAGCAGGAAGATACCTATTATCTTTAATTGGAACTGGATCAATAAGGAGGAGGGCTTAAATGTTTCTGTTTATGACAAATTATTTTTGCTTACAGAACTGAATAACAAGTCATAGAACTGCAGGCTCCTGATTCAGAAAAGAATTTACCTTTCATTTTCATCTGTATATAGACAAGAAAGGTATGGTCTGATTCTTTGACACAGTCAGGAAATATCTTCTCAACACACCTTTGTTTTGCACCAAAACCTTAATGTGGAGTGCATTGGGAACAGCGTGGTCAAAAATCAACTGGCTGCTGTTGGTCTAACATGCATGATTAAGACCTATAAGCTTCTATAGCCTACAACACACAGGAGTACTAAAGTCAACATCAAATTCTGCTGTCTTTAGTTCTTCAGCCCAGGCAGGTACTCATTTACAGCTGGATCGGCTCAGTGGGATTTTCAGCACTAGTTCACTGCAAAGCCCTCATTCATATCTATGGGCCTTAGGCAGAAGGCTTAAACACTGCTATCATGCTGTGCCTCCCTAAACTGTCATTCTGGCATCCCTCATGGACTGCATGAAATATCAAATTAGATAATACTAAGGCCAGCTCAGATAGGCAAACTAACACCCAATAAAGAACAGATAAAACTTTGCCCTGGTTTCCCCTTCTGTGTCTTTTTGCCCTACTTCCTTTCTCCTTCCTCACCGTTCCATAACTCCACTTTCTCTATCTCACACTCTGTGCTGGAAACTGGAGAAAGGATTATGCTTCCCTGGATAACAACAGGGGAATGTCTCAGAGTATTTCACTCCAGCATATTCCAGAAGCTTTAAAGATACAATCTGATCCCACTAAAAATTAGTTTGGTTTGTGATAATATTTTGTGCAATCCCTTTTACAATCACAGACTGTAAGTGCTTTTTTCACATTTTTCCATTGCTCAAAAAAAAAAAATCCTTGGAAGTGTTTAGGCTGCTTGATTTTACTATTAATGAAAAAAGTTGTATGTTACAAGAACAAAAATAGTGGAATATATTTGCCAATGCTTTTTCCTATTTCAGGTGCTATTGATTTGCTGAAATCACATCTTGCTTATGTGACATTTCAGAGTGATTCAGAGACACACTGATAGAAATAAAAGATTTGTAGTTTAGATACATGAAAATTTCCACAGTTATTTTGGGGTTGGGTATTGCTGGTTTTCTTGTTTTCTCGTTTGTTTTTAATTTTCATGAAAATATTTTTTTCTTGCCTAAAAGCTTTTTAGGGGAGAAATTGTAAGATTTATTTGAAAATTATTTTCAGTTGACTATTGAATAATCCATCTTTTAATTCCAAATTCCAATTTATGTCCTATTGCGTTATGAATCATTCTGAATGCTTATCATAAAATATAATGTAATTTAATGTGTTTTATTCTGCACCGAAGTACATTCTGAAACATAGCTCCATACGAACAAGTTCTTTCTGAAGGCAGAATACATTTATTGCATATGACCGCAAAAGAATTGGGGCAACCATTATTTAACACTGATTTGAATCACTGTTTTGTATTTTTTATGGAAACTTCTCAGGATCATCTAAGATATCTACAAGCACAATCTAAATGACCTCACCTGTACCTTTCATCCAGAAAATCATCTTTGGAGATATTCAAGACCCAACTGGACAAATTCCTTATCAATGTGCTCTAGATAATGCTGCTTTGTGAAGTCAGGTTGGACTGGATCTCCAGAGATCTTTTCCAACTTCAACTGTTTTGTGTTGAGATTCTGTGACTAAAAGGATATTTTCTGATGTATAAACATCACTGATGGTTCTTTTAGTGTATTCTAATAATCAGGCAGTTCTTTTTATTATTGCATAGCGGTTTTTTTGTTTTTTGTTTTTGTTTTTTACTCATTTCACCTGTAGAATTTACATCACTGGAAGAAATACAGCATGCATGAAATCTTTTTCAATACTCATCATTCAAGCAAAAGCTTCCCACATAGAGAAGGACTAGCTGGATCTCTCAGGAGAGTTGGTATAATGCAACAGTTAGAGTTCAGTGTTCTGAAACCTATAAAAATTCCAGGCACAAATGCGTATTCATGAAAGTCGGTAAATGACAAACTTTAAAAATTCCAATATTAAAAAAAAAATAAAAAATAAAAAAAATATGAAGCTAATCCAGAACATAAACCTTTTATGGTGGACAATGTTTTGTCAACTTTCACTTGGAGATGTCCTGCATATGTTATTCCTCATTTGTCCTCTAATAACCCTTGCAAATTCATGTTTCTGATTCCATTCTACACCCTCTTTCTGTTTACATATTCCATTTTTTATTGAAAGTAAATTTTAGAAGCAAAAGATACAGACTTGAAGGATGCAGCACAGTTAGGAGGATGAAGATCATTCCTGATATGGGAACTACTGAGAGAAATGGAATGGTGACAAGGACAATTTGAATATGGAACTGTTGAGGTTATCTAAACAAGTATGAATAAAATAGAAGGTGCAAGAAGAAAAGAGATTCAGGAATACATCACAGGTAAAGAGCTTACCCTAACTAGATACCCATTAAAGCTAGTCCAAGAAGGTTTGTATGCCTATGCATTTTCATGACCTATCAAAAAATAGAAAGTTTTCAGATAAAACCTATGAAAATATTTTAAAATATTCTCAACTTTGGTCCAAGGATAATCTGGAGGATCTAAGAAGATTACAGAATCCTGAGGAGACTTTTCTAACAATGTCATGTACTCTTTCCCTCAGAACAGAAGTCAGAAGAGGATTCTTGTGTTTTCTATACTAAGTGTTTTTTTCTTGTATGTTTTGCCACTGCTCAGATTTCAGGAAGTGCACATCATGGAAACAAGGAAGTATTTACAATCTGTCCCAAGGATTCCCTATTCAGACTATAGCAGAACCTTTTTTTTTTTTTCCCCTACATCAATATTATCATCATTTCTAAGTTGTGTGTACATTTAAATGATCCATTCCTCCTTTTGCAAGGATAATAGATCTGAGCACTCAAGTCTGAGACTGTTCTGATCAGCAATCTCCTGTATCTACATGGGGGCCAAAGAAAGTTCTGATAGATGGGGGACACCAGCTGGGTTAAATAAATCATAGAATTGGAATCTGGGGTGGAGACAGAAACAAAGCTACTAGATGTCTTTGGCTCTGCTTTTAATTAGTCTACCATTTTACCCCATAAGGCTCTCTGTAAAATTTTGCTTAGAATTTCAACAGATAGATTTAATTTAACCAACATTTGTGATTTTCAATTTATTTTAATAAAGAGACAGTCTGTTTACTGGTTTCATTAGTGACTAAGCTCTTGGCTAGCTTAAGAAAAGACTGTAAAAAATTGATTGACCTATATTCCTTGTAAGATAGATTTTTCATTCTTCCCTTTTCATATGCGCAAAAGGCATCAGAGACTTCTTCGTTTAGCAGACTGAATAGAAGATATAATTAAATTACGTATTCTGCAAATATATTATGCTTTCTGTTGCTTCACCATGTGAAACAAGCTGAATATCACCCACTGTGAGAGAATCTTCTTTTCTCAGGATAGATTGGATTTGCTGTAACAAGGCAGAAAAATTTTAAAGGTAGATACCTAGTTTAAAGAAAAGCTTACCAGAGTATTCCTTTGTGCCTTCAAATAGTATGCAGAAGTTCACTCCTTTGTTTTGTACTTGGGAACAATATTAACTAGCTATCATCGGTACCAGTGCTACTGCTTCATTTTTATCTTCTTTTACAATAATGATAATAATGTTGAAGCTTACATACATGGATTTACATTAGACATCAAATGAAAGCCCCCGGTGAGAGGATTAACATATCAGGACAGTTGGTTGATGCATTTCAAGCAGTCCCTGAATTATATATGGCCCCCAGTGCCCTTATCATTAGGCAAAAATGTACTTACAGTTCATTGAATGGGACAGGATAAGTGAAATTGGACAGCTTCACTGGGTGATTGGTAGAAGGGTGTTATGCAGCTAGATGAAATGGATTGTTGATGGCATTCTGTTTAAAAGTTCAATAAATGCATCCCCAGAGGCTGGTGTTGAAAATAATGTGTTACTTAGTTGGCAGACTGTCATGGTTGTATTTAATATGGTAGAAGCCTTTATGAGATGGTCAATAGTCACAGATTTATACAGAAAAGGAAAATAGCTTTTCACTTAATGGGAAATATTTTTTGCATTATTTTAAAACATTCACAAACTTTTCTAGTCTTAAAAGATTGCTGAAGATGTAGTTTACTGGGCCTCTTACACAAGTAATGGAAATTTAGATCAATTAAAGTGAGACACTAGGAAGAAAATTTAAGAGAACAGGAAAGAAATTTAAAATTCAATATGCAGCTGTTTGGGGGCTGCTCATGCTTCCTTAGGTAAGGTTGAATTTTCTTTTGTATTCAGTCAGGAATTCTTGTGTGTGTGTGTGTATGTGCGCACGCGTGCACGTGTGTGTGTGTGTGAGAGAAGAATACCGACAAACTTAGTCTTCATCCTCAATATTCAACCTACAGCACTTACTCTTTTCCTATGGAATATGTTTCCTGAGAACTAACAAGATAAACTTTTCTAAAGTCCTTATCTTCAATTTATTAGAAGTATGTTATGATGGTTTCCCCTTTGGGATTCTAGTTCAAAAATTTCACGTTTTATATATAAGGACATATCCAAATAAATGGAATTAAAATAATGATGCATATTCCCAACTTTAAGAATAAAATCCCAATAGTGTAATTCTTATGAAACCAAACATTTTAAATCCAGGAAATTCAGTATAATCGCACATAAAAGACACCTACGCATGTATCAGAAACACAGACTTGAGGTATTCTAGAAAATTTAACACTGTCTTATGGGACAGGAAGTTAAAAATGGAAGAACAAAAGGAAGGCAAAAATATAAGAAAATTTATAAAAGCATTGTGTTACATTATTTTTTCAGGGAGTAACTAAATATTTTTTTTCTTTTTTATATGAATATCTTATATGTTATCATGACACGTTTGTGGATAATTACAACATCCTTTTAGGATTCTTAGCCCAAGATTACCAATACACATTTTCAAACCTTAACTTCAACCTTTATGTAGATGTAAGATCTGTAAGGAGAGGTAATATGTTTTGTTAGGCAAACCAATACACCTTTTAAAATGAACAAGCACACAAAAAATATATAAGCTCTTGGTAACATCAGATCGTCAACTAGACTTCAGTGTCCAAAAACTTGTTTTTTTTTCCCCCAGAAAAGTCAGTCTATTAGAAACTATTAAACCTTGATAACCTATCTTCATATGCTCTTAAACAAAAATGACCATGGTAATATTATGGTTACATATTTATTTCTGTCCTGAAAGAAAACAATTTATTTCAAGAGACACATTTAGCAAACCTAAAAGCCATCATAAATAATAATTAAAAAAAAAAAAACATTAAAAAAAAACATAAATAATAATTATTTTGTTAACAGGCAAAATTCTGGATTCTGCTTATGATACTGGGCAACAAAAAATTTCAATCAGCAGTGGTCTCAGTGATAACCTGATAACCAGAAGAACTGATCTTTATGTCCACACAGAAGACATACAACCCCAAGTGGAATGCCATCTCCAGCTGCATGCTCTGTGTTGTCTTCAAAAACGACATAATATGAATATTAGCAAAACTCATATGAATACATACAAGAAATTTTGAGGGCATTTTTGTCTGTTTGTTTTTCTATATTCGTGCCCAGAGGAAAAATTAAGCTTTATTTTGCTTTAATGTTTTTCTTCCTCCTCTTTTCCCATTGTTAAGTTTGTGAAGAGAAAACGAATTACTAACCAGTGGCTTCAACAGTCTGCAACAAAGATGTTCAATCTGCCACTAAGCAGGCTGACAGGGAGCGAGAAGGCAAGGCAGTGTTATTGTGGCTGTTTTTATCTATCAGTTCAAGAAGTCCAGGTTTGTTTCAAAAATCTGATTGTAGTACTGCTTGCTGTTCATAGTCTGTTGCTTCTACTTTTATGTTGCTGCATCCAAAAAGAAGGGAAAGACATGAAGCTCTAAACATGTCTTTCCAATGTCTCTTTTGATTGTAGAAACTTGATTTTATGACTCCCTATCAAGTGAGAAATCATGTGATTAGGTTGTTGCTACCGTAAGAAATGAAGTAATCTAAGATTGCAGAAGTGCGGCCTAGATGAGTGGACAGTGAGGTGGATTGGCAATGGGCTGGATGGCTGAGCTCAGAGGGTTGTGCTTAGTGGTACAAAATCTATTTGGAGGCTACCGGTGTCCCCCAGGGGTCAGTACTGGGCCCAGCGTTGTTCAATTTACCCATCAACGAGCTGGACGATGGAACCCAGTGCACCCTCAGGAAGCTTGATGATGACACAAAGCTGGGAGGAGTGGCTGATATCCCAGAGGGCTGTGCTGCTGTTCAGAGAGACCTCGGCAGGCTGGAGGGTTGGGCCAAGAAGAACCTCATGAAGTTCAGCAAGAGCAAGTGCAGGGCCTTGCACCTAGGGAGGTATAACCCCAAGAACCACTACAGGCTGAGGGGTGACCTGCTGGAAAGCAGCTCTGCAGAGAGAGACCTGGGAGTCCTGGTGGACAGCAGGCTGACCATGAGTCAACAATGTGCCCTTGTGGCCAAGAAAGCCAATGGGATCCTGGAATCCATTCAAAAGAATACTGCAAGCAGGTCAAGGAAGGTGATCCTCCCTCTCTACTCAGCCCTGGTGAGGCCACACCTGGAGTGTTGTGCCAAGTTCTGGGCTTCCCAGTACAAGAGGGCCATGGAACTACTGGAGTGAGTCCACAGGAGAGCTATGAAGATGATGAGAGGACTGGAGCATCTGTTATACGAGGACAGGATAAAAAAACTGGGCCTGTTTAGCCTGAGAAAGAGAAGACTGAGGGGAAACCTCATTAATGTATGTAAATATCTGAGGGGATGGTGTCAAGAGGATGGAGACAGTCACTTTTCAGTTGTGCCCAGGACCTGCAACAGGCACAAACTGAAGCACAGGAGGTTCCAGCTGAATATGAGGGGGCACTTCTTTACTGTGAAGGTGACAGTGCACTGGAACAGGTTGCCCAGGGAGGTTGTGGAGTCTTCATTCTCTGGAGACATTCAAAATCTGCCTGGATGCCATCCTGCACAATGTGCTCTAGGTGATCCTGCTAGGGTTGGGGTTGCACTGGATGATCTTCAGAGGTTCCTTCCAACCTCATCTGTTCTGTGATTCTATGATTGCCTGACTCCCTAGACAAAAGAGGCAATTGCCTCTTTAGTGGTAGGGGTAGCAAAATGGCCAAGATTTCACTGTCTGCTTCTCATTTGTCATAGTCCTGGGTAGCCCAGTGGGGTTCTGTTGCTGCAACACACAGAGGATAATGTATCAGCCATGACTGCTCAGGATGGAGAGGAAGGTTCTCCATTGAACCAAGGCAGTATTGTCCTTTGTCCTTGCCTCTGACAGCAAGAACAGCAAGGTTATCTGCATGGTGCTTCTTGTGGTTCTCACAACTGCCTTTGGTTCCTTTCCATGTCTTTCTATGTCCTTTCCATGTTTTTCAAGTCCTGACCTAGCCTTCAGCCTTGGGGTGGCAATATTAACCTTTGCATATATTTCCCTCTAACTGCAGGCTGCACCATGAGGGTAGGTGAGACTGGCTGTGCCTCTGCCTCTGCTTATCAGGTTGAGTTTCTGAGTTTCTCACCCTTACCAAATACTGTTTTTTATACATTCCTAATAATCTGTGTTCATATACCCAAGCTTCTTGCTTCTATGGTAAACCATGGAACATAAACATATATGTTCCATATATTATGGAACATACCATAAACATATGGTAGTCAGGTAGGATGTTCAGAAAAACAAACAAACAAACCAACCAACAAACAACAAAACAGCAAAACAGACACCCAAGAGCTTAAACTTGCCTAAGATTCTTCTGTATTTTATCCACACAAGTTTAAGGACTTCCCCAGAAAATGTTGGCTGTATTCTTTCAAGACTGCGTGCATAGACCTGTCAACACCTGGAGCTCGAATTGAAGCCAGGGTTTAATCCGCACATAACCCTTAAGGTTCCAACAAGCCATTACTTGTATTCCTCTACATTACATTATATGTATATGATATACAAAGAAAATATTTTGAAAGCACTTCCTATAATGTAAATATACATTTTATTATTATTAACAAGAAAAATAAAAACCCATGAAACAAACTTGAAATATTTTACATTAATGTTTTAGCACGTGGAAAACATCTATAAAGAACTTAAAGATGCGTAGTCACTACTGGCCATAAAACCCAATTCTGAGCAGTTGCCAAGCTAATCTTCTGTTTAAACAAAGCTCACCCAATCATTGATAGAAATAATAAAGCAAACAAAAACACTTCTGATGGGTTTTACACAGAAATAAAAGTTGATATGTAAGCAAACTTCATCTCACCATCATTTAGTAAGTTGGAAAACTACTGCAGAATTGTTTTTTTAACTTGATGAAACAGATGAAAGGGTAAGTGAACTTCTAACCAGTGGAAAATTAAATGGAGAGTGATGATATGATCAGTATGTATTAATTTTCTTAAGAGATGCATAGATTGTGATGACTTAGGCTGCACTTCCACAAACAGGATAATGTTTTCAGGTCATACAAAATGTAACCACATGACACAAAGTGCTGTTGAGATAGAATATCAGCCTGACATATTCATGATTATGGAAAAAAACCTGAGTGGTTCACTTAAGTTTAGAAGTTTTGCCAGGTGGTTAATCTAGTGTCTATTCTGTCCCAACTGGATCACCCTCAATTTCTTTTCAGTACTGCTTTGTATGTTGATATCAAAAAGCTGTCGTTTTAATTAACGTATACAGGACCTCTCTTTATCTTCTCTGACATCAGCTTGATTGAAAAAAAAAAAAAAAAATGCAACTGACTTACCCAATTCCAACAGCAAGACAAAGCTAGATCCCAATCCACTGACAGACAGCAGAAGCCATCCACACTGAAAGCCCTGTCCCTCACAGTTATGTTCTGCAGACCCTCTTCACTGCAGTCATACCTAGATCTGCTCAGACTCTGAAATACAAACATCTGTGTGAAGAACTATTGTGGGGAAGTCACAGAACTACAGCAGTTACAATGCCACACAAATATGTAACAGGTTTGAAAAAGCATAAGGTCTGCAAGAAGGCTAAGAACATCTCTGGAGACTCAGGCTATTTCTGAGATAGAAACAGGGCACAGGCTCAGTCCTTGAACAGTCATCCATACTGCTTAATGTTAGCACATTCCACACTCTTGACCCCTTCCCAGTAAGAAATATGAATAAGAGCACTTAGTGTTTTGAGGGAAAAAGAAATTATTTCTATGGCTGTGAGCCACACTGTGACGTTTGCCCTCAGGACCGGATAGTGAACCCTAATTCATTTAATTCATGAAGAAGGCTGCTAAGGTATCATGAGCAAAAAAACACAAACCCTCCAAAGCAGAATCAGGAACTTAACCTCTATGTCTAACAGGTAATATACTGGATGCATAAAGTCAACCTGTGACTACAAGTTTCTTCCTTATGTTTTCAAAAGATTAAGACAAAGTCTGTTCTGAAGAAGGAAGGAATTTAGCTGGAAGAGGAAGTTGTTTTGACATATTTTTCTGGCCACACTGTTAGTTCCTGAGAGCTTCATCAGCAGAAATATCTTATAAAATTGGTCAGGCTGTGCACTGTGTTGCAGCACACACCTGCTCACCAGCTGCACTTGCAATACCCATTCCCAGTGTGGAGAGCCACCACGGCCTTGATGCAGCTGACTGGTACCTGCTCCTACTCCACCTCCTGCTACATCCTAACATAATCAAAATGTCTGCCTAGGACTATTCCAGGCCTGAAGCCTCTGCTCCTTCAGCACCTGGCATCAGTCCTGTTCATACCCTTCTACACTTGCCTGGGTTTAACATACCAGAAGTATCAGTATCAACTGGGGGAAAGCAAATGTAAGCACAGACATTGACACAATCACTGTTTTATCCAGACTGGAATTTCACAGACTAAACTATGATTACGAGAGACCCATATTTCTCCCTATCCCTCTAAGTAACCATTAATCAAACATCAAGCTTCAACTAACACAAGTTTTATAAACATTATCTCTACATAGGAAGGTAACACCTCCCTAATATTTCCTAGGAATTTTTGTTTTACTACTGCTCTTCATAGACCACTGAACCCATGCAGCATGTTTGCAAGCACCATCTGAAACAGCAGTGACAGCAATACTTTGTCTAGGTGATCCTGAACTTGTATGAAGACATGCAGGATTGGCTTGGGTCCAGTGCAGAGGAGTTATGAGGAGGTAGTGAGTTGTCAGTGATCAGAATGGTCACCAGAAGGACAAAGAAAGAAAGGACTAGTCAAGCTCTCCATCCCTATCATACTCACTCAAAATCTACTTAGGGTATCTTACACACAGTCAAAGAAATGAGAAAGAAGACTGCAAAGCATATATGTGGCTGCATCAAAAGTCTGGAGTGTACTCAGGTCATTGTACATTCTGGTGCCCCCAGAAGAAAGGAAGACAATGAGAGGTAGAGTCTGGTTGTACCTCAAGTTCCCCAGAGAAATCGTTCAGTATCTTGCAACACTCAGGAACACCAGTCAGTGCAAAAGCAAAAAGTGCTCAGTAATTCAGCAGTTACTGAAGATGTAGCTCAAATCTCCTCAAGGACTCTGTTTTCTAACCTCAAACTCCTCATTTCAAATCTCTTCAGAACTGAATAATTTCAGAATACTTTTTCCTATAAATACTTATGGGGTTGTTTGTTTGTTGTTTTGCTGCTCTGTCTTTTAATAAAGCCCTGATATCTTAGTTCATTCATCAGAAAAGCATTCATGAATAGACTTTAGAAAGCAGCCTGATTTTGTGTATCATGATGGTTTACTGCTTTCAGAGGAACAACAGTAAACACACAGTGTTTACTCTGTTTACTGTGATACAGCATCAAAGTACAGTGAAAAACAAACAAGGATGTTACAGAGAATATTTTGGCAGGGCATCACTATCCCAGTTGTCAGTGGTGGATCAGTGGTCTGGGACCTGTGTTAAAGAAAAAAAAAAAAAAAAAAAAAAAAAAAAAGGAACTGAGGAACGTATGTGTAAGACTTCTGATTATTAGGGTAAATTTTTCCTAACGCATAGTTTTATTCTTATACTCAGGTGAGTGAGGAAAACCACCTACTTCTACTGAAACAAACTATCAAGCAAATTTACCTATTTGGATGAACTAACAGTGCTAAAGAAATACTTCTTTAGACTGTTATTCTTCCCCATAATTTACAGTATAGTTAAGGGAATACATGTAAACTCAGACTGGAATTTTCAAACCTGACTACTCATTTACAAATCAAATTTCCACAAAAATAAAAGGAAGCTTCTCAGTTCCTTGCTGTCCGCTTAGTGGGCAAGAATTACATACTTTTCCTCCAGATAGTCACAGCTCAAATATTTCAATAATGCTTCTAGAAGTCCTTAAGGAACAAAGCCCAAGTATCAACTTGCTGTGTTGAAAGAACACATACTCAGTATCTGTTGTTCTTGACTTTGGAGGAAGAAACTGTGTGTCCCTTAGAATAATACCCATCATATTCTACTAAGGTTCACTGGTTGAATTTAATTCATATTTTTGACACTTAGTTATCTTTTTTAAAACCAGAGGAACTCATATGATTGGCTAGTTCAATTTCCTGCATGATCAGGCCTATGAGCCTTCTTGCTATTTTTGTATTAAACCTGTCATTTCTATTTGAACTATACCACATATTTCATAGATACATTTAATTGTGATTTATACTTTTCTTAGTTTATGAAGAATTCAACCCATCTCTTCGGAAATTATTCAAATCGGTAATTATTTGCACAAAAGCTTCCCTTGTTTTTTATCTGAATGGGCAATGGTCAGCTTCTATGTACAGGATCTTATATATGTTTTTATGTTTCTTTTGCCAGATATGTTGTCTGTGGCCTTAAGATGAGTTGTATTATTTTTTTATACCCTGAAGTGTTCTCATGGCTTGTTCGAGAATCACATCCAGTTTTTCGATATCATGTTGTGCAAAACAGTGATATCCTTTCTTAAACCCTATCTGACATCCAATTCAATCTCCCAAGGAAGTGGAAAGTGCGAAGAACTCTGATTTTGGGAGTTGATCTCTTCTAGCTATACTATAACAGACCTCCTGTAAAGCAATATAACACTATTTGTACTTGGACATTCACTACCATTGCATACCAAAATATTTTTTAACCCCCAAACAAACCTAATTCAAATTTATGTTCTTGTCTCAATTATTAATAACTAAAATGCAGATAGCAATCTCATATATTCATTCAAACTGTGTAATTTGCCTGGCATTATTATTTATCACTAGCTAGTGATTTTTTCATAATCTAGGAAAAAAAAATTAAATCTTATTCTTTTCTTTGAAGATCATTCATATTGTTAAAAACTAAATGCTGCATTAAGTATTTACTTTCATTGCAAGTAATTTGCTCTGAGGGATATTTCAATTTAGCTCAGTTTTGTTCTTGACAATACTATGCCCAATATGCTGAAAGATCACCATTTTGTATTACAATTAGTCAATGAACACATTATATGAGAGATGATCTTGCCCTATTTACAGTAAATATCTACAAGTTACAACGAAGTAGAAGTTCTATTCATGAATGATTTACATGCTGCTGCTTCCCAAGGTGTTGTTTTATTCAAGTTGAAATTGGTGTCCCGAGTGTTAAAGACATATTCTAAATTGCTGTATGCAACCAAAGCTGACTGCTCACGGTAGTTTCTTTCTGAATCAGTCTTGCCATGGCTATAATTTCCCCCCATTTGAAGGACAGATTCTGAGTAATAGATAGAGGAAATCAATGGCATTCTAAGATGTATGGTATCTAAGGTACATTAAGATGAAAATTATTTTTGGTAGCCATGAACATACTCAGGCACTCTTTCAGAATCCAGTCCTAACTCATCATAACAACCCTCTATCTTCTATACCAGAAGTTAAGTATTGTGAGGTGTGGATTAGAACCCTGACCCTGTATTATATTATATATAATACATTAATATATAATTGCTACCATTCAAAATCTATCATGTGACAAACAGCTTCTTTGGTATCTACGAAATATTTAATTCCCCTATAACTAAAGGAGCAAGTAACTTTGACAGCTGCCCTATGATGTTTCCTACCTGAGGGCAAACTAACTTTTTGAATGTGATTAATAGACAATTTAAAATTAGGTTTTCTAAAATTAAAACAGTCTGTTTTATTGAGGAATTCACACAAGCAATTAATTCCAGACACATTACAGGAAAAAGTAAAATATTTCGAAAGACACTTTGCAAACTGTTCACCTGTAAGAATGTTGGTAAATATGGTCTTTTTTCAAGGACTTGGAAACAGAGTCAGAGTATTCATGTTTGACACCTTGGCTTTGCCACAAAATCTGTAATCCATTAGTCTGTCCATAAATGACATAACCGTTTGTCAAATTAGCAAACATTATGTCACTTGGTTTTTATATTATGTGTGCATTGGAATGAATTACCTTGGCAAAAGAGAAAGAAATGTGTGATAGTGACTCACCAGTGACAGACACACTGTACAACCTCATCACCTGCATTTTGAGAGAGAAGCTTGCAGAGGGATTTAAAGAGGATAGAAAAAAAATCTTTTTTATTATTATTATTGCTATTTTTTTTCCTCATGTCTGCATACAAACCAGTCCTTCACTTTCTTTTTCAGTTTAACAATATGTAACAAGGACTCCATGCACAACTCCAAAGTATTATTACCTCTACTACAGCAGCTTTTTCCTCTGGTAAAAATTTGAAAAGTAAAGGTGAAATAGGGTCACTAACTTGTTTCATAAAAAAATTGATTTGATATTCCATTAGGTTCTCAGGACTACATACATAAAGAAGGAACAATGACTTAAATCAAGAATCTTCCTTTCCTTATGTAGGTATGAAATGTTTCTATACAAAATATAACAGCAGGATCACCCTTAAGTCAGACAATCAGTATTGTAACTTCTGAAGTGCTATTACACAGTTACCTTTGCCTAACTCCTATCTTCACTTAAACGTGTTTTCTGAGTCCCTAAATATTTAGCTGATGATGTGCAGGGAAAGCAAAATCAGATGTAGCATTCACTTATGCTTCACTGTACAGCCAGAGATTTCCTAGAACCTTGAGCTCTCTAACCAGCAATGGGAAATGTAAATAACTTGTTTTTAAAGGACACATTGATGCATGAAGCAATAATCTAGCATGACAGTACAAAATGATCCTTAATTTTTATTTATTTATTTATTTATTTATTTATTTATTTTTTACATCTTAGCAACACAGAATGAGGCATGATCTAGAGAGGAAATCCATCACAGAAAACAGTGAAAACAAGTGGAACATATATAACATGAGAATTTTTTTTACCTTGCAACATATGCCCAATTCTTTTTTTTTTTTTTTTTTTAACCTCCAGAGTGGAAAAATATAACAAT